>NC_048219.1:39357992-39614667 GCF_002007445.2 Ailuropoda melanoleuca
AATTTTTTTTTAAAGATTTTATTTATTTATTCAACAGAGATAGAGACAGCCAGCGAGAGAGGGAACACAAGCAGGGGGAGTGGGAGAGGAAGAAGCAGGCTCATAGCGGAGGAGCCTGATGTGGGGCTCGATCCCATAATGCCGGGATCATGCCCTGAGCCGAAGGCAGACGCTTAACCACTGTGCCACCCAGGCACCTCTGTTTTTGTTTTTATAACCCCTTTAAAGTGTAAAAGCCATTCTTAGCTCATGGGTCATATAAAAACAAATCGTAGATTGGATTCTGTCCATGGGCTGTAGTTTACCAGCCTTTGTTATAGAGGGTTATTCTGGAACATAAGGTTAGGAAGCCTCCACCACCCCAAAAATAGAGGTCAACAGCTGAGAGTACTTAACATAAATGTCAAGGGGAAGAGAGAGAGAGAGAAGCAAATATTCTAGCATTTGCCTATATGTAGTATGAGGGTAACTTTTGCTTTCAGCTTGGAAGTGTAGAGACCTGGAAAGAGCAATACTCTCACCTTTACAACAAGAATAAAGCTGAAAAGCCACCCGTTAATGCTTTTTTCTTTCTTTTGTATTCAGACGTATTTTCCTGGCTTTGCACACTAGTTATTTTGCTTGGACTTGCAAGTCCCCAAATAGACTCAGGTATGTATATTTTGGAGTGGGTTATTTCCACTGAGAACTAATTTTGCCATTTGTGGTTTTCTTTCTGAAAGTTTCATTCTCAGATGGCGACATTAACTTCTACTCATTGTAGTTCTTGGTAACCTCTTTGGAAGTGTTAAAAGTCAAAATTGGAAGTGGTGGAAAGGTATATCTTCTTCAATTAGTGGTTTTCAGTAAGGAATAAAAAGTGAAGAGGGGCGTGTGGGTGGCTCAGTTGTTAAGCGTCTGCCTTCGGCTCAGGGTGTGATCCCAGGGTGCTGGGATTGAGTCCCACATCGGGCTCCTCCGCTGTGAGCCTGCTTCTTCCTCTCCCACTCCCCCTGCTTGTGTTCCCTCTCTTGCTGGCTGTCTCTATCTCTGTCAAATAAATAAAATCTTAAAATTAAAAAAAGTGAAGGTAGTAATAAATATCAGAATTTCATATGGCACTTCTAAAGATCTAGTTATGTGAATTCTTGGTTGAAGTTATTAGGTGGGTATCAATAGTATATAGCCAAATGAGTAGAAAATTGTAGTAGACGTTAGTGCTACTCAGTAATGTTTTCAGTTCTGTTTCTTCTGAATGTAGGAGGTATACTCTTTTCTGATTTTTCCTTGAAGCTACATGTAACCTTGTGACTTTCCATGATGAATAAAAATGAGCAAAAATAAGCAATGTCGCCTAGACTTGGAGTACATTTGCGTAAGTGAGAAATAAACTTTTGTCATATCAAACCACTGAGACTCTGGGGATTAGTTGTTACTGTTGCATTATCTAGCCTGTCCTTACTGATACCAAGATATATATTATTGTGAAAATTCTTAAATTGGTGGAAGTATGTAATAAGTAATATATAGGGAGTAAGTATCTAGACATATAGAAGTGGGTTTCAATCAGGTTTTAACTATAAAAAATATTTTCTCAAATATGAACCTACGGAGATTCCCAATACACAAAGAGATTAATTGTACAACTACCTTGTTAGAAGCTGGGATGGCCCCCAATGACCAGTTTCCCCTCCAGCCTTTCATCAGACTGTGAGGCTTTTCAGATCCTGGGGGCCCATTTGTAGAACTCCTAAATCTTAATAAAACTCAATTTAAAAACCACAACTACAGGAGGATAGATTTTAGCTCCATAAAAGGAAGTACTTTCTCTTAGTCAAACATATCTAAGGGTGGAATGGGGTGCTAAAGTGGAGAGCTCCCTTCATAGGAAGTGTTAAAGCATTGATTGATTCTACCAGGCAGGCACGTGGTAGAAGGCATTCTGTCCCTGGCTGGCAGTTTCTAACCTCTGGGTTTTCAATTGTTAGACTTTTCCAGTGGATAACCTCCTCTGTTTATCTCTTTCTCTTCCTTATTTTTTCTTTAGTTTATCACTTGTTTACACTATATGAAAAATATATCTATTGATCTATCTATAGGCAGTAGTGTGCTGGAATCAGCTTGTACTAGGTGAAGAGAATTAAATTTTACATCTTCAGGAATTTTTGGAAAAAGTTCTTAAACAGACATTATTAAAAATTAAATTATGTAGGGGTGCCTGGGTGGCGCAGTCGTTAAGTGTCTGCCTTTGGCTCAGGGCATGATCCCAGTGCTCTGGGATCGAGCCCCACATCAGGCTCCTCCGCTGAGAGCCTGCTTCTTCCTCTCCCACTCCCCCTGCTTGTGTTCCCTCTCTCCCTGGCTGTGTCTCTCTCTCTGTCAAATAAATAAATAAAATCTAAAAAAAAAAATTAAATTATGTAAACTTACAATGAAATAAATTATATTAAAAGACAAGGAAATAATATTAAAAATTTACCTTTTCCTAATTACTTTGCTACATTTTTCTATTATTTATGCTCTTGAGGTTATTTCTATCTATCATGTATATGGTGGAAACACACAATGATGTGCTAATGACCGTCTCTCTTAGCTTTATGTCCAGCGGTGTTGTGTTGGAAGCTTGAAATTATCCATGCTGGGAGTATTTATACCACAGAAATCATTAAACACTGTAATCAGACTCTTTTTTCTGGAGAACCCCTTGTTAAACTATTACCAGCACACCACTGTGTGCACCTACATCTCTCTCTGCCTCTAGAATTTAAGCTCCATGAGGATACATACATTGTTATGCTTACTGTTGTCAGGCAGTGCTCAATTAATATTTACTTATTGAATTAATTAATGACTGACTAATATCAGGACCAGCAGGAATTTTAAAGGAAGCAACATCAGAGAAACCGGGGACTATGAGTGAGAAGATTTAAATGAGGCTGAAATGGCTTTCTGGGTGTGTGTGTGTGTGTGTTTTCCTGTACCTGCCTTGGCTCTTTTATACTGGCGATACATAGGAGATAGCCCTTAACAGCATTCAGTTTGCAACAGGAATTATTTCTCTCTCTTCTCCAAAGAGAGCTTCCTGAAGTAATCCCTGCACCATTCACAAGTTCCTGAAGAAAATTCGACCCCTTTCTTTCCTTGGTATGTTTAACGCAAGTGCATTTGCAGGCAAGAGTGCTGAGTTACCGGACAAAGAGATAAAATCGTAACTCAGAAAAACCTTAATCCCCAAAACTTAATCTCAGCAAACCCAAAGAAGGTAAGACTGTGAAGTGGATTGTCTGTCAGTCCAGAGAAGCCTAGCAATTAGGTAGCCCTCAGGGAAGGCTGAGGAAGAGAAAATGAAGGCCGATCACACCAGCCATCTTAAAGAGGTGTCAGTGAAAAGTTCTGGAGGCTGAAATCTATTGGTTATCTAGCTGAAGTCACTAAAGGCACCACTTTTTGACCAGTTTGACCACATTTAAAAAAGTGTTTTTTTGAGGACATTTGGACTGCTTGTAGGCTAGGGTTCATGAGCTAACAGTTGTAGGCAGTGTCTGGGCTGCAGATATGTTAGGTCTGTGTGGGAGTTAGAAACTTGAAATAGGTTCCAACAGTATCAAGGGATTTCCACTAAAAATCTGGATTTCTGACTTCTTTTGAAAATTCAGTATTTCCAGTAGCACCAGACCTGTATTACCATAAGGCAAAAATCCCCTTGAGTTATGTAGTCCTAAACCTCTTCGGGCGGTCCTACACTTTCTAGGTCACTCTCATCCCCAGCGTGTCTTGATGTCTTGTACTCGCTTAGCCCTACTCTGTTGGGTTATTTGCCTCATTCTTGTCCTTTGATACTGCTGAGTGGTCATTTTCCTTATATAATATTGGTAATATTTGGCAGCTGGGTAGCTAAGAGGGGCTAGATTCTGTTGTTTAGTAGCCAGTAATCCTTCCCCTAGACAGCTAACCTTCTGGGGTCCCATTTTCCTTAGGTGTAAGAGAAGTGGCTCTTCTTGCTCTAGCCTTCTGTGCTTCCACTGAATAATCTGAATACTCTTCCACTAATCTCTTCTGGTTTCCATCTCTTTTATATTTCTACATCTATTGCTCTATGCCTCTTTCTCCATCTCTGTTATTACCCCGAAGATTATTGTTCTCTTACTGTGTGTTTTAGACCATGATGCCTAAAGGGTTATCTGTGGTAGACAGAAAGACTGTAGGCCTTGGTGGAAGGAAAAGAGGGTGCTTGTCCATCCCTTCTCTGTTCTCTCTTCTTGTAAGAAGAGAGAGCGGTTTACTTGGTTTAGAATCTTCGTGGGGCTTGAAGCAATAAAAAAAAGTGCTGATTCTAAAAGAGAATTCTGAGGACGCCTGGGTGGCTCCATCAGTTAAGCATTTGCCTTCAGCTCAGGTCATGATCCCCGGAGTCCTGGGATCCAACCCCGCATCGGGCTCCTTGCTCAGTAGGGAGTCTGCTTCTCCCTCTGCCCTCTGCTGCTCCCCCTGCTTGTACTCTCTCTCTCTCCCTGACAAATAAATAAATAAATTCTTTAAAAAAATAAAAGAGGATTCTGGAACTCAGGGAAAATACTTCCTTTTCTTTTTCCACCATATTTTCTTGGTAAAATTTGATCAGAGTATTCAAGAAGTCAACTGCTCAAAGTGTTCCCTGTGTGCTTTTCTCTAAGATGAATGTATCAGTGGGTACCAGATCTTTGTCCTTAAGCCGCTGCGGTGATAGGTATCCTAGACATAAATATAGAAAGAACAAAGCAATTAACATCTTTTCTTGTAGACCACATGAAATACTTATTTACATGAAGGACAGAGTGCTTATCACATCCAAATGGACAGCTTCTGAAACAGTAGTTCTCAAATGTGGTTCATAAGGACCGAGACGCTCTCAGGCTCTGATGTGCCGGCTGCTGCAGTAGCCTGAGGACCAGAATGTAAGGTAAAAGCTGATGGGCAGTCTCGCTGGGATATGATTTTGTTTTAAACACATCTAATGCAGTCTATTTTTGTGCTTTTTTCACACCTTTGGACGTAAAATATTATCATAAAAATAAAATACCTTTTTTTCATAGGTACATGAGATATGCCTAGTTAGTGGAGTTTTTCTGCTCTTGATTTTTCTGTTCAAAATAGAAATATATTAGCCAGTGAAGCCTCTGTATGTAATTTGTATTTAAAGTGCCTAAGAACTGACATTGTTTTTTCGAAACAAGTAAGGTATTTCACTGATATTTTTTGCATTTTGTGTTCTAGATCATAAAAATGTGTATAATGACAAATTGTATTGCCTCCTGGTTGTGGAGGATTATATTAGAGATTATGGGAAATAAAAGCTATAGCAGAAACACACACTTCCAAGATTTAATAAGGTGTCTAATTTAGAAATAATTTTGCTTGTACAATTTACATTTTGGTCCCCCCGATTCTTTTTTCTTCCTCTAGATGATTGCAGATTTTTTTCTTTTCTATTTCTTTGTTGCAGGAACAGAGTGTGCTAGTGATTGATCTAGCCCTGGGAGATGACTTGAAAATACTTGACAATACAACGAGGTTACTCTAATTGTTTTTCTTTTTCTTCCTTTTCCTTTAATAAGAAAGGCAGAAAAAGAATTCCTGTTCTTCTTACATGTTTGGAAAAGCCCCTCTAATGTTAATCATTCTTACTGATTTATGAGCTCTTGGTTTTCTGTTGCTTACAAACGACAAGTACAAGCAAAGGTTTTTGTGGAACCCAAAAAGACCTTGAAGCTAATAAGTGCTTTGTATAATTTCATTGTGTTGGACAAAGAACTTAAAAAGGTTGTGCTAGGGACAATGATTTATTTCTGAAAATTAGTTGTAACTAGTGGCTTGTGCAGGAGGCATATGTAAGATATGGAATTTTACTTTGTCCTCTAGGATTTGGAAATATCTATAACAGCTGTAGTTAATCCCTACATTAAAATCCCGATATTTTTACCTTCACTGTTCCAAGATTAGGTCTGAGTTCCTTTGTCAGGTGCGTTTTTCTGTGATTTTACGTATAAAAAATAAATAAGCAAAATGAAGGTAGTGTACCTTATAATCCATGAGAGATGAATATTGAAGTTAATAGAAAGCTAAGATGTGCAGTCTACCCATGTCCTTAAAATCCAGTTAATAAGTACTCTAAGAATCAGGAAAGAAAAAGAAAAAGCATGAGAATTGAAAAGACAAAAAGTAAGATTGTCTCTATTTTTAAGTGACATGATTTCACGTGTAGAAAGTCCTATAGACTCCATCAAAAAACTGGTTAGATCTAGTCAACAAATTCAGTGAAGTTTCAGGATATGAAATTAATAGTAGAGTTTCTATATACTAACTATGAATTATCTGGAAAAGAAAACAACCCCATTTACAGTAAAAAAGAATTCTGTTGGTTATATTGTTCCTCAACAAATATGGTAAGGATTCTGGTTTAATATATATATAACTATGGGAAGGATGGAAAGGTTGTAGTACAAGTAAATAAATGTAAATTCCTTAAAATAAATGTAGATTAGACCAAAGAGCTATATTCAGTGTAGCAAGCACTCTTTAAAATACTTGATTGAAAGAATGAAAGTTTTAAAGGAAAGTCATGTAGTTGTGCTTTTTAAACTTTATGCAAAAAATCACAATTAACTGGATTTAAAAAGAATGATTTTCTTAGGACATTAAAACATTATCCTGATTTTTAATGAATAGTTACACTTTTATTATAACCTCTTAAAAGTTTAGTTGTTTTGTGTTTAGCATATTTCAATAGTACGATAAGCATTAACAATGTTAAAAAAAACTAAACAAAGCAACAGATTGATGATTCAGTCTGGGAAAATAGAAATAGTAAAAAATCATTTCCAGAAAGTATGCCAGTTAAGGGGATGCACTACCTCTTATATTGTTTTATACAGATACCTTAGGAGCACTCATTAGTTACCAATTCCAGTGCTGGGCACTGGATGAATTAGGTAAACTTCTGTCTCCAAGGACAGATGAAGTGGCTAGCTTTGTTCCTTGTATGTGTATTATTCATCTATGCACTTTTAGTGCCTAGCACAGAGCTCCACACATAAAAAGCAGTCAATATCTGCTTGTTGCATTGAATTAAATATTTGTGGCAAGAGTGACAAACTAAATATTTTGGAATCACTAAGTTGACTTATGCTTGCGCTTCTTAAAATTTTGTTAATGGAAGAAAATATAGACGTAGGATCTCTTGAAATTTCTAAGATATAAATCATTTAACAGTCTTCAAATAATAACATTGCACTTTGAGTTTATGGTGTTAAATACTTGTATTTATTTTATTTTATTTATTAATTTTTTTAAAAAAGATTTTATTTATTTATTCGACAGAGATAGAGACAGCCAGCGAGAGAGGGAACACAAGCAGAGGGAGTGGGAGAGGAAGAAGCNGAAGCAGGCTCATAGTGGAGGAGCCTGATGTGGGGCTTGATCCCAAACGCGGGGTGGCACGCTTAACCGCTGTGCCATGCAGGCGCCCCTAAATACTTGTATTTATTTTAATACTTAGTATAGTGCAAAGAGCAGAAGTCTGCAGGTAGGGTAGCTGTGTGATCTTGGGCAAGTAGCCTACCATCTTTGAACCTGAGATTTTTCATCTTTAACATGAAGACCAAAGAAAGGTGGGTTTTTTTTAAGGTTTTATTTATTTATTTGTCAGAGAGAGAGAGGGCACAAGCAGAGGGAGTGGCAGGCAGAGGGAGAAGCAAGCTCCCCACTGAGCAAGGAGCCTAATGCAGGACTCGATCCTAGGACCCTAGGAACATGACCTGAGCTGAAGGCAGATGCTTAACCAATTGAGCCACCTAGGCACTCCCAAAGAATTGTTTTTAACCTGAAGTCACAAATGACCTTAAGGGGAGCCTTGAATGACTATGAATGGCATGCAAAACTATATGTAGATGTTTGAGAATATGTATATTTACTTTGAGAGGATCCAAACCTCAGCAGAGTCTCAGAAATCTATTTTCTCCTTACCCCCTGAGTTTAATTTCTGGTCTAAATTATCTCTAGAGTTTGCTTTACTTTTAAAGATAGTGCCTAGTGTAGCATGTAAACATTTTATTCAGTAGATTGAAGTTAGGAAATAAACCTTTCAGCTTGTTATTATACAAAAGTTATCCCATTTGGGGTTGTTCTCTGCTTCCTACCCTCACCAAATCATTAACCCATCAAGCAGCTAATGAACATTTATAGATAACCATTATGTATTGTAAACTGTTGTAACAAAGGGGAATAGTGAAGGGTATACCAATATCTTTCTTCAAAGAACGCATTATCTAATTAGGAAGACTAAATCAACATAATCTTTGATTTCAATGTAGTCATGGAGATGAATCTTACACCATGGAAAATTAGAGGGAAGCTATGTTTAAGACTACCCTGGCTATAAGTGAAATAGATTATTAATTGTCACTGATATATTAAGGAGATATTTTCAAGGTGTTGTGTTAACCCATTTATGCGAGAGACATGTACCGAGCACTGACTATATACCAGCAAAAAAATACAGTAAAAAATAATATACAGTCTTTCAACATTAAGGATTGTTGTAGTGTAGAAAATAGACACAGAAACAGTTATAGTGTTGGGATCCAGTATTTTAATTAAGATATGAAAAGGTGCGTGGGAAAACAGAAGAATCATGCTAAGCTCACCCATAAGGTCACTGTCAGTGGTTTCAAGTCTAATTGAGTGGTACGATAAATATACGAATAGCTGAAACATAGGGTGAAGTATATTGCATCAAAATTTGCTGTGACGGAAGCTTCTGAAGAAGGACAATTCTCTGTTGTCTATAAGGGGGAACAATAGAAAAAAGGCTTTGTGGAAACCTGATTGTGGTGGGGTTAATATAGAGGAGATGAGCAGAGAGGTAGTGGCAGGAGCAAAGACGTTGGCTACGGGCATATTTGTAACACAGCACATCTTTGAGTTATCTGGGAGCACAGGGTATATATAAAGCAGCAGGAGGAACAAAGGTTGGAAATGTAAACCAGGGTCAAGGGAGGAGTCTGAACCTTATCCTTGAGGGAGTGAGGAAGTATTATGGATTGATGAACAAGGGGAAAATATATAGAATTATACTCTCTGAAGGTTAACCGGGAAGGAATTGAAATGTGGAGAGGGCCAAAGAAAGACACCTGCTGTAGCAATAAACTGGTGAGAAGTAATGGGAGGCTAGGTGGGGGTAAGTGCATTGGGAACCAAAGGGAGGGAACAGATTTCCGTGGGACTGATGAGGCAGAAGAGGCAGGATTTGACAGCTGATGACGTATGGGAATGAGTGAAAGCGGAAATGAGTCAGCGTTTCTGCACCTGGGTCCCTGGGAGGAGTCTGTTGCTCTTGGCAGAGGTTAGAAACTCAGAAGGATGAATTGTTGAGGAAGGAAAGATGGTACAGCGAGTTTAATTCTTATTGAGGTCAGTGTGGATGGGACCAGTCATGGTGTGGAATATGAGATGGTTTTTGAAGGACAGACTCAATTTGGGTAAATGTGGAGGAGGGGGTTGGACATTCAGGCACAAGGACCACCATGCACGGAGGCTTTTAAGTAGGACTATTTAAGCAAACCATAATGAAAAATATGATTTAATTCAGCGAATATTTGAGTTTTACTGGATTATAAATTCCTTAAAGTCAGGGGTCAAGTTTATTTGACTTGTCATTCTAAATTTAGTATAGTCCCTAGCACTTGGCACGTGCTCAATAAATATTTGCTGAATAAATAAATGAATACCTGCTCCATGCCAAGCATTGTGAAAAATACTGAGAATAGAAGCAGAGAAGAATAAATATGTGCCCCCAAAGAGTTCACAGTCAAAAGGTATATATATTCATGGCAGCTTGTGCCAGACATAAAGAAATGGAGGAGGGGCTCCAGACAGGGTATTGTAAGTGCATAGGCATGGATATTTGAATGTGCATGATCGTTGGAGAAAATATTAGATCCCTAGGATGTATGTGGATAAGGGTGAAAGGAAGATGAGACTGGAGTTTTAGGTGGAGGCCATTTTTTAAAGGGTGTCATCGTCATGTTATGGGACTGTGAATTTATTCTGGAGTCCCTAAGATACCCTGAGGAATTATGAAGAGAAGAGGTGACATCAGAGTTAGATTTTAGGCAGAGTCACCAGCTAGCTACTCTAATTCCCATATGGGAAACTTTGCCCTTTCCTTCCCTAAGGCACAGCTATTAAGAGCCTGAGAAAATTTCCCACTACTAAAACCACTTGTGGCCATGAGAGGTACCCCATGTTAACCCTTAAGAAACACAAGATATATTTTGGACTTTCAGCTTTTCCCCTTCCTAACTGTCTGACTTGGGGCATGTTCATTAGTATGTCTAAACCTGAGTTTCTTCATCTGAAAATAAAAGTAAAAATTTCATAAGAAAGATCCATGCATTTACTCACTTTGTTGGATTATTTTTAAATCCATAGATGTTGAAAGACAGGATCTATTTTTTCAAAGTATGCTTTTTTTCTTACATTTGCAAATAAGAACTTTTGTACCCAAACATATCATTCTTGCAATTTTTTAAGGATAAAGATATATATTTTTGAAGATGTAACTTAAAATTTTCTTTCAGTTAAATATAATTATTCTAAAAATGGCATATCTCTACATATGCTTGCTTGGTGAAATTGAGTATGACTTGCTTGTTTCTAGGATGTGACATAAGTGGGAATAGGACAATTCTAGATAATTCTGGTAACAAAGTTGCCATAGAAGGCTTAAATGAGTGGATGGCTTAGATTCTTTTTTTAAGTTTCAGGTAGTTGAGTTTGTTTTTTTCCTGCTTTATATTTTCTGTTTTCTCTTTAGGGAAACAAAGTACCATTCAACTGCATTTATCTCAAAGTACCATCTAACTGCATTTATTCTTATTCACATGTCTTCAAGTATAATCGTAATACTTGGTTCATCTGCAGTGCCTGACATCTGGCATACATAAATTGCTTTGTATGTGTGGTCTTAGGCCTGTGGGCANTCAACTGCATTTATCTCAAAGTACCATCTAACTGCATTTATTCTTATTCACATGTCTTCAATGTATAATCGTAATACATGGTTCATCTGCAGTGCCTGACATCTGGCATACATAAATTGCTTTGTATGTGTGGTCTTAGGCCTGTGGGCAAAACAGCAAAAGCAGTCAATAGTATGAGAGCATTTATTGCATACTAATGATGGTGCTGGGGCTGTAGGGGTGCTGTGGGAGATAACAAAGTTGAGGAAGAAAATATTTTCTCTGTTTTCAGGTAGCCTACAGTTTAGCCAAGTGGGCCAAATATAAATACCTTTCTGAAAAGGAATAAAGGTAGTACACATGGGAGTATTTGGCATTGCCTTGATGATAGGTCTAACATTACAGAAGAAATATGTCTTCTCAGACCTGGAATCTTAGAGACCATGGTGTCCTCTTAGACAAATGGAAGGATCCCAGTTAAACTAGTTTACTCATTACTGTTAACTTGGTGGTCCTAAAATGGTTTATGAGCTTATTTTGTGTTGGATTTGAAATTCAAAACAAAAACTGAAACAAAACAAGACAAAAATTAATCTGGGTCTCTTGCAATTTCTTTTATGCCAAGAGTCTTGTCCCAAGACTGTTTAAGTGACCAAAATCAAAAGGCTGCTTTCTTTAATACGTAGTTTATTTCCCCCTCCAACCACATTAGTTGAAAGAACTGTAATTAGAAGAGGGAGGTATAAAGAAGCAAGGGGAAGACAGGAATTCTGTCGTGCTCTTGGGCTCAAGGGTAAGATGTTGTGACCAGTTGGGCAGCTTTCCAGAAATCATAAGCAGATGAATGGACCAGTTGTTTTTATTACCGAATTATTAAGGAATTCGGAGGTGAAATTGATTTGTAAAGCAGCTGTGTTTAGGAGTAATTTTGTTGAAGGTTGTACCACTTCAGGGGGCTGGAGTTTGACACATGAAGTGATAACCATAGACCTAGACAGTCCCCAGCTGTTGCGTGAAGAGTTGCAGTAGAGTGTCTGCCCACCGCCATCTGTCTAAGGCGCCTCTCTACCTAGCACTTCTGTGCTCTGGGTTTCTGTGACACGACAAATTGTTTTTAATTGGTATTTCAGACAATTTCTCCTTCTTTGGGTAATATACCAGCATGCAACATAACATTCAACAAAACATCTTTGGCAGTTTTTGGAAGTGAGCTAATGTGACATACTTATTTCCACATTGTAAAGGCAGCTTGCTGGAGTGATTTATTGAGGAATATGCATTCATTGCAATATAAATATGAAGTCCTTTTTATCATTTCAAGTCCAAATTTTTAACCCTGCCATGTGAATCCCCTGTTAGTATCCGTTAGCAACACCTTAGATAGATTCTATAGCTTTCTAGTCATTTTCAGTTATTAAAACTAGGTTTAGTCTAATTTAAAATTTCACTCTCATGTGTGACTCAAAGCTTCCTCTCCCTATAGTATGGGCTAGAGCTATAGCCCTGACTTTATTATAGGGGTGAGGCATGGGCTGCCTCAGAGACACCATTTCCTCTTTATTCTTTGAGGTTAAGCTCTTTGGGTTTGGGGAAAGGTGGGCAGAATGAAGGAATAAGGAAACAGAGATCTTGCAGTGTAACTGGTTTCATATTGGTGGTGCTGGAAAGCACTGCTGTCAGTGTAGCCCATCCTGGCTCTGGCTGATCTTGGTGGCCTCTGTGAGTCACTGTGAAGGATATCCACATCAGTGCTGTGCTTGGTTTTTGGGGGGGGCGGTGGTCAGTTTTACTTTTGCTCCCTTTATCCCCAAGGACCCTGTCAGATTGGGGAAGTCAAATCTTTCTTGAGGTCTATATTTCCCTTCTTTAGATGAGTGCCCCATCACAGGGCCCACGAAGACTGGTCCTGTTCAGTCCCTTCCCAGGGGCATAGAGAATAAGGAAGAGGGTTCCCATCCTGTTCTTCAAAGTGTACTGTACCATAGTATCTTTAAACCTTGCTGGTCTGGCCACTTTGGTAGGCTTTCCATCTTTAGGAATCTCTTTTCCAGGAAAGGACCTCAGACTCTCTGGTCACATATGCCTGTAACTTTAGGGATTATATTCTCCTCACCTTGCTCTACTGCATGGCAGCACTAGCAGGCCTGCACGTTCTTTCTCCTTGGGAAGCATCCAGCCAGGGTAGATGTCAGGACTTCCCAATCTCTATGAATGTGTCTCTTGGAGCCTCTTTCATGTAGTTCTAGCAAGAGAAAAGCACAGGGAGAGGAGGGACTGGATCCTTTCCATGAAATCTGTACTCCACAAAGCTTGTAGGAACAGGCAGCAGGCTTTAGTAGACTTGGTTGAACACTTAAACATTTGGCAGATTATATTTCAACGGACAGATAGAGGGGAAGATTGTGGGATTTTAGAGCGCTGAAATGAACACAGAGGTGAAAAGGACATTTTTGACCCAAAGAAATAGTCCAGTTTGGTTGTGGCATGGGGAGGTAATTACCAAGCTGCAGAAAGGAGGAAAATTGGGGCATTTGTGGAGAGCCTTGAATGCTAGATTGAAGTTAATTATTTTAGGAAGGGTTATGATGTCATTGAATGTTTTTAAACAGGAAAGGAATAAATTTATGATTTTGTTTAAGAACTTCTATTTGGGCAACCATGGGTTCTTCTCTTAGCTCCCTCCTTCCTGAATGTCTGTCACTGTCTGACTGTAGCAGAATGGGCATCTTGAAGTGTGGGATGTGGTGAGTTGCCATGTTTTCTGCAGTTCTCAGTAGCCTGTGTGTGAGTGACACAGCTGCATTCACTGTCCCTTCTTTGTTGTCATTCCCATCTTCATGTGATTCTAGCGCACTGAGAAAAAGGTAGTATCAAGGCAGAGTCTAAACGGTGGAACCTCTTCTGTATGATATCGTCATTCAGTACCAAGTCTTTGGCTTTGAACACCTGGAAGCTCAGTTTTGTCAGTATAATGAAAGTTGAATAAGTTCAGGGGGACAACTTCACCAGAATTTAGTGAACAGGGACTAATGTATTAATTTTGTGAATTCATTAATTTTTAAATCAACTATGAGAACTAGCTTTTAAACAGTAAAATGGACTCATTTAAAATGTACAGTGTGATGGATTTTGAAAAATGTATATAACTGTCGAACATCAGCCACAATTAACACGTAGAGCTTTGCATTCTCCCTAGAAGTCCCTTGTGCCAAGTTGTAGGCACTTCCTACGCCATACTGTTAGCCTCAGACAACCACTGGTGTGCTTTCTTTTACTATAGATTACATTTTCTTTCAAAGCTTCATATAAATGGAATCATAATATATATTCTTTTGTAGGTGCCTTCTCTTGTTCAACAAAATGTATCTGAGATTCATTTATGTTGTTTCACGTATCAGTAGTTTGTTCATTTTTATTGCTGACAAGATTTTGTTTTATTGATATGCTACAAATCGTTCAACCACTTACCTCTTGATGAATATTTGAGTTGTTTCCAGCTTTTAGCTATTATGAATGGAGTTACTCTGAGTATTTATGTACAAGTCTTTTTGTGGATGTAAATTTTCATTCTCTTGGTGTATTAGTCAGGGCTCAATCAAGAGAGAGGAACCACACACCGTAATTTGAACAGAGTAAGTTTAATTGAAAAAATTTAATAAAATAATTAAAAAGCAGGTAATTGTTAACAAGAGATTATTATTAGAGGGTTAATGGAGTAACGGGGAATAGGCTATTAAGAGGTAAAGAGAATTCTAAAGAATACAGGATTGGCAGAATATGGCACAGCCACTGCCCATAGAACTGAGATAGAAAACCCAAGGAAGAGGCTGCTCCCTTTCCAGAGCTGAGGCTCAGAGCTCAGTTCAAAGGGTATGGCTATGGCTCAGTGGATGGTGGAGAATTTTAATGAGGTGCCTAACCAGCAGCCCTCGATATCTGCCTTCAGGAGTGCTGGAGAGGGAGAGAAGTGTCCACAGGGAGGTGCTATATTCTGGAACTCACTGCAAAGATACCTGGAGTGGGGCCAGGAAGTTGTCCAAGGGCAAGTGCCTTGCTGGCCACATGCACTGGGAAGTTACTCTCCGGTGTACCACGGGGTGAAATTGTTTACCCAGAGGGGGCACACGGTGGCACTCAATAGGGAAGCATCTTAAGGGGATGCTGAGAGAAGCCAGTCCAGCGGAGTTGCTTTGCCAGTGATATTTCCCTGTGGATGCCAGGGAAAGCTGTTCAAGAGAAGGTGCTTAGCAGGTGGCTCTGGTGGGGACGTTGCTCTCTGGGTCCAGGGGGAAGCTATTCACAGTGAGGTGCCCTGACAGTGGCTTACTATTACAAAGCCTCCAGGTGGAATGCCGGGTGAAGCCACCCATGGGAAGGTGCTGTACATATGCTTTGACCACTGAGCAATGCAAGCAAAACAAAACCAAAGAAACTGTGTGCACTGAAAGAGCCTGATATGAGAAGTACAGAAGAACCGGAAAGAAAAAACCCTTTCTTTCTTCATTGTTTCCAGAACCCTCTACTAAAAGTTTACCATTATGCCATCTGGCAAAGGAGAAATATTTATAGCATTCATCTCCATTATCACACAGCAGGCAATGAGAGGTAGATACGGAACTAGATAACCTGATAACTGGCACACTTGGTAATATGTGTGAAATTAGTGAATCATGTGTTACTATTGCATGTTTAACTATGTAAGAAACTCCTGTTTTCCAGAGTGGTTGTACCATTTAGAGTGTTAGTTTTTACATTAAATTCTATGATCCATTTCATATTAATTTTTCTGTATGGGATAAGGATTGAGGTTTATATGGATATGAATGTGAATCTATGTGAACACTCAGTTGTTCTAACACCAGTAGTTTAAAAGACTTTCTTCTATTGAATTATCTTGGGCACTTTGTCGGAAATCAATAGATCACATATGCCTGGTCTATTTTTTCTAGATTGTCTGATCTGTTCCATTACTCTGTGTTTTTTCTTTGGGTCTTGATAACAGTAGCTTTATGTTAAAAATTGTTATCCAACAGTATAAGCCCTCCACATGTATTTTTTTTTCCAAAATTGTTTTTGGTATTCTAGCTTTTTTTCCCCTTTATTTTTGCATTCCCATACATGTTTTAGAATTATATTGTCAGAGTCTACAAGGGATTTGCTGAAATTTAAATTGGGATTGGGTCGAATCTATAGACCAATTTGGGAAGAACTTATATCTGAACAATTTTGGTCTTCTTACCTATTAAAATAGTATTTTTCTCCATATATTTAGGTCTTTAATTTATACCCACAATGCTTTGTAGTTTTCATTATACAAGTCTACACATAAATTGTTAAGTTTATTCATACATAATTCATGGTTTTAGATGTTACTTTAAGTGGTATTTATTTATTAATTTATTTATGTTTTACTGTTTAGCTTATTTATAAGAGCTACATCTAAAACATAAGGATACAGAAAGGTAAACAATAAATTGATGGGGAAAATATGCAAATATTAGCTATATTAGGATCAGATCAAATGGACTTTAAGGCATCAAACATTACCAGAGACAAAGAGGGTCACATTATAATGACAGATATTAATTTAACAGGAAGATAGAACAATTTAAAATTTGTATATAACTAGTAATATAGCTTTGATTTATATGAGCCAAAATGGATACAACTAAAAGTATAAATTGTTAATTATAATAGAAGATTTTAACACAACTTCCTAGTAATTGATAAGCAGTCAAAAATTTAATAAACAGATTTGCAATAAGTGAACAGACAGAAAGATGTTCACAAGCTTTTTTTAAAGGCAGTGAAGTATAAACAACAGAAATTGGGGTCTTAAAGCATTCTTAATGATATAGGACAGTGTTAATTGAAAAGAACCAGACCACAAAGTTGGATATAGTAATTCCAATCTTGTTTAACGTATTCTATGTAGATTGGGAAAATACTTTATCTTTGATTTTAAACTTAAGTGGTATTTAAAAATTTATTTTCCAGAAACTGTTTTTGGTTGTGTATAAAAATAAACTTGATTTTTTTGTATTGGCATTAAATCTCAAAACCTTGCTTAAATAATTTCTTTGTTCTAGAAGCTGTTTTTCTAAATTACTTAGGAATTTAGTTCTTTCTTTCTTGTCTGTTTGCCTTTAATTTCCTTTTCTTGCCTTGCTACAGTGGCCACTATAGTGTTGACTATAAACTGATGAGATTGGAAATCTCACCTTTCTTACCCAATATTAGGAGGAAAACATTCATTCTTTCATCATTATGATGTTAGAAGGAATTTTTTATAGATATGTCTTCTGTTGCAAGTTTTCTGAGAGATTTAGAACTTTTCAAATTAGGAAATCTTTTTTGGCATCTATTGAGAAGATAATATGTATTTTACTATGGTAATGTGGTGAATTACATCGCATTTTGAATGCGAAACCATCCTTACATTCCTGAGATAAATCTTGGTTATTAGTACCCCTTTTTGTATAATGCTTTATTCTACTTCCAAAAATTTTTGAGGTTATTTTTTNCTATGGTAATGTGGTGAATTACATCGCTGGATTTTTGAATGCGAAACCATCCTTACATTCCTGAGATGAATCTTGGTTATTAGTACCCCTTTTTGTATAATGCTTTATTCTACTTCCAAAAATTTTTGAGGTTATTTTTTCCCCCCTGTATCTATAGTCATGAAGGTTACTGATCTGTAGTTTTCTTGTTTATACTTTGTCAGCTAAGGTATGAGAGTTATGCTGACCTCATAAAATGTACCGGGAAGAGTTCCTTCATTTCCAAATGTCTAAAGGAGCTTATGTAGCATTGGTATGGTATTTTACTTAAATATTTGATGGAATTCCTCAGTGAAGCCATCTGGGTTTGGAATTTTTGTTGTTAAGATTTTAATAATGAATTCAGTTTAGTCGAAGGATATACACAAGGATAAACACAGGAATAATCACACATATCATAATTAAATTGCCAAAGGCTAGTGATGAGGATAAATACTTAAGAGCAGCCAGAGAAAACAAGACTATAAAGTGATAGAAGATGAACCTTCTTAGGATGAAAACACTCCTATTTGTTCTCCTGGGTACTCTTTCCCTAAAACCATTGTTAGATTGCATTAATGATTGAGAGCTGTCCTGGTGAGCCTGGAGATTTCTTAAGGGTTTGTTTGCCTCAGTCACAGAAAAGTCTTGGAAACACCATTAGTATCACAGATACACCCCTCCTATGTTGCTGTACCTCAGTTAAATGCAACCCTGCCTTGCCTTGAGTCATGACATACCTCTTGCGGTCCTTCTGGACATCTCATCTTTTCTTACACACCATCCAGTCCTTCAGGAAATTCTTTTAGTCCTACCGTCAAAATAGTCCAACATGTTGGCACCATTTTCACTGCTGGCATGCTTGTCACCAAAGGATGCTTGTCACCATTATTTCATGCCTGGAATATTGTAGCTCCCTACTTGTTTGCTTTGCCTTGTCCTTTACAACCTGCACACACCCCTCCCCCCAGTTTAATGTTGACATAATACCTAAAGGAATGATTTCCCATCTCAGTAAAAGCGTCCTTAGAATAGTCTGCAAGGCCCTACATGGACTAGCTTCACTTGCTTATCTTTTCCCATCCTGCAAAGCATGCCAGATGTAGCAGTGCCCTTGCTGATTCTCAAACACACCAGGCATGTCTCCACCTCAGGGCCTTAGCATTTCTGTTCTCTTTGATTTTTGTTTTTTTGCATCAACTATTTACATTGCTTCTCTCACCACCAGCAGCTACCTTCTCTGTGAGGTCTTCTCCTATCAATCTTTTTAAAATTACACCCTGTTCCCTCCTCCTGCATCTGTTTTTATTTTATTGTTTCAGTATAATTGGTTATCATACAACATAGTTAAATATGTTATCAATTTATTTTATTTTCTTCCTGTCCCACCTAGAATGTAGTTTCTGTCTGTTTTAATCATTAGAATATCTCTGTTGCCTAAATGTCATTGAGAACATTGTACACACTCAAGAAATATTGGTGAAATAAATGAATATTTGAGGTCGGTTATCTTGGTGACCAGATACTTGTGCCTTCCAGACTCAATTTTTTTTTTTTTTGCCTTTAACAGTGTTCTACAAAAATTTTCAGGTTCTTGATCTATAACCCCCCCACCCCTTTTTTTTAGACTTCACACAGACCACCCTGTTACCACATTCTCTTTTTGTAGGCAGGTTACATAATAACCTGTGACTAGCATAGAGCTTTCTTTTGTATTCAGACATATTTTCCTGGTTTTGCACACCAGTTATTTTGCTTGGACTTCGAGGTCCCCGATAGATTCAGCTGTATATGTTTTGCACTGGGTTGCTTTTATTGAGAGCTAATTTTGTTGTTTGTGATTTCTTTCTGAAGGTTTCATTCTCAGCTGGCAACATTAATTTAAGTTCCAGGGCAACTCATTGTAGCCACGGATAACCTCTTTGAAAGTGTTAAGAATGAGTTCAGTTCAGCTGTGAGCGTTTGAATTCATATAATCAGTGTTTATTCCTTGCCACCTCCTTGTAATAAATGTTGGTTAGGTGTACAGGCCAACCCACAAAAGCCTCTTTTATTCACATGAAGCTGAACATAATGCTAATAATATCATTGTACCTACATGATTTATAATCTTTTATTGTATGAGAAAGTATATCCAAGTTCAAAGCAGCTGTGAGGTTATCTGGCCGCAAGTCCCAAGTAATTGATTTGCAAACATTTTTGAAATATAGCTTGATGACATGCTGGGGATTACGTTTACTTAGAGACATTTCGTTATATTGGATAAAATGTGACAATCAATGTTAAATGAATGTTATATAGAGAAATTAGAAGTTTAAAAGCATTAAGTTATGACATTTAGGCTTCATTTCACAGTTTTTTCATCCTTCCTTTTTTTTCCCCAGCCTATATACAGCATTCTCCTCTTTGTGCCTGTATCACCTGGTTGGCAAATCAGATACCAGGATTGGCCATTTTAACATTTAAAAGCTTAGCAGTTCTGTTAAACGTAAGGACAGAGAATTTATCACAGAATGGCAGAGGGCTATTTTTGTGGCCGTGATTTGTTTGCCAAGCAACCTCTTAACAGTAAATGAAAGACAGGAGAGGCAGTTAAGCTCTGAATTCTGGTCTGGAACATTTGCAAAGATAATCTATGTTCTGATTATCATGATACTGTCACTGTGGTCCTTTAGAGTCACAGAGTGACCTCTAGGAAAAAGAGACCAGCTCATTCTCTAGAAAAGTACACAGACTTCTGGATCTCACTGTGGCCATGAACAATGTGTGATTAGACTATATGAAGCCCCTGGGGGGATTCAGTAACTTGACAAAGGATTTTGTACTCGCCTCTGTCTTTTTTCTCTTCAGCCTCCCTCCCATAACTTAACAATCCGTCTTCCGTAATTGACCATTTACCGAGAGAGAAGACAGAGGCTTTTGCTCCTATTTTAGAGATATTTGCCTTTGGTAGTGTGTGAGTTCTTAGTTTTCTCTGATGCTGTTTGAATTTTATTATTTACTATCCTGCCACATTTTGGCATCCATGCGTTCTACCTAGGATATTTGTGTATTGCCCTTCTCTGTCCAGTGTTTCTCAAACTGGCATCTATAGATACCCAAATCTTTGAGAACTTCTTTTTGGCTATCACGAGTACAAGGAGAATGTTTAGATTTTCCATTCAATGAGATAAGGTAATTGACATAAAAAGTTCTAGATTATCTGGATGCCCATTTCCTTCCTTCCTTCCATCCTTCTTCCTTCCTTCCTTCCATCCATCCTTCTTCCTTCCTTCCGTGTGCACACACACAGGAGCAGGAGGAGGAGCAGAAGGGGATGGGAGAGGGACAGGCAGACATGGCACTGAATGCAGAGCCCAATGTGAGACTTGATCCCAGGACCCTGAGATCATGACCTGATCCTAAACCAAGGGTCTGAGATGTAACCGGAGCTATCTAGGCACCCTGATGCCCATTTTCTGTTGAGTTTACATTTACATTGGAACAAAGTGAGTCAATTGACATCACAATAATTAATGCAAAAGGTTTGCCTTAGTTTGAATTGAGAAAAGAATTGGGAGGATTTAATCATCAGAAGTTGCTGGTATAGGGATCTCAAATACAAAGAATATGTACCATACTTACGTTTATCTTGCATATGAATGTACTGGGTGATTGGGTAGATTCCATCTTTGTACAAATTGCAGTATTTATTTCTGTTTGTTTTGCATTTCAATGAAGTTATGTTCATAAGCAATATTTTAACAACATTGGCATTGCATTTTGGTGTACTGATATGTTTGTCACATAAAATAACCAATTGGTTGTCAAAGAAGACTTTGCTATTAAAAAGGGAAAATAATAAAAATTAATCAACGGTCAAAATATGCTCAAAACAGTAATAATCAAACCAGTAGTAACTGACATAAGACATACAAATACTCTAGATAAATACAGCTTTTCACTAGTTTACTCACTGTTGACAACTCAGTTTTGGAAAAACATTAGATATCACATTAAATTAATATAATTAAGTTGATTGGTCATTGTTTTGTAATTTTGGTTAGAGGAAATTTCTCCACTCTTCTTATTTCTGTGTAGATAGATACCGATTGGAGAAATGCTCCTGACATCTTGATACAACCCTTAATCTGGTCCATGGAGGAGCAGTGAATAACATGGTTGGAGGGTGGTAACCATTGATTAGTTGTAGACTGTGGCTGTTCTGAAGAACCAGACTTTCTGTGAATCAGTTGGAAAGGCTGGACAAGCATTGAACTTGAAGTGTTAGACAGGGAATGCTTATCCTAATACTAAGCCAAATTCTTTAATAGTCTTTTCTGTATGAAAGTTGATATTTTGATCTCCATCTGTCTTTTTTCTTGATTAGTTCCCATCTTCAGAGGGAGAAGAATTAATCATTATTGAGCCTGTCAAACCACAAAAGGTTTTTTTTAATCATTCATTTTATAAATTTGCTTTATTTTTATGGTTATATGGGAGCAATATACAAAGGATTTCATTCCTTTTTAATGTTACACAAATATAAGCAAAATTACAATGAAAATAAGTTAAGCCAACACCAAGAATCTCTGAGCGTTCTCTTCCTATAATATGCATTCATATATAACATAAGTTACAGGAAATCTGAGGTAAGAGAATCATCCTAGCATACTCCAACTCAAAAATAAAAAAGGACTAACACAATTTCTCTTGACATTTTAACTAAAAAATAAAGTCAATTTGAAGAAGTATTTTTAGAATATGATAGTGATGATAGATAATTTAAAAATTTTCCTGAATTCACCATTAAAAAAGCAACCAGCATAGCAGGCCTCAAGCTTAGAGACATTATCTGTAACAAAAAAGTAGCTGACAAGGCATGAATCCCCAAATACGGTCAATAGCAGTAAGATCCGCATCATAACAACAACCTGTAGATGTGACTATCCATTTCCTGTCAGTATGGCCCAGGGACATGTTAAACCCCACTACGGGAATGCAATCAGCATATTCTGGACTGTGGAAGGAAATTCTACTGAAGAAATGATACCTTTAACAAGTAACAGAATAGAAAGAATAAAGAGACATCAGAGACATACTAACATTTTAGCTATTTATAATATATATAATATATAGATTATATTGGGATCTTCATTCAAAGTATAAAAAAATAAAATTTAGAAAATACGAACATAACTGGTTATATTAGGGAATTATTATTAATTACAAATTTTTAGATGTGGTAAGTCTGTTGTGGTCATTTTTAAAAAGAATCCCTAACTTTTGGAGTTGCATAATGGAATATTTGCAGATAATATGATGTCTGGGGTGAGGAAATAAAATGAGGCATGGATGGAATGAGATTAGTCCTGAGTTAATAATTTTTGAAGGTGGATGATTGAGGTTCATTATAGTATTCTCTCTCTACTGTGGAATACTGAAATTTCCTTTAATAAACATTTTTTAAAAATCTACGGAGAGAACAAAAAGATGTTGAAATGAGATTATAAGGACCAGAGAATGGGCTATAAATTCTAGAGAAAGTGAAGGATGGCCAAAACAGATTTTAGAATCTTAGATATCTAGTAAAAGTCATTCTAGTTCTGTTCAAATATTATGGCTCCCTAGCAATCTACAATAGCAGGTAATTTCAAAGTCCTTTCTTTTTAACTTTGTAATGTATTTGTGTCTTGTACTTAAAAAAGTCTGTCGACAGATTGGCAACTCTCTTAACATTTTNTGAGATTAGTCCTGAGTTGTTAATTTTTGAAGGTGGATGATTGAGGTTCATTATAGTATTCTCTCTCTACTGTGGAATACTGAAATTTCCTTTAATAAACATTTTTTAAAAATCTACGGAGAGAACAAAAAGATGTTGAAATGAGATTATAAGGACCAGAGAATGGGCTATAAATTCTAGAGAAAGTGAAGGATGGCCAAAACAGATTTTAGAATCTTAGATATCTAGTAAAAGTCATTCTAGTTCTGTTCAAATATTATGGCTCCCTAGCAATCTACAATAGCAGGTAATTTCAAAGTCCTTTCTTTTTAACTTTGTAATGTATTTGTGTCTTGTACTTAAAAAAGTCTGTCGACAGATTGGCAACTCTCTTAACATTTTACCAAACTGGGCCTTCCTGGCATGGGAGATGAGAATGGATTACAGGTTTGCTTTAACTTTTGGAGTGGCTGGGCCATCTAATCTCCTGGACTAGGACGTTCAGCTTTATTTTTATTATTTATTTATTTATTTGTTTGACAGGGAGAGTGCAAGCAGGCAGAGAGACAGGCAGAGGGAGAGGGAGGCAGAAGGAGGCAGAGGGAGAAGGAGAGAGAGAAGCAGGTTCCCCATTGAGCAGGGAGCTCCACGTGGGGCTCCATCCCAGGACCCTGGGATCATGATCTGAGCCGAAGGCAGACGCTTAACCGACTGAGCCACCCAGGTGCCCCTAGGACTTTCATCTTTAGTTGTAAGCAGCCTTGTCTTTTTGCCTTAATATATTATACAGATTACATGTGTCATACCCTAAAGGTTCTTGGAAAGTGCTAAACTAAACCGTAAATCTGACTTATTATTCTCTCTACTTAGGAACGGTTCAGAGTGGTCAGTGTCTTTTTTTTTTCAAACAGGGGTACACACTTCAGAAAGGAGCAGATGCCAGTCTGTCAACCAGCACATACTTATTGATTTCCTAGGCATGGGGGCGGGGGTAGGAGAATATGTACTTTGCCTCACCATCTGTTCTTTATAAAAAATCCCTTTATTTCTCCACTGACTTTTCTGTTGAAAATTCCACTGACACTGATATTACAGAAGTCACCAGTGAACTCACTCAGTGGTCATTTAATAAACATCTAATGAGTGGCTAACAAATGTCTGACTCAGGGCTGGGTCCTGGAGGTACAGAGGCAAATCTGTGAAACATGGTTCTTACTCCCCTGTTCTTTTCTTAGTACTCAGTCTGTTTGTCCTCAGTGCTAAATTTGACATCTGTGACCTCTGCTGTATGGAAACTTCATAACTATCAAGTTTCCAGATGGCTCCTAGGACTCCCTCAGGGCCCAAGTTATTCCATCTCTCATATAATTCACCAATTACTGCTGCCTGTGAGGAAATACAGGCATTTTGAACATTATCATCTCCCATTAATTTACCAGTAGTTGACCATCCTACTATGTTCCAGGTTCTGGAAATCTTGCTGTCCAGCGGGAGATTGTTAAACACTGTGTTAGTACAAGAATGCACAAGGAACAGCGGGAGTTTTGGACAACACTGCACGAGAGGGCTTCACAGAATGTGAAAATTAGACTGAGTTCCGAAGGATGACATACAGAGTTGGGTTAACATTTTCCTTCCACTGACCTGCAGGTGGTTGGGGTTAGCAATAGAACACTCATTTATTCATTCATGCATTGAACAAATATTTATTAAGCACATACTCTATGACAGGGACTTAGCAGGTGAACAGGCACAATTCCAACAGAGACAACATGGTGAATACAGGTGATCTGGGTCAGGGATGGAGAGTGGAATAGGCTCAGACACTCACAGATCAAGTCCAAATGGGGGAATGGGAAGCCCAGTCTGATTCCGGGTTATAATTAGATAGCTTTGGAAGTATAGGTAGTTAATGCAGTTAAATCACTTTACATTTTAGGTACATTATGCGCCATTTACATGGGTTCGCATCCCAAATGTATAATTTGTGCAAAGCTATCCTTTCTGTGCCTTTGTTTTCATATTTGTAAAATGAAGATAAAGGTAGCCACCCTACAGATTCTTGGGAGTATTAAATACAACTTACGTAACTCAAGGACTTTTGTCACAGGGAGGGTGCTTAATAAATGTAACTGTTCAAAGTTTGGGGGTTTTGAACTAATGTTAGTTGCAGCATTTCTGAAAGGATGAAACAGCAAGGTGTGTATGTGTGCTTGTGTGTGTGTGCACGTGTGTGTATGTGTGTGTGTGCGTGCGTTGTAAATACAAAGAGTTCAGGAGCTTACAGAATGTCATAGAATTAGTTTATGAACCACTGATAGTAACAGANTGTGTGCACGTGTATGTATGTGTGTGTGTGCGTGCATTGTAAATACAAAGAGTTCAGGAGCTTACAGAATGTCATAGAATTAGTTTATGAACCACTGATAGTAACAGATCATTATCATGAACACTCATTTGTCAGTTTCCAACAACAGGAAGTACATCCAAGAATGGTGGAACTCCACCCTTTTTTTCTGAGAGGGAGGCTGCATGGTTTCTGCACATTTGTCAATAGCTGACTGAAATTTACTCCTGATAATTTCTGAGATGATATTTGTGTTAATCTATTTGTTTTACGTTTTAGTCACTAGAGTGCTAGAATAGAGCCTCACCAATTACCTGCCTTTATTGCATTTTTTAAAATGTGGATTTCTGTGTCTCTTAGTATAAAAGGTGGAGTCCCAGTTTACTTTAACTTGCTTACACCTAATGACTTTTTTCATCATCTCAGGGAAATGTTCCCATAAAGGCAATTAGAGCCTTTAGGCCTTATCTCTGTAACTTTGACTGCTTTCATTAGAGATGGTAAAAACGTGAGTATGGTTGTGGGAAGGATTTGAGAACTAAGACAGCTCACATATGTCATAAGATTAATTTTAGACTAGATATTTTTTTTCATTCAGTGCTCACTTTCTCCATTTATATAGTATTATGCTAAGATTTAAAATATCCAAGAACTATTTGACCACAGAGATAGAGAGAATTATTTCCCAAGAGGATCGGTTCATTGTGCATTAATATTCTTCTCCCAGCTGAATAAATTTCAGAGGTAGGCCCAGAGATACGGTTTACATATCCTAGCCATGTCTCCAGAACTGAAATGTTCATGTTCTTAGATGTTATTTTGTTCTCAAATCATGTCCTGGAATGCTCATAATAGCACATTCTACTGTTTATTGAGCACAAAATTATTTTATCAAAGGATATCACTTCTCAGTAATCCTCTACTAAGCCCTTTACCTCCCTTACCATTAGTCAAAAAAAAAAAGAGTAAAAATTTAAAGAATAGATGGGTAAAAAAATTACTTTCTGCTTAGAACACAGCAAACTCATCCAGAGAATATTTGGATTTAATTTGGAAAAAAATCAATAAATTTCCATCAGGGTGCATTGATGGCATCCCTCTGTAAAAATCTTTGAGACTGAAAAAGAAAATCAGTAAAGAAGTTACAATACACTAATTCATCTATCAAATCATCAATAACTAACTTGTTGGTTTGTCTTTAGTGAGGAGACAGACTACATTTTCATTTTTCCCATGTAAGTCAGACTATTTAAGCAAATTATCAGCAGTAAGACGTGTGTCTTATTGTCACTGTAGGAGCATGGCTAAGCCTATCCTTGCTTAATTTAGAGCCATCTTTCAGAGAGCATAGTGATAGGTAGCAATATGTTGTGACCTGGGTGGGTCCAGGTGTAGGCAATTTTAATGGTCTAAAAGCTAGGTAGGTAAGAAAGAGAATATGTGGGTCAGGAGATCTCAAATTAGAGGAAGGACCATGCTATGAGCCCTATGTGCAAAGGCAGCATTGCAGCCCTGGAATGTGCTCAACGTTGAGATCCTAGACAGAATATTTAGACCCAGGAATAGGGGGCAATAACAGGGAACCTAACTACCAGAATTAGGACTCTAGGTCAAGATTTACTGTGAGGGAAAAATAGAAGCTTGGTAATTAGGGTAGACCTAGAGTCAGTACCCTTCATGTGGCAGGCTAATTTGATCTCTTTTGAGTGTGCTTTAAATCTCCCCGTGATTGAGGTCAGACATGGTTTGGGGGGGGGGGCTGGACTACAGCCTGCAGGTGAGAGTTAAGATACAAAGCTTTCTCATTGATGATTCATCCCCTCATGAAACACAGTTCCTCTTTGCTCTCATATGAACTGGTCTGTTAGTTTAACTGCTAACTAATGCACAGCATAGTGGTTAAACATAACAATTCTAGAATCAAATCCCTTTACCAGCTGATCCAGGTCAGGTTATTTAACCTATACAATGACGATAAAAAAATTATTTCACAGCCTCATTAGAATTGATGTAAAGTAGTAGGCATAACTCCTGGCACATAGCTCCTTAGAATTTGTACTTTATTTTTAATTCTAACTAGTTACCAGGTATAAAATGAGGACTTTAAGTTTGGCTGAAGGGCTGATACTCAGGCACCAGTTGACAATCTTCTGTCATCTGACCAGATGGTCTGTAGGCGACCCTTTGCCTCTCTTATTGTGCCTGTCAGCCTGGCTGAACTGTGTGACAGTTCCATAAGAAGTATCAATAAAAACCCTGTGATAATGCTTACCAAGAAATAGAACATCCGAAAGCCTATCTCTAGAGATCTGTTTAATATATTAATCAATTTTGCCTAAGCTCTGAATATGACATTCCATTCTTGAATACAATTTAATATGGAGAGTTTTGTGTGTGTGTGTGTGTGTGTATAATTCTTTTTCTTTTTAGAGAGAGAGAGCGTGTGAGTTGGTGCACATGCCTGAGTTGGGGGGGGGGGGGGGGGCAAAGGAGAGGGAGAGAGTGGATCTTAAGCAGGCTCCATGCTCAGCACAGAGCCAGACCCCAGACTATCTCAGCCCTGAGATCATGACCTGAGTTGAAATCAAGAGTCGGTTGCTTAATGGACTGGGCCACCCAGGCACCCCTGTAGATATAATTCTTTGGTGCAAACCTGAGAATTGTAGTAAGAATAAGATGCAAATATGCTTAAAAAAAAAGAATAGATCAAGTTAAAAATTGTTCTCTTAATGGTTACTGTTTTGGTTTCATGATTAATTTTATTGGAAAATCCTACATATGTCATTTGTAAGTTTTTATCCAGTTCCTTCCTTATTGCTTATCAAACTCATTTTTTTTTCAAATTTATAAGTGCCAAATTTAGCCACATGTCAGAAAATGTAAATTAAAAAAATTTGCTGCCTACACACCAAATTATTTAGGACTTTGTCTGAAATTACTTTCAGAAAAATGGTTATGTTTCTGAATAATGAAATAATGAATGGTTACATTTATGACTAATGAAATTGCATGTGCAATTTATTGAATAATTGTTAATAATTAAGACAAATAATGAAACACAGTAAAGAAATTCTGGCCTCAAATAATGTACAGTTCTTAAAATGCAGTCGTGAGCAGATACCTCTCTGTAAGTTTGATATTTCAGCTGATGCTGGGTTCGCTGCAAGAATGGGAAGGAAACAACAGTGGTGCTTTTAACCCTACCTTACTTAGTACTTAGATCAAAGAGTTATTAACAGTTCCGAACCATAGCAGCTTTGTAATCCTCTGCACTCAGTAGATTGCCAAAGTAAATCTCTGTTCGCTTAGTGTCTAGAGAAGAGAAAAAAGCAGCTATTTAGTCATCATAGTTTTCAAAGGAGGACAGAATGGCAGTGTTAATGGATGTGGAATTTTTCTCCACCTTCAGTCAATCAGCATGCTTCATTGAGTACTTACTGTATGCAAAACACTGGGGGCAAAGTACTGTATATTAAGCATTGTGGAGGGATATAAGAAAGTACCATATAAGCATTTGTATCACATTTCAAGTAAAGAAAATCTTTCTCATATAGCATCTCATGGGATCTTGACACTATCCCTGTGAGGAAGGCATACAGATGTTGCTATTTTTTCCACTTGAAGATAAGACATCTTGAGGTCTTTTTGAAATTAAATGATTTGCTCAATCATCTGCAGACCTGGCATCTGGATTCACATCTTCATATACAAATATGCATTCATTCAAAAATATGTATTGAAGGCCTATATGTGCCAAGTATTGGTGCTATGATAAAAAGCCCTTGCTTTCCTGGAGCACACATTTCAGAAGGGGAGATGGGAAAATAACAATTCCAAGTAGAAAATACTGGGCTCAGGGCACCTGGGTGGCTCAGTCAGTTAAACATCTGCCATCAGCTCAGGTCATGATCCCAGGGTCCTGGGATCAAGCCCCACATGGGCTCCCTGCTTAGCGGGGAGTCTGCTTCTCCCTCTCTGTCTGCCATTCCTAACCCCTTCTCCCCCACCCTTGTGTTCTCTGGCTCTGTCTGTCTGTCAAATAAATAAATAAAATCTTTGGCAAAAAAAAAAAAAAGAAAAAAGAAAATACTGGGCTCTGGATAGATGGTGCAGATGCAAGTGAAAATGCACTGAAAGTTAAGAGAGGGAAGTCCTTTTCACGCTGGTGCTGGCGGGGAAGATGGGGGTTTCTGTTGGGTTTTGAAGTAGTGTGTGTGTTGGGAGGGGCAGGGGAGTGTAGGGTGTTCCCCTTTAAAGGGAAGGGGCATCAGGATAGAACCCAGGACTATAAGATAGGCAGATCAGCTGGCTGAAAGCCGCAAAGATGCCTGGAGAGAAAGTTTGGGAATTACGTCCCAGAAAGCCAGGCACAAATTTTGAGCTTAATGAGATAATGGATCACTGAAGGTTTTTAAGCCTTAGGGTGGTCTCAAAAAAAAAAAAATGAAGATTAATATGTTAGAGTGTGACGTGTGTATTATAAGGTGTGAGATGAGAGATGAGAAACCAGTTTCTTAATGATCAGTTTAAAACATTTCGAAAATTAACTATGTTATATGAAGCTATTAGTAGAAAGGTCATCATGAAAGTTTCCTAAACTGTTCTTTGCAGAGATATAAAAGATCAAAAATATTTTGGGAATTAATTAGGAATTTAATAAAAGAATTCTTTTAATTGAATATATGAAAATAAATAATTCTCTTTTGTTGCTAGGATTTTTTTTCAGATTAATGTTCAAGACCTATATTTTATTGAAGTATTGAGTTCTATAAATATGTGCTGGGGATTGACATGATACTTCAGAAATCAAGCTAAAAATTTTTGTCAAATTCTGATTACTTTTCTTCTCCATATTTTATTCAAGGATATTCTATGTAAATTAATTTTTCTTTATATTTTTGATCTTCATCCTGTTGCAGTTTATTTTTATATACAAAGTAGTTCAAAAATTGGTATAAAGTGGACAGGCAGGATGAATGTCTTAGGATTTAAAGAACAGTGTAGATGAAAAGTTTTGTTATATACCCTAAACCTCCACCTTTAACCTAAATCACTTGATTGTTACTTCATTATTGTTTTTTTCTAGATTTCTCCACCATTAATCAGTATATACACAGTACAAGCTTTTTTTAACCATAAACTTTTCTTTATATAATTAATGCGATCAATCCTTACAAAAATTTAGTTAACTAAAATATAGTCTCTAAGAAGTTGTTAGTTTCTGTTGCTTAGGATTATAGTTTCTTAGGAATATCACAACACACAATGGAAAAATACTTAGTATTTTGTCAAATGATTAAAACAAATATTAACAATTACATATATATTACATATATATACACACATATATATATACACACACAATTTTATTGTTAGGTTGAGATTTATTAAATTAGAAAAATGAAATGGATATATTATTTTATTTAAATCTTTTTCGATTAGTGTCAGTGCATAGGCCAAATTCTTCAGGGTTCTCTGCAGTAAATAATTTCAATTATTGGTGATCAGCATTTCCAAAAAAAAATGATCTTAAAGCTGTTCATTAATAAATTTTTATAACACAAGGTACATATATAGTTATTAATCACTGCTATCCATATTCATACAATTTGAAATATTTTCATGGTTGGGAATGGTAGTCTATAAGTATGTTTCTGTGTGACATTTTCAAGTTAATGCAACTAGCAGAGTTTTAAAAAATTATAAAGTCAATATAAAAAAATTTAGAAAATACTTAAATAATGAGAATAACTAATTAATGAGGGGTTATAATATGCCAAGTATTATCTGAAGTCTTCATATGCTTATCTTCATGTATACTCTGTGAGATAAGTATTGTGATTCTCATTTTAGAAATGAAGAAACAGAGACTCACAAAAGTGAGACTATGGTTTCCTCCTTCCCCTTGCCCACAGTCTCCCATCAGTGTTTCCATCAGCCAGAAGCATCAGTCAGGGGTTCCTGGGAAATGCAGTATTCAAAGTTCAGTACCCCTGAAACCAGGGGAAGGGCAAGGAGTAGATCCCAGGACAAAGAGGCCCAGAACTAACACGTGCCTACTGGGTAGCAGGCACAGGTGTATGCTGCCTTTAACCCCCTCATATTTCCAAAGTATCATATGAAATTGACTTGGTCTTTCATTTGTTTAACAACCTGCTAGATGAATGCGAGTCAAAGATATATAAAATCAACAGCTTAGTAGAGGAGGAGAAAAATTCATAAATAAATAACATATGAAAAGCATAAATAATATAAAGTAAGTATGTATAAAGAGTGTTATAGAAGAACAGATGAGAAAAGATTTAATTGGACCAGAGGAAGCAGAAGTATGAAAAGCTGTGAAGACTGTGATTGGAGCTGGGTTTCGAAAGAAGGAAATTGTCTGGGACCCAGTTAGTTAGGCATTCAGGCACAGGGAAAGCATGAATACACTGAAAGATTTAAAGGGAGTTGTTTATCAGGTACAGTGACTCAACTCTTTTAGCTGGAGTGCAAGGGACATGAAAGAAAATGTAAAGAGAATGGTCAATCGCCCTTTAGCCCAAGGTCACTTATGCATTTGAAGAGTATCGATTCCTAACCAGAATCAAGGATTCTTTACTCCCTAGGTTATTGAATATGAGTTGTATCCATCTTCTTCCCCTTCTCATTGCTTGCATACACCAGCATACAGTTAATGCTATTCCTGCTCTGAGTGTCTCCCTTGCCTGATATAAGGACTTTGAAATGAGATTATAGAAGGCAAAAAATGCATTCCCAAAGCATTAGTATTTGCTGTTTCCCCGGATATTCATATGCGTCATGACCCCTATAAGACAGGAGAAGGTGATGCAGACGTGCCTGGCTCTTTACTCTTCCTATCTTTGCTAGCTAGGCGTTAGGTCTGGCCAGGAAAGAAATGATTTGGACAATAGCTCCAGCTGTGCTTCGTCAGCTTCCCTTTAACTCCTGGATAGGAGTCTCCAGTGATGTCAGCTACTGTGAATACCTCTGCTGACTTCTGACTAGTGAGGACGCAGAATTTAGACGAAAGTGAATCAGGCCAGGCTGACTAGGTGACCATCAATACAACATGAATCTTTTGAGTAGCAAAATATTTCTCTACCTATTCTGGTTCTTCTCCGCTCCTCCAGATCTATTCTCTGCTCATGTCTGTGCTCTCAGAGGCTGACCTTGAAGACTCCATTATTGGTGCTCCCTTGCTCTTTGGATTCCCGTTGATTTTGGTGTGTGGGAGGGTAGAAGTGAAAAGGGAGGTGAAGAAAGTGGTTGGGGTTGCGGTATTTTTACCCCTCTTCCTTCCTTCCAGACCGTAGTTTTGGTAGCGGTTGTGTTCCTTTGACTCAATCTCTACTCCAGCTCTTTTCAGGTGTCAGTAGCACTGTACCCTTCCTGTGCCTCACTGGGCCTAGAGGTATAACAGCAGCCACCGTTGCTAGTCCTTGGGTGCTTCACCATTCCTTACCAGTTTTCTTAACCCTGTCTGTAGCTCTGTAAAATGTCCCTTCATTAAATGCTCTTAAATTAAACCCTGTGAGTGTGTTCTCCATTTGTGTTCTGGATCCTGGGCTATACGCTACAGCCCCTCTTTCAGGACTGATGAGTGGCTTTCTGCTTTCTTAGGAATTGCCCTTAGTCAGTGGCCCTCACGAAGGTCCTGTCTCCTTCCTGGAGCAGCCTGCATCCAGTGACTGATTGATGTGTGGGAAATGAAGGGTTTGGTCCTTTGGACCCAGCAGGGGACTGTCATAGGATTGTTTGAGACCTCTTTTGGGACTGCACTGAAGCTCAGCTTCTCCCTCTGCCAAACCTGTTTCTTTGTCCTTACTTGCACGAATATGGATGCCGAGAGTGCTTCCTAATAATTATCTGGAATGCTGATCTCAGCCTCAGCACCCACTTCTACAGAGAGCCCAGTTTACAACACTCATTCTTAAAAAGCATGTGTGCTGCCAATTCTTGTTAAAGATTAGTTGACTTCTCTTGCCTGTAGTTACCAACAAGACCCATGATGTACATAGCTTTGTTTTTGTACATCCCCAGTTCATTTTCTTGGGGTCCATTATGGTCTTCTCATACTTTGAGGTCAGTGTGACTCTTGAAGAAAAATGAGCTAAAAATACTAATTAAAGGTACCCAAACTACCAATTTATGCCTACCTAAGTCAAGTCAGCAAGCGTTTAAAAATATAATATCATCCAGCATTGTTGAAGTTGTTGTGGCACAGATATATTTATACTCTGCTGACAGCATTGTTAATAAAAATAACTCTTGAGAAAACTAGGATGACATTATACAGCATTATGCTACTTGGCCTAACAGTCATTTTCCTGAGAATGTATTCTTACACAATCAAAAGGAAGAACAAAGCTATACGCTCCAATTATCATCTTTTGTTGACAGAAGAGACTATCACTCAATATCTGAAACAAAATACTGAATTTTTTACTTTTTTAAGCAAGGGAGAGACTTGCTTTTTGGCACAGGCCTTTCTGAGCAAAGCATGAATCTGATTTTGTAAGATGTGAGGCAGCATGGAGTTTAAGCATTTGGGTGCTTAAAACAAGGAACTGTTTAATGATTGGTTGATCGTTGGTTGTAGAAGCGTGCTTACTAGTCAGTCAGCTGATGGGCTGCCTTTCAAAAGTGTGATCACTGAAGTGAAGCTGCTTTCATTTGGCTGACTTTCAGAATCCTGAGGTGTCTTTAATTGGCTGACTTTCAGAAACTTGGGTATTGAAGTGAGCTGTCATTGACCAATTAAATAAGTATAAACTTGGCTGGGTAACTACTTATTACCATGGCTACTGAATAATCAGTCTTTCCCTAGAAGTGTAGGAATCTTTTATTCTCAATAGCATAGTCTCCAGTAGAAATCTGGATATAATCTCAATGTCTAATACTAAATATATAATGAAATGTTATGCTATTAATAACTGCTATTAATATTGAATAGCCACATAGTAAAGGGTTTATAACATAAGCGTTAGGTTAAACAAGGGATTTTAAATTGTATTTTCTTGTTGATCGGTAACTACTTGGGAAAAAAATGATGTATATGTGAAAGGATCGGCTCATGGATGAACAATGACTTTTTTTTAATGTTTATATAGGCTTGTATGGTATATACACATATACATGCAATGTTTTTCAAAAAGGTTGTACAAGAAGTGTAATCTAATAATGCAACAGATATTAGGAGTTTTTGAATCTTAAAAGAGAACATTGAAGATCAAAATACCTCTAAGATACAAATGAATTAATTTAGACCATAAGAGTGGAAAGAACATTGAACTTGATAGTAAGGTCTTAGTTGGAGCCCTTAATTTGTATCAACATTGTTAGTTTTCTGACCTTGGACAAACCATGTGCCCTTTCTGAGCCTCATTTGCTCATCTGTAAAATGGGACTAGAAATTATCTACTTTATAGGGTTAAGAGAATTAGCTGAGACTCCTATGTGAAAATGCTTTGTAAACTGTAAAATGTTATGCAAACTGTATTATAAACTCCCTGCTTTTCACACTTAAGTATCTACACCCTGAGTAATTCAGAGCCAAGTGCTAAAAATATGAAATAAAATAAAATCATAAATGTTTTTGAAAAATAAAATGCTCCATAATACCAAGTATGTTTGGAATTGAAGCCAAGGAAGGCACATGCTGCTGCTGGAAAATATTTGTCCTTTTAATGATGTGCCAGATAACTCAGCATCTGACTGAGAATTGGCTAGGGGAGAGACAGGGACAGTCTTCCTAGAACACTCCAGCGGCCTCCTATTGGGTGGCTGCTGATTTAGTGGGGGCACTTGAGAACAGACACATTGCATTAGCATATGGGCTACAATGTGCCTTTACCCAGAAGTTCCATTTCGTTTGAAGTCATTGTGTTTAGTAGACATCTTCATGAAAAAGTTACAGTTCTGTGCTGCCGAGTAGGTAACTATTGCTATGAAAGATAACGGTAGTGCATACTCCTTCCTCTTGCAGGGCCTCCACTGGATTGATAATCCTACCGTTCAAACCTGTCCCCAAACTGAATCATGCCAAGGTTGAATAGTTATTAATATGGCAAACTCAAGAGTTTGAAAGTTCAGCTTTCTCCAACTTGAAGCAGCTAAGCCATAAATTAAAAAAAATCCTATTTGTACCATGACCAATATGAGGAATTTAGAATTGCTGGAACTGTAAATCTTATAATGACTTTGGGGAATTCTGTGATTTAAATCTTCATGAATTTGTTTTCCCCCTAACTGGCAAAATCCAATATCACTTTTGCTTATTTTTTCAAGTTTAGGTTCAATTTCCGTACTTAAACTAAAAAATTTAAAGATAATTCATTTGCCTTATGTTGCTTTGCATATGCTTGGAAAGACCATTTCTGTGTCAGCTCATATATGACTATATCTGTGAATAAATGTGTTTGAGTACATCAAGTTGCATTTTTATTTTAATACAGTTAAGACCTAAACTTTTCTTACCCTGGAAACTTGAGAATTCTGAAATTAAATCAGTTGGTAAATTAAACACCATAGCAGATGTAAATATACTTAATTTCAGTATTGCTTTTCTTCCTGTGGTCACTTGAACATCAGGCCAACTTAATCAGTTAACAAACTAGATATTGTGACAGGTTGAAATACAGTATTTTCAGTCTCAGTGTACTTTCACTCTAGTTGTGGAGACAAAGTAATGTGACCAATTAAAGGATAATTGAAATCTTCTATAATCAGAGTTGAGAGAGGCATAGAGTCCCATGAAAGAGATGGAGTTTAAGCAATTTTAAAGAATTTGCATATATGGAGGAGAATGAACAAGTTAAAGAAAAGTGTATGCAAACATCTTGAGGGGACATAGCATGGAATATTTGCATCTGTTTTGCAAGTAAATGGAAGGATATCAAGTAGTTATAATAGTATCTAGCATGTAACAAGACCTTAGTAAATGCTTTTTATGGAAGATGTTCATAAGCTTGTTACTGTTGGTGTATTGCTAAAGGTTCCCTGAGACTAGAACCTATTTTATTTATTTATTTATGTATCTATTTATTTGTTTAAGTATATAATTATTAGGTGATGGAAATATGTATTTTTCTAAGAATTAGTCACTTCTCCTTCCTGGGTAGTTCTTTTTACTACAGCTCTTAAAAGGATATAGTATAATTACACTTCTTTGCTGTATCATCTTCTTTGTGTCCCAGTAAAGGAACTGGCCAGTCCTATCTGGCTGAGCTCATTGTTACAAAACACACCTTTCTTGTTTCAGTAACAAAAGGCTGAATTACATAAGAAATGTCGGATAGATTACATCCCTGCAATTAATCTTAGTTATTTCATTTGTTTAATATTTCAGTGTTTTAGTGGATTTAAGACTGAAATGCTGCTTCATTTAGTGAAGGTCATGGCAGAATTTCCAGGGTCGAATGTACTAATAGTTGGCATCTGGGCAAATTGTTTTGAGGGATTGCATGATAAATATTAAGAAGAACATATTATTTTTGCTTCTCACTGTAGAAAATGAAATAAGTGTATTTTAGAGGTCAAACAGTTGTTCTAGGAGTCATTAACAGATTGGATACAGCCTCAGAGGGCCCATGATGTCATCCATGATCTGATTATCTTCTTTATAACTGTCCTTTTCAAAAGTAAAGGCACATTGTTAAATCTTGTCTGCAGGTGTCTTAAGTTTAATATCCATTCATCTAGTTGTGCTTTCATGTAAGGGAAACTCTTATAAGAGTAATTCCCTTTTAAAACCTGCAAAGCCGTAGAATCATAGAATTCTAGAGCTGGAAGTGTAGCAGTTGTCTTCCATAATCCCTTTATTTTGTTTTGAGGAAACCAAGGCCTGTGAAAATATCTGACTTGCTTAAGTCCATAGTAATTAAAACAGACTGGAACTCAGGTCTTCTGTATTAACCTGCTACAAATCAGAGATGTTCATGATATTGATAATATGTAATTTAAGAGCACATGACTTAAACATCTTGACAGGGGCCACCACAAATGGGTAATTATTTTAGGTTGAGTGACCTTATTTAACTAGGTCAGGGTCTTGTTTTACTATGAAAGGGAATCACCAAACAAAACATGCCTCAAAGCCTCTTTATGCCTTTCACTCAACTATGAAGTCTGGCAAATCATGATGCCTCAAGCTTCCTAAGATCAGACAGTAATTTTTAAAAGAAAATTGTCAATATTAGATATAAACCCTCTTCACTTAGCCCGTGTCACCAGTTAGGAAAGTGTCCGCATCTGTACCCGTCCTAATCCTGCCCATGCTTCTGTCTGTGGCTAATTGTCTGCGAGCTGACAATCCCCTTCTACTTGTTATCCTTTTGCCTGCAGCCTCTCCCTTTGTATCAGCTCTTCCCTCTTCAACAGATTTAACCTGAAACAAAAATAGAAATCCTTTATTTGTCATCTGTTGTTTTTTCTTCTTTAGATATTATTCTCTTGGCTCTTTTTATATAAAACTAAATTTCATGAAGACATTGCTTACAGATGCTACTCCATTTCGGTAGTTCAGATGCACCCTTCAGTCAATGGTGAGGAGTGAAACTGTCGTTAGTGGAATAAGTAATATAGTGTTGAAAAGTTAATTCTTTCTTGTAATAAATAACAATGAATAAAAACAATTCCCCTAATAAATATATAAAATTAGTAACATAGATTAGGAGTTAAGGTTCACACATAATTAAATATTGTATATAAAGTTGACTCTTACAGGAGAGTGATCCTGTAAATAAGCTACTTAATATCATTATGATAAGGTACAGGTAAGGATACCAGTTCCTTGCTTAATTAATTTGTTCTTTAAAATCCTGCTGGTTTGTGAAAAGGGCTTAATGAAAAAATATCTTCATGGAGAAAATATGATTGGTGTCATCCTGTTCCATGATACTCAACAATTTTCATAAATTAAGAAAGTATCCATTGAAAACAAGCTTATAAGTAATAAATAATAACATGATAAAAATAGTCTGTACTTAGAATGCAATGTAATGAAGGTTTATTGTACTTCCTCAAGGACAAAGAGATGAATTAATGGTGGACAATGGTTGTGGAAGGAGGGTATATGGGAATCATTCTTTGGAAGGAGTATTCTCTCTGTACCATTTTCTTTTTTTCATCAATCTTTGGGCCTTTTTGGAATTCATGGCTATCTTTCACCCAAACTGAACTTTTAAAAATAAAGCTACAGTACCTTTTAGATATTTCCTGATTTATACTGAAATTTATATCAACAATATATTGAATATATTGAATGGCTAAACAATTTTGATAGAGAAAAATAGTTAGAGAACTTATACTAACTGATTTCAAGACAGTGTGGTGTAGGGATAAACACTAAAGACCAATGGAACGAAATAGTCCAGAAATAGTCCATGCAATATATGATCACATAATTTTTAAACTACAGTGCTATATTAACTCAGTGAGGGAAAATACAGTATTTTTAACTATTAGTTCTGACTATTTTAACATATATGTGAGAAAAAATGGTTTGGACCATAAGTCATGCCATATATTAAAAAAAAAAACCAAAACCTTGAATTGGAACTTAGACATACATGTAAAATTTAAGTATATACAATTTTTTTTGTTTTTGAATTCAGTTTTTTATTTAAATTCTAGTTAGTTAAAATATATGGTAAAATATATACGATTTTTAGGGGAAAACATAAGAGAATAATCTGTGTGACCATGGGCTAAGCAAAGATTTCTTAGAACACAAACCCTACAACATAAAATAAACAAACAAATTTGAAATCATCAAACTTTTTAGCTTTGTCTTTAAAAGACACTATTCAGAAAATAAAACTACATGCCTCAGCTTTGGAGGAAATATGTGCAAAGCATAATCTTGTATAGAATTTGTGTTTAGAATACATAAATAACTCCTACAAATCAGTAAGGAGAAAAACAACCAGATAAAGTGACAGATAAAAGATTTGGATGAATCACAAAAGAAGTTATATGAATGGAAAATAAACACATGAAAAGATGCTCAACATTATTAGTTATTAGGGAAATGTAAATCAACTTCATAATAAGATACCGCTATAGTCTTACTAGAATGGCTAAAATAAGAAAACAAAACACAAAATCCTGACAGTAGCAAGTTTTGGCAAGGACATGGAGCACCTGGAACTATACACTGCTATGGAGAATGCAAAATAGTTTAGCCATTTTGGTAAACAACTTGGTTATTTCTTATGGAGTTATATACTTAACCAAATGACTCAGCTATCCCAGTCATATGGATTGTAAAACATGTGTTCTTACAAATACTGTATTATACTTGAATGTTCACTTTAGTTTTGATCACAGTCACTAAACCCCTGAACAATCCAATGATTATCAACTGGTTAATGGGTAAATTGTGGTATATTCATTCCACGGAACACCACTCAGAAGTAACAATAAAATTGTTCGTACATAACGGTAACGTGGGTTAATCTCAAAAGCATTATGCTGAATGAAAGACTCCATATGTGAAAGTCTTCATGCTACATTCTTTAATTCATATTAAGTTTTAGAAAAGGCAAAATTATAGTGACAAGAAGCACATCAGTGGTGGCCAGGAACTAGTTGTGGGAGAACAGATTTATTGCAAATGGGCAAGAGAGAACTCTTAGCAGTGATGGAAAGATTCTGTATCTTGGTTGTGGTGATGTTATAGAACTGTACACAGTCAAGTTAGAGTTTGTGACTTTTAATATACTATTTTAACTTCAGGTATGCTGATTTTTACATTGGCACTTGAACATAAGCATTCATTTCATACAGACATGGTATTTAACATAAAGGATAAGATTATAAAACTTTTGAAAGAACAGGAAAATAGGACAATAGAATAGGAGAAGCTCTTTGTGCTTTTTAGGTTGGCAAAGATCTCAGAATATAGAATAAATGTAAATGAAAAAATTGATAATTTGACTTCACCAATATTAAAAACTTCTCACAAAAGACACTTTATTTAATAAACTGAACAGGGAAGTCACAAACTGGAGGAACTATATCTAATAAAGAACTTGTATCAATATTCAGGAATGCCAACAAAAATTAATAATGAAAATACAAACAACTTGATTTAAAATGTCTAATATATTTGATCAGACACTTTGTAAAAGATGATATGCCAAAGGCAAAATAACACATGACAAAGTTCTCAACAGTGCTATTATCAGGAAAATGTAAATTGAAACCACAATTTGATACCATTTCAAACCTTGTAAAATGTCAAAATTTAAAAGAAAAAAAACCCTGACAATACCAAATGCTGGTCAGATTTTGCAACTACTGGAATTCTCATATATTGCTGGTTGGCATATAACATAGTAAAATCACTGGAAAACTGCTTGGCAGTTTCTTTTAAATTTAAATATACTCTGTGATTATATTCAGAAATTTTGTGCTGAAGTAATTTCTAAGAGAAATAAACATATATGAAAACACAAAAACTTGTACAAGGTACTTCTAGCAATGATATTTATAATGTCCCAAATGTTAACAACTCAGTTGTCTATCAGTAGAAGAAAGGGGAAACAATTTTTGATATATTTTTAAATGGAATACTTCTCTGCAAATAAAAAGAAAAAGTAAACTGCTGATAGAGTGACAAACCAGATGGAACTCAGTGACATTAGGCTGAACAAAATAAACTAGACACAAGAGAACATATTATGTAATTGCAGGTATATGAAGTTCATAACTACATATCATGGTAAAAATTCTTTTTTTTTAAAAAAAGATTTTATTTATTTGAGAAAGAGTGAGCAAGAAAGTATGAGTGGCAGGGGTGCAGAGGGAGAGGGAGAAGCAGACTCCCATTGAGCAGGGAGCCCAACGTGGGGCTCGATCCCAGAACCCTGGGTTCATGACCTGAGCCGAAGGCAGACACTTAACCAACTGAGCCACCCAGGTACCCCATTGTGGTAGAAATTCTTTAAAAATTTTATTAGTGGCTTAATTTCTTTATTGGAATCTGAATAGATTCTTTTTTCATTTTTGAATCTGTTGACTTCACTAAGATATGATCATTATAGTTCACTTTTTCCTGGACCATAGTATGTCTTTTCACGCTTCTTCAATATTCTTTTATTTCTGGAAAATTNGAAGCAGACTCCCATTGAGCAGGGAGCCCAACGTGGGGCTCGATCCCAGAACCCTGGGTTCATGACCTGAGCCGAAGGCAGACACTTAACCAACTGAGCCACCCAAATACCCCATTGTGGTAGAAATTCTTTAAAAATTTTATTAGTGGCTTAATTTCTTTATTGGAATCTGAATAGATTCTTTTTTCATTTTTGAATCTGTTGACTTCACTAAGATATGATCATTATAGTTCACTTTTTCCTGGACCATAGTATGTCTTTTCACGCTTCTTCAATATTCTTTTATTTCTGGAAAATTATCTTAAATTATACCCTAAGATATTTGCCTCTTATATTATTGCTTTTCCATTTTTCAGTCCTTTTTCAAAGGTACTACTTATGTGTTGTGTGTTTTTCTTATTTATTATTGTTTTTCTAATCCCTTTAAACTCTGTTCATTTCCAAATGCTGGCTTTTATGTAAATATGTACCCTAATATGTTTCTAGCATCATCAATTCGCCCTTTTGCTGCTTGCAATTTGGCCTTTATTTCTATGTTGATTTTACCATGTCTTCCATTTCTTTACTAAGCTCTGCCAATTCACACAGTCATGCTTTATCTTCTTTTGTTGTTTTACAGTCGTCATTCCTTTGACAGGTATTTATTGAGTCTCTACTACCATGTATTAAGGACTGTTCTCTCAACTATGTCTCTTCTGTGTGATCTTATTTTCTGAAGTCCTCTTTCTCTTTCACCTTCTCTCTCTCTCCACACATAAACACACACACACACACACAATTTAATAGCGATGTGCTTGATTAAAATTTTAGGATAGTTTTTTTCTGGTGGTGTTTTTTGAACTAACTTCCATCCCCCCCCCCCAGGCCCCTTTCCTCCCTCCCTTGCTTTTTTCCTCCCTCCCTCCCTTCCTTCCTCATTTGCATAGATCTTGGGTTCTTTCTTTCTTTCTTTTTTTTTTTTTCCCTAAAGATTTTATTTATTTACTTGACAGAGATAGAGACAGCCAGCGAGAGAGGGAACACAAGCAGGGGGAGTGAGAGAGGAAGAAGCAGGCTCATAGCAGAGGAGCCTGATGTGGGGCTCGATCCCATAACGCGGGGATCACGCCCTGAACCGAAGGCAGATGCTTAACCGCTGTGCCACCCAGGCACCCCGAAGTGAGTTCTTCTTGGTCAGTTATTTATTGGAGGTTTGTATGAGAGTGGAGTCAGGACTTTGTTTTAGGAATAAAAGAAATTCTCCTTTTGTTATAGGGTTGGGTATATGAATGATTTATTTTAGATTTTATTTCTTCGCAGCCAACCTAGATTGATTCTGCAGTGCTGTTTTTATTTTGAACTGTAAATGGGAATATGCTCTAATCTTTTCAGTACTTAGGGACTCTACAGATATTAATTTCACCCTGCAGCCTCCCCAAACAAGCTTATACTCTATAATTTTTTGGAGACTCTTCTTTTCAAAGGTGGCTAATGACCACTTAATTTCTCTGTTCAGTCATCACTGCTCAGTCCTTATCTTACCTGATCTTTCTGTGTCATAAGACCATGTCTATTGTGCCTCATCTTTAAAGCTTCTTATACCCTTGGCTTCTGTCCCTATTATCTCCTTATTTTCTTCCTAATATTTTTGAGAAATCGTTTTGGTCTTGTTATTGTCCTTTCAAGATCCTGCTCCCTCCCTTGAAATTATTTTCTTTTTCTTTTTCTTTTTTTTTAAGATTGATTGATTTATTTGACAGAGAGAGACAGCCAGTGAGAGAGGGAACACAAGCAGGGGGAGTGGGAGAGGACGAAGCAGGCTCCCAGCGGAGGAGCCTGATGTGGGGCTCAATCCCAGAATGCTGGGATCACGCCCTGAACCCACGGCAGATGCTTAATGACTGTGCCACCCAGGCGCCCCTGAAATTACTTTCTTATTGCCACAAGAATACATTTTCTAGAGTGCAGAGTTGAACATTTTGATCCCCTGCTTACAATTCTTCAAAAACATTTTCTACTTCCATTCTATATGGAATCAAGTCCATACCATTTAGCATTATATTGAAATGTCAACATGTTCTCTCTCTTACACATCTTCCCAGTTGTGTTTTCCACTACTCTTCATCCTACAGATACTATTCTTTGAAGTCGTACAGACTAGATGTAATTCACCAAACATACCATAATGCCAAATGTCTCTGTGATGTTTCTTCTAGCTGGATTAATTTTCCAATTACTTTTCTTTGGTAAAATCTATTCATTCTTCCAAACCATGCTCTGGTACAAATCTAAGACATGCTAATCAATCCCTTCCAGTGATTTCTTCTGTACATAATGCATAATGGTCATTATTGCCCATTCAACATTGCAGTGTCCTAGAACATGACCTCTTTGGCAGCCAAACTGGTGTCTTCTGTTAGCAGTGCTTGTCAAATGCTAGATCTATACCTCTCTTTTCTTTAATAATTGTTCTTTTCTTTTTCTAAATAAATGAATGATTTCTCCTAAGATTTAGGCTTGAGACCATCACCTCATTTTCTTTCAGGCACTTAAAGCATGACCAGATGGTTATGAACAGGAGAACTCACAGATGCAAGTTATGAATCAAGAGGTAGTTTTCTCTCTAGTCAGTCTTACCTAGTATAGTTTTAGATTTAATATGTGCATAACAAATGATAATGGTGGTTGTTTTATTGTCATCCAGGCAAAGATAAAAAATAACAGTACCTCAAATCATCAATAATATTTCCCTAAGAAGTGAATAGGAAGACCTGTGTAAACTTTGCATTCTGTGTTTGGAGTCTGTTCACATTTTTACAAAAATTTGATCTACATTCTCATTATGTGTGTGTGTATTTTATATATGTACAATTTCTACAACACAGCCAGTAGAACAACTATTAAGCTTTTTAATCTGGATTGGCTGTTGTTAGGACAATGACCCCTTTATAGTGATAATCTGTAAGGTAAAGATAAGGCCAAAAGACTTTTTGTGACCCAGATATTGTTACTTAGCTTTATGATGAAAGAGAGAAATAGATATTACTTGTTTTTTATTAATTACTGAGGAGAAGTGTTCTGTATTATATTCATGGTTAGATAATAACTTACCGGTATTTGTTATTTCTTATAATCATACATAAATGGACTATAGAGGATTTGGGATTAATGTCATTTCAGACATTATATCATTTTCTCATCTGACGATTGTCCTTTTGTGATTATTGTAATGTTTATCTTCTCAGATTCATCTTGACCCATGCTCAGATCCCTGGAGANATCATACATAAATGGACTATAGAGGATTTGGGATTAATGTCATTTCAGACATTATATCATTTTCTCATCTGACAATTGTCCTTTTGTGATTATTGTAATGTTTATCTTCTCAGATTCATCTTGACCCATGCTCAGATCCCTGGAGACTCTTTCCCCAGTGAAGCAGTTGTTATGTTCTCTTGGTAATAAGAAAATTCAGACATAAATAGCTCTAAAGCAGAGTTATATAAGGTCTTGTTATTTCAGTTATGTTTTCTAAAAGGAAGGAGGTTAAAAGTGGGCATCTTTGTGGTAAGGTGAAAAGATATGACTTAACGGAGATATTTTGATGAGGTTGTGATTCAGCAAGTCATTTAATGAGGACGCACTATGTACAAGACCCTTCCAGGCACCACTCACTATTTCATTTAGTACTCACAATAGCCCTGTGAAATGGGAGGCATTGTGCCTGTTTTTATCAATAAGAACACAGTCTCAGAGAGGTCAAGTAAATTGCTAAATGTACCACAGAGTTGGAATCTCAACCTAGAGTTTCTTGAATTCACTTTAGGAGAGCTTTCTTTATACAACAACTGGGTTGCTCTGGATACAGTTTACACTGGAGAATCTGCAGATGTATCACTAATGCCAGAAATACACTGTTTCCATCATTCAGAAGCATGCAGCATTTTAACATTTTAAAATATTGATCATATATGATTGCAACCATATCAGGAATAGATACAGCAAATAATCATTTTTCATCAATAGAAGCATAAGATTAGGAGGATCAAATGACTTATTAAAGATCCCATAGTCACTAATTGGGCTCTTATTGGAGGCTAAAGTTCAGTGAGAGAATGTCTTGTTCAGTTTGGAATTATACTATCTTTCACCTTTCTCATAAAATCTTACTTGTCTTACTAGAGCATGGTTTAGATTTACCTTCCCTGTGAAGTCTTTTCTGATCTTCCTAGGCAGACTTCTGTAACCTTCCCGTATGCTGCTGCTGCAGAATCTGTGTATTCTCAGTGCCTAGAAAGTACATGGCTGGCAGTAGTGCTCAGTGAAGGGTTGTTGTATAAATGAATGCATACATGAATGCCTAAGTACATGAATATTTGAATTCATAAGTAAATTGCTTGGTGATAAAGCCTTGTGTGTGTGTGTGTGTGTGTGTGTGTGTGTGTATTAACATCCTCTCTAATACATAAATAAGGCTTTGCCAAAAACAATACAAATACAAAACAAAACAAAAGCCTTTAATTTAGAGGCAACACTGTCATGGAGCAAACTGTGGACCAAACCCAGATTACTGGAATTTTAGTCCAAGTTATTGCCACTCACTAGGTGAATGCCAGGTCAGCTCATAAGGGCTCTGTATTTCATCTGTGAGATGAGGGAATTGTAGATGACAAAAGTTACAAAGATGGTACTTGAATAAGGTTTGAAAAACACTGTTCTAAGGCATTTTATGGGGGTATTCTAGGGAGCACTGTAGTGGTTTTCAAGCTTTTCTTTTTAAGGAGTAGAACCTCTTGTCAAATAAAATCTTACAAAGAGACTCAGAATGTGAAATATATAAAAATTGAGATTCTGTGGCTGCCAAGCCTCATTTTTCTCTAATACCTGCTCCTTCTGTTCTCTCACCTCTTATATATCAGTTGTATCGACTGTTTGCTAAATTCATGAGTGAGTCCATTCTCAGGGGGAGGCTTAGTTTTGCATCTGTAAAAATAAGTAAAAGAATTATAATTTCTGAATATAAAGATACTTAAAGACCAATAGCAAATGTTTCCTTATGTTCTTTTATGCCATATCAAAACAATATTACACAGCATTTTGGTGTCACTGAATTAGTTTTAGCCTTCTGCTTGTGAGGTTTTTTTTCTTTCATATAACCACCTAGATCTGGATCCCTGACCTTTTAGGAGCCTTGGGACAGACCGGCCCTAAATTGGGCGGCTGCTTCTAAATGGGCAATAATCACTGGCAGAGTTAATATCCAATTAATTCAATTAAATCAGCAAGTATCTTACCATTAATTCATTTGAAGTCCTGGGAAGATGCCTCATATTTTTTGGAATTTCCTTATAGGAAGTCTGTAATGATGTATTATTTATATTTCCGAGAAAGGAGCACACAGGAGTTTTGTATGCTTACTTGCTCAAAACAATCACGAACTGCTACACTTTGTGATTTCAGTCTTTTCAAGTAAAAGAAAAAAAAATTAAATTTATGATTAGTGCCTGGGGTCTTTGAGAATCTATCTCCCACATGTTGCATGAAACATGTTTGAAAAGCATTATACTGGTGTACAATTTTTAAAAGCCTGGGGATGTAGCACTTGTGAATGAGTGTCAAGAGTCTTCTGTATTAACTTAAAATAATTTTAGATATTGAAGCAAAGACAGAAAAAGAAAATACTTGTGAATTCTTGCTCCAGTATAAGAGAAAACAGAGGCAAATTAGTATGCCTTTTTAGTTATGTTTTATACACATAGTCTAAGCTTTCCAACTTAATGTAAATCTGTATGAGATTACATAAAAGAGTAGCTTTTCATAGGCTCCATATGTTCTGAAAACAATAGAATCTCTTTTTTTGTTTCATTATTTTAAAAATTATCTGGGTCCTGTCTTGTCCTGAAATTCTACTTTTGTTCCCAGTTATCCTCTGTATCATGGCCCTAACCCATCTTCATTTGCTCTTCTTCTCTGATAATAACGCTTGTTTGCCTCTTCCAAGAGGCAGTGGAGGATAATGGTTAATTGCGTGAACTCTGGAGGTACAGTGGCTGGGTGTGAATCCTGTCTCTGTCCTTTGCTAGATGAGTTAGCTTGGACAAATCATTTACCCTTTTAATGCTTCAGAATTCTTACCTGTGCAATGGAGACAACAGTCGTTCTGAGAATTATATGAGATAATATCTTTAGGGACTGTAAAATAGTGCTTACCACAAAGCTTTAATATTCCTATCACAGGTGTAAGAACATATATTCTGTCAATATTGGTTATTTGTGAGGTGATATTTGTAGTTTATCAGGCATTCTGGTTCAATCTCCTGCCCCCTCCTCTCTGCTGCTTTCGCATTGTCACACTTTTAGCGTTTCAGGGAGAGGCATAGAGCATATATATTTTATTCATTCAAACATTTTTATCCTTTGTTGTGGAGAAACAGTTCATCTAGTTTTTAGATATTTTTCAGAAGAAAATGATCCATATGTAGCTGTTGATTTGATGTGTCTGTGGGAGGAGGAGTTCAGGATCTTCCTACGCCACCATCTTGTGGAAGACCATTAAGGCATTATTTATATGAGTAGAAACATGGGAATAGTTTGTCGCTTTCTGTCTCTTCTGTTACTGTTAGAAATTAACACCCATCCAAACAAATTGTATACTAAGAATTTTTTCTTTTCTGTCAACATGTGTACCGATTTCAAATTTGTATCCTATTAGTAAATATGTATTGCTTGGCACAGGGCATATAGTGACTAGCAAGATCCACTATGAGCTTTGGAGAGGCATAAAACTATTCATTCTTACAAATAAATATATAATTATGATGAATACTGTGAATAAGAAAGAAGTAATGATGTGGTAAGACCTTGTGACAAGCAGGGTAATTCAATAAAGATTTTTCTGAAGGAAAGATATTTAAGCTGAAGGCTGAGGAATCAGTGAGCCAGGCAGAATTGAGGAAGTATTACAGTGCAGGAAAAGTCCTGAGGCAAGGAAGGCATGTTGGATAAACTCCAAATGCAATTTGGCTAAAGATAAATGAGATAAAGGGAACAGTGATGTGGGATTAGGTGGGGAAGCAGGTGGAAGCCGAGGTAAGAAGATGAGGCTGCAAAGGCAAAGAGAGGACCAGATCTGTAGAGACTTGTATGGCATATTAGGGTTTTGGATTATCCTAAATGTAGCAGGAAGCTGTGAAGAATGTAATGCAGGGAAGTAATGTAAGGAATTCTGCATTTTTAAAAGATCACTTTGGAGAATAGATAGAGGGTAGAAGGGCTCCTTTCTTTGTTCCTTAGCTACAGTACCTGTAAAAGAACTGTAACCTCCTCTATGAAGCTTTCCTTATAATTTTTGCCTATAGAGGTGACCTTCACTCATTTGTTCACCTATTGAACCCCTTGTCTATTCCTGTCATAGCACTTATGACACTGTGCTGTGATCCTGGCACATGCCAAGGACACATTAGGTATTGTAGAATGAATAATCATTTATTCATTCCTCTGAAGACAAGACTGTGGGCGCTTTAAAGTCAAGGAGACAAACCATAAGAGACACTTAATTCTAGGAAACAAACTGAGGGTTGCTAGAGAGGAGGGGGTGGGGGAATTAAGTAACTGGGTGATGGACATTAAGGAGGGCACGTGATATAATGACACTGGGTGTTGTATACAACTGATCAATCACTGACCTCTACATCTGAAACTATTAATACACTATATGCTAATTAATTGAATTTAAATAAAATTAAATTAAAAAAAATAAAGTCAAGGAAGTCATTTAGCACCTAGTTTCAGGCTGATTAGAAGCTAGACCTTTAGGCAGTGGGGATGGTCTTTCAATCCTTTGTTGGAGAAGCAGTTCATCTAGTTTTTAGATATTTTTCAGAAGGAAATAATCCATATGTAGCTGTTGATTTGATGTGTCTGTGGAAGGAGGAGTTCAGGATCTTTCTATGCCGCCATCTTGTGGAAGACCATTAAGGCATTATTTATATAAGTAGAAACATGGGAATAGTTTGTCACTTTCTGCCAGTTCTGTTGTTAGAAATTAACATTCATCCAGACAAATTGTATACTGAGAATTTTTTCTTTTCTGTCAACATGTGTACTGATTTCAAATTTGTATCCTATTAGTAATTTACAGAGAACACATTTTATAGTAGAAATTGATTTTGAATGGTTGTTCAGGAGACACATTTTACTCAGAGCAGCATTTAGCTTAGCTACTTTGCAGTCTGATGACTATTAAAAGAATTCCATTATCTCTTTGTTACTTAGTATTCTCTCAGGCTAAGTTAATGGTTTAAGTTCATATTAATTCTTAATACTTCTCAATTTTTATCTCAGAAGTCCTTGATGCTTATTGCCTAATTAAGTAAACTGATTTTCTCTCCCAGAAATGCTTATATCTAAGTGTTGGGTGCTTACCGTCTTAAGTTTTACGCAGAAAATGTCTTACTACATACACATTTTTTTTCTCAAATTTGTTTGCTTTCCATTATTTGCATCCCACCGCAACAGTTTTTAGGAGCAAGCACATTTGTCTCCTCTGTTTAGCTTCCCTATAGTCAAAATTAGTTGTAATTGAGAGCAGTAGTCCTAAGTTTCTGAAAGTGTGATGAGACCAGTAGATATAAACTTAAGAGAGGACTTTTATATTTTATGTATAGAATTCTAGACATTTTAATCTATTTGTTGACTCCAGAGAGTTGATTTTTATAGTTTTTGTTTTCTTCCACCAGAATTTCATTAGATTCATAAAGTTTATGGATAATTATAATGCAACCCCTGAACAAACCCCTTGACAGTTAAGGATGTCAAACGCCCAGAGCTAGGTGGTGTTAACCTTAAAATTAAAAGTTATTTTATCAGCAAAAAATTGGGAGTAGCGGAGAATTGCAATTCCAGATGTGTGAGCTCTAGCAAAACCACAGACAAGTCAAACAAACAAGGGAAAGGAATGTTATTTTATGGAGAAGAAGGAGGAAATTGGAAGGGGTTGTTTTGAATGGAAGTCCATTGGAGAAAAGCAAGGCTTTTCATCAGGCTGATGACAGTTTCTCACTGACTGAGTTGCAGGGGTAGTCAATTTCTAATGGATGGTGCCAAACACATCTTTCCCTATTGCTACCTATAATTAATTATTCTTTCCTGGTGATAATTCTTCTACTGGAGTCTGTAATTGACAATCTTCTTATTTGACATTTGAGTGATATGTTTCCCCTTTCTGTGCTCCCTCTTCTGGCCTCCCAACTCCATTGTAGTGAGGTTTCCCTTTATTAATTTTCATAGTGGATAACTATACTGCAGTGGTTTTGGGCCTCTGAAAAGAGATAGCAATTCAGACTCCTCTTTGTCCAGCATTTCTTCCTCAAATGCATACTACATTAGATGCTAGCCCAAAGCAGAAAACCGTCCTTTTCTTGAACTAGACTTTATGCTAGTTATTTTAAAACCGTAAGACATTAACTGGTCTGGTGCAAAGGATCTTAGATATTTGTACTTTATGAGTCAGTAAAATTTTCAGAGAATTAGAGGACTGACAGAGTTGCCAATGTTTAATTTTCTCGGTTGAGGCCACTGAAAAACCAAAGAAAGAAATGCTCAGGCCCCATTACATTATCTTCATTTCATGGAAGGAAATTTTAACATCTGAAAGAATGATGAGTAGCTATTTTCCTGTTAAGCTACAAATGGCAACTATAATCCAGAGCAGAGGATAAAGCCATCAAAATATCTGACATTCTCTACGGAGAACTGTATACAAAAGTGGCCAGGCACCTCCTTGTGAGAGTAGCAGATGGGTTCTGATACCTACCATTACGCTAGGAACCTTCCAATGTCCATATAATCACTCTGGGTGGGGAGAGGATGGATGTGGAGAGGTTGTGGAGAAGTGAGTTATTGGCCTACTGGAGATGAAAAACTACTTGTAGAGATCAGGGGTATCTTTCACAAAAGGAAGGTTAGCTTCTTTATCCCTTAGATTCTAGCAAAAGGGATTTAATACAAGAAATTGATTATGCAAAATTTTGAATGATGGGAGTGAAAAGGGGTTAGCCAGGTAACCCAAAGAATAGTGAAGTGGCTTCCATTCCTAGGGAAGTGGGGGAGTTGGTGTTATGAGATCTAAGCATGCACAAGAGGGTTTACTACCATAGGAGATGGAACCACCAAGGGGTTGCTCTGAAGCTAGTGAGCAGACATTTGCTGGGGGTATTGTGTGGGTGGTCTGAATCTGCCAGAAGGGAGTGCCAAAGTTGTTTCTACTCTTGGACGGAGGAAGAGAGTCCCTTTTCTCCAACTCTTGTCTAGCTTTCTATTCCCATGGTCAGCACCTAAAGGAAGCTAGCTAGGAAGAGAATCTGTAAATGTCGTTTGCAAAGTCTCTGCCCCAGCTCACAGAATAGGGTTTAGAATGATTGGCTTGGGGCTGAAAAATACTTAGCAAGTAACTGACATAGTATCTCCTTTATCCATTGATCACTTATGCAGAATACTTTCTGATCTGCTCTTTGTGACTTCTTGAGCGAAGGAGAAAGAGAAATGGAGGGAGATAGCAGGGCAGAGGGAAGAGAGAGTAGCACAGCACCCTATACTCTCACCACTTGGTGTGACAAGGATGCTGGAGCTTATTCTGGATCGAGTGCATTGTGGCCTGAGCCATCTTACCAGTACTTCAGTCAAGAGGGTGGACTATTGCACAAGGAGTTTCAATGGAAATCAATGGGGATGGGAACTGAGGAGACTAGAAGTTTATTTTCCCAATGGGAAAACTCATACTTACCCCTAAGGAGACAACGAGCACTTGGACACCCCTTAGAGAGGGCATCAATATATAGTGCCTTTTTGTTGAAAAAGCAGTGGGACTGAATAGAACCGCAATTAAATGCCCAGTGGAGTAAAAAGACTTTGGCTTCTTTTCATTACTTCTTCCTCTCTGCTGCAATATGGAAAGAAATAGAACCTGAAGAGAAAGGGTAGACCTTTGCCTTTTTCCACTCCATGTCCTAAACACTGACCACTTAGTGGTCCCACAGAGCCTGACCATTGAGCTAGGAAAAGAGAAGGAGATGTGATTTAAAACAGTTACAGGCTGCTGTAAAGGACTCAGCCTGAACTGTTGTTAGGAAGAGAAAATGGATTTGACATTGCAGATGGAAAGCAGTTACTGGAGAAAAATTAAAATTGTTACATATCTGTGCCCTACGGAGTTCAGATTGTTCAGGAAATCAGTTACACAGAAATCAAAGTCAAACTTTTGGGCCATCATTTCAGAATAAAGGCCAATATTTAAATTGGGGGGGGGAAAGCTTTCTTAAAAACTCAAAAATATTACCCTTATTTTTCTCATTTCTTCATGGTTTGATCTAGCATGTATCCATGATGGAGGATTTTAGAATATTTATTATTAGTCATTGAAATTTTTATCAGCCAGGGATTACTAGTATTGACAGCTATAACCTGTCAAAAGAGAAATTCACACGAGTGCTCCAGCAGCAAGGGTCCTTTCCCTCATTTTAGCTTTTATTTTTTTTTTTATTTTNGGGAAAGCTTTCTTAAAAACTCAAAAATATTACCCTTATTTTTCTCATTTCTTCATGGTTTGATCTAGCATGTATCCATGATGGAGGATTTTAGAATATTTATTATTAGTCATTGAAATTTTTATCAGCCAGGGATTACTAGTATTGACAGCTATAACCTGTCAAAAGAGAAATTCACACGAGTGCTCCAGCAGCAAGGGTCCTTTCCCTCATTTTAGCTTTTAAATCTCAATGGAGAAAGGAGAAAGAAGGAAAGGCGAACTTAATGAAGAATACTGTTGTCTTTGAACATAAGATAATGTTACGAAAGAGTAACATAAGCTTAAAAACATCTTTTAGGTGGTGAAATATAAAACCGTAGGAAAACTATTAAAATATGCCAGAAATGGAATTTATAATCATCCTACTTACTCATCACCTTAGAAATTCTTAGAAATATTTTTTTTAATGAAACATATGGTGTTCTGTGTATTGAAAAACAAATTTTGCTAATGGAAGGATAATCTCAAATTAAGAGAACTTGATCTCTTGTCTCCATTCGCCTTAAGTTTGAAGCACTTAAAAACTTCAGTATCTTTTAAAAAGTATTTCTTTTTTGTCCTCATCTGATTTGGGAGCATGGTTCCAGAAAACCGATCAACTTAACTTGTATTTCCAACATCAGAAAATGAAGTAAAAATCACTTCATTCACTACTACCTTGAAAAGATGTGAATAAGACCCAATCAGCTACACAGTAATAGGTCAAGAGCTTGGCTTTAGAACCAGAATGTTCTGGTCTGAACCAGCAGAGAGGGTGACTTTGGGCATATTTCATTACTGTTCTAAGACTTGATTTCCTCACCTGTCATTGTTATTGTACCCACCTCCTTTGGTTGGTTGCCCTTATGAGACGTATTTAAAATCATGTATATAACATGCTTAAACTGGCATAATTTCTTCATCTATGTTAGCCTACAGGAAAGGCAACTGACACTAACAATCAGCAATAAAATGGTTTATACAATCCCTATTCTCCAATATATATGACATGACATTATATGTATCATAATATAATATGTAATGTGTTAAATTATATACTATGATATAATAATACAGTAAATTAACATAATATTAACATATTATAATCTTCCTCAGAATTCCCAAATAGAAGCACTATTGCCATCAAAGAGTGATGACATAAAACTATTTCCGCCTTATAAAAGCAACTTGAGATAATGACTGCTGACCTTCTTTTCTAAAAGCCGTAAAACCATTTTATAACTCGCATTTACTCATTCATTCCTTGAGCAATTACTTATTGAGAACTTGCTTTATGTCTGTCACTGTACACGGTACTAGGCACTGAAGGGGGGATACTTTGAAATTGCTGTTGGCTTTGTAAAGTTTTTGGAGCAAATCTGTTGTCAGTCAGGTCCCAGCAGGAAATAGGTTGAACTCGCAAAGGGGTGAAAGAGAGGGACTAGTTAATGGAGGTGCTATTTACAAAAGGTGTGGGCAGGGTTGAGGATAAGCAGAAAGGCATGACGAAGTACCACAAGGCTAGCCACAGTCCTATGTCTGAAGGGTCAAGTGGAGACACTAGTAAATGGAACCTAGGGACCTTCGAAGACAGGTGCCTGCAGAGCTGTGACCTAGAGTAGAAGACTTGAGCTATTGCTACACCATGGTCAAAAGAGAGGGACCTCTCTTTCCTTGCCCTCCAGTCTCCTGCTTCTGTTTCCCATTGGCCGAACACAGCCAGGAGCCAGAGGGCTAGAGACCCCGTGGACTATGTCCAGGATTGAAAAGGTGTAGGGGTGGATCTCAATTGGAAAATGAGGAATATCCAGAAAATATCTCTCTTCTCTTTTTTTTTTCTTGTTTTATATAACAGATGTTGTGTTTTATTTCTGAATATAAAGTAAAAATATTTTTAATATATAACATTTGGAAAACTGCCTTGTAACTTGAGATCCCACTTTTTCCTAGCCAGGACATGCTCTCAATTAAAGACACATAAATTTATCCAGTAAGCTCTCATGCTCAAAGTGTCATAAAATAGAAGTTTATTTCCATGGCATAGACCTCTTAAAAGTATTCTTGTTTGCCAGAAGATCTACTGATGTTACCCTGGAACATTTTGTCTTTCTGCCTGTCATAAATTTCCTTAGCATAGCATCTTTCTGCATGTATCACACCCTTAGTATATTAAGTTCCGTCCCATATTTTTGCCCACCACGTTTCTCATCATTATCTCCACTGAACAAATCCTACTTACTATTTAAGGCTAAAAAGAAACTCCATTTCCTTCTCAAAGCCTTCCCTGAACCCAGCACCAACTACTTCTTTATTTCAAAGAAGAGTTTTATCTACACATAGGATTTTAGCATTTAATTATATTCTTTGATTTGCTAGTTTTACGAATATTTTTGAGCAGCTACTATATACCAAGTACATAGTTAATATGTGTACGTTTTTCCTTCCACATTAGACCTAAAATTCTCAAGGACTAGATTTGCTTTGAGCTTTATTTTTTAAAATAATTTTTTTTGGAGGCGCCTGGGTAGCGCAATCGTTAAGCGTCTGCCTTTGGCTCAGGGCGTGATCCCGGCGTTGTGGGATCGAGTCCCACATCGGGCTCCTCCGCTGGGAGCCTGCTTCTTCCTCTCCCACTCTCCTGCTGTGTTCCCTCTCTCGCTGGCTGTCTCTCTGTCACATAAATAAATAAAATCTTTAAAAAATAATAATTTTTTTGTATTTGAGTTTAGTTGATACACAATGTGATATTATTTTCAGGTGTATAACATGGTGATTCAACTTCTGTATATATTATGCTCTCTCATTGCAAGTATAGCTACCATCTGTCACTATATAATGCTATTATAATATCATTGACTATATTCTCAGTGCTGTGCCTTTTATTCCCATAACTTATTCATTCCCTAACTGAAATCCTGTATCTCCCACTGCCCTTCACCCATTTTGCCCACTCCTGCACCCTCCTTCCCTCTGACGACCATTGGTTTGTTCTTTGTGTTTATAGATCTGATTCTGCTTTTTGTTTGTTTATTCATTTGTCTTTTTATTTTTTTNAAGTATAGCTACCATCTGTCACTATATAATGCTATTATAATATCATTGACTATATTCTCAGTGCTGTGCCTTTTATTCCCATAACTTATTCATTCCCTAACTGAAATCCTGTATCTCCCACTGCCCTTCACCCATTTTGCCCACTCCTGCACCCTCCTTCCCTCTGACGACCATTGGTTTGTTCTTTGTGTTTATAGATCTGATTCTGCTTTTTGTTTGTTTATTTTTGTCTTTTTAAAAAGATTTTATTTATTTATTTGACACAGAGATAGAGTCAGAGAGTACAAGCAGAGGGAATGGCAGAGGCAGAGGGAGAAGCAGGCTCCTCACTGAGCAGGGAGCCCAATGCGCGGCGCGATCCCAGGACCCTGGGGTCATGACTTGAGCCGAAGGCAGATGCTTAACCATCTGAGCCACCCAGGCGCCCCTTCATTTGTCTTGTTTTTTAGATTCCACATATGAGTGAAATCATATGGCATTTGTCTTTCTCAGTCTGACTTATTTCACTGAGCCTCATACCCTCCATTTGTTGTCACAAATGGAAAGAGTTCACATTCTTTTTTATGGCTGCATAATATTCCATTGTCTGTGTTTACCACATCTTCCTTACCCATTTGTCTGTGGGTAGACTCAGTTTTCATTTCAGCATTATTTACAATAGCCAAGATATGAAAGCACACTAAGTATTTATTGAGTTTCATTTGGATCCCATCACACTTTATGTAAGTCTGAGAAGGTGTAGTTAAAGCCTTTATTTCTACTGGGGAAACTTGATCATTGTCCCTCCCTGCTGAAGATAGCTTAGAGATTTCTATTCCAGTTGCAGTGTTTTATCCTATTTTTAAGTGCAATTCCTACCAAGCAAAATCGATGTAAGGTAAAAAGTAAACTTTGCCTCATAGACTTTTCCTACTAGTTTAGTATATGAAGCCATTTATTAGAGATCACTTTGGTGTTCTTATTTTTTTCCAGACCCACACTCTATTAATTATGATTTTTTGAAATCAACTGCAAATAACATTTACATTGTGATAGTCCCTTCCTTCCTTCCTTCCTCCCTCCCCCTTCCCTCCCTCTTTCCTTCCTCCCTTCCTCCCTTCCTTCCTCCCTCCCTTCCTTCCTTCCTTCCTTCCTTCTTTCCTTCCTTCCTTCCTTCCTTCCTTTTTGAAAGAAATACATAGAGAGAGAGCAAGAGTATGAGTGGTGGCAGAGGGAGAGTGGGAGAGAGAATCTCATGCTGAGCATGGAGACTGCTGTGTGGCTTGATCTCATGACTCTGAGACCATGACCTGAGACAAAATAAACAGTTGGACACTTAACTGACTGAGCCACCCAGGTGCCCTGCATCTTGATAGTACTGATGCTAAATTTACCAGTTACGTGTGTTTGCACCGTGATGTGACATAATGCTGCATGTATTTTATTAACTGTGCAAGTTTATTCAGCACTCTCCTAATAGATATTTAAAAGACCACAAAATTTACCATCTAGCTATGGCGTAAGACTTAAGTCCTAGCCTGTCACTGTTCCTTAGTTTCTTCACCCAAGATAAGTGGATATCATTTACCTTACAAAAAGATGGCCCACCAAATATATGACGCACTAAGTTTTGTAGAAATAAAATAACTTAAAAATAAGTTAATATTCTTATGTATTTTGTGTGTCCTTATTCTATGCATATATAAAAATATATATATTAATATATTGTATATAATATAATGACATAATATATAATAATATATAATAAAATATATATGAAATGTGTTTTGGCTTATAAAATGATACATGACAAAAAATTTGGAAAATATGGAAAAGAAAGAAAAACGTCTTATAGAACTCTTAACATGGTGTCCACTGTTACCATTTACACAGCTTTTTAAGTATTTTTCTATGGTTTTATTTTTACAGAATTGTAATTGTTGGGTATATCTAATTCTGTATCCTGAATGTAAAACTTAAATTTTGAATCTTGCTTTTTTAAAAAACTTAGGAGTATAAACTTTTTTTCCCCCCAGATTTTACCTTATAGAAGCACTCAAGCTTGAAGATCCCTATGTGATAAAATATTATTTGTCTACTTTTGTTAGGTGTCAAGGAACCTTTGAGTAAAAGCTCTAAAATTCTGGCTACTCCTGTTTGGTCAGCATTAGAAAAGTTCAATCATTCCTTGGTGTATGCTGAGGAAATTGTTTTCCTTGGCATATTGAATCAAACTCCTGAAAAACCTATGGGATTCTCTCCCTAGAACACTTACAGACAAAGGCAAAGTTTCTCCCTCTCCCACTTTCTTATCCACTCTGTCAGTTCTGCTGCCAACTTCTGCATAATATAGTCAAATTATGTGTTAGAAATTCAACCCTGGTTTCCTGGGTGATGGTACAATGCCACTGCTTAGTATTCCTAGTCACATAGCTACAATTCCATCATGCTCTTAATCTATATATATCTTCATGTTCGAGAAGCAGACTTTTCAAATCAGGCATGTATTAAGAGTTTAAATGTACAGAGTGAGAAAACATAGGGGCTTCTTGAGCTCAACCATGATGCAGGACATTTTTTTACCAAGATTTTGAGAAACCACCATATGGACTAACGCGTCTTGGATTCGGTGAATTCTGTAGGATCTCTTTTCCAGTTCAGTTCTGCAAACATAATTCTTTATATTCTCTTGCATACTATTGGATGCCAAACTTTAAATTTGGACCTTTTTTAAAAGCCTGGGTTTTCAAAACAAGAGATTAGTTTTTCTCTGGAGTTGTACAACCAGGGTGCACCCTTAAATTTTGGTAACGTTATTGAGGTTCTTTATTTCTGAAGTGGCTTTCAATGATCTACACAAAACAAATGTCATGAATTGCAGCATTTCTTCTTCACAATGGCCAGGTTTGCATGATTTAGACCAAGGAATTCTAGCTTTATCTAATTAAAATTTCTCTGTGATAAATATTTGCCTATGTGCTTATACATATAAGAGATTTAAACTGATGGTAAAATCGAAATTAAGGGTTTTTTTGGTGATGTATATTTTCTGTACTGGTTTGTTTTTCTTTCTTTTTCTTTTCTTTTCTTTCTTTTTTTTTTTTGACCATACTATCAAAGCCCTGTGTTCCTTAAATTCTAAATCTGCCATGTTTTAACTGTGTTACCTTGGTCCAATTATTTTTCTGGTCATTCGTTCCTTCATTAGGAAAAATAAATGAAAATAGTCTCACAGACTATTATGGGGATTAAATGAAATATTGTACGAGAAAGTATAAAGCCCTTCACAAATATGTTTTATTTCTATATTCTTAATGATCATGGATTATTTGGGAGCCTAAGTGTACCCTCTATTCTTTTCTCTCCTGAGTAGCTTTGCACTGATTTCTTGGATTTTTGTGTTTTGTGACCCTCTTTTCTTACATATCAGATTGAATTGTCTTGGGAAATTGTGATATTTACTTGTACATGTACATTGCATATATTCAAATGTTAGTTTGGAGAATACAAAGAAGCCATATATTTGTATTCAGCTAAGGATACTGAGCTCTTTTTTGTGTATGTGTCTCTTTTTTTTCCCCCTGTAGGTCTTAAAAATTGTCAGCAAAACTGTGCTGAACAACAGACATCCTAAGAGGGGTTATTTTTCACCTCTATAATGAAGAAAAGCAGAAGTGTTATGGCAGTGGCGGCTGATGACGTAAGTTCCAAAAGTCAGAGTTGCTCGATCCTCCCCACTTTTTGTCTGCTCAATGAAGAAGCTGCTCCCTGATTTTACCCAAAGGGCGGGCAAGGTTGTTGAACACCACTACTTGGTCACTAGTTGTTTCTGTGACCCAGGCGTCGCCGGGACCTGGACCCAGATTTCTTTCTTTCTTTTTTTTTTTTTTTTAAAGATTTTATTTATTTACTTGACAGAGATAGAGACAGCTAGTGAGAGAGGGAACACAAGCAGGGAGAGTGGGAGAGGAAGAAGCAGGCTTACATACAGGAGCCTGATGTGGGGCTCGATCCCATAACGCCGGGATCATGCCCTGAGCTGAAGGCAGACGCTTAACCGCGGTGCCACCCAGGCGCCCCTGGACCCATATTTCTGCAAAGTAGACAGCAGGAGCCCTGCCCTCTCTGCAGCTTGGAGATGGGTGCAGCTTGAGGTTTATGGTCTCATGCACAAAACCCCCAGTCTCTGAAGGATGCCCACCGTCTAGCTCTTAGAAACTCCGCTTCCTACGCTGCCTGCCTTATCAGTTCCCTGATGACTTTCTTCCCTGTCATTACCCAGGTACAGCTAATCCTTGAGGGTCACCTCCTATGGCAGGGTGTTTGACAACTGCTTGTAAGAAGCTTGTGATGTACACGTCCTGTAGGTCTTGGCTACTCAAGTGTGACCCTCAAGGCAGCAGCATTAACGTTGCCTAGGTGTTTATTAGAAATGCAGAATCTTAAGCTACATCTTAAACCAGCAAATCAGACCGTAATTTAACAAGATCCCAGGGTGGCTAGATATATGCATTCTTTTAGAAAACTTGCGCCAGGTCATCTGAAGAAGTCTGTAAACTCACCATCTCATAACTTTGCATCTTGTGCAGCTGAGATTAATTATCGCCTTTGTTTTCAATTGACCAGTCCCCTATTAGTGTGTCTTTAATTGTTCAGTTTTTACTCCGTTTCTGTTTGTAATTGAGCTAAAAATCATAGGCCACCAATCTGATGTGCAGAAGGAAGGGGGGGAGGAAAGAGAAGTAATTTTCCTTGCTTTCTGTAATAACTCATCTTGTTGTTAAGCTCCTGGTTCAACAGATGGGGAGGAGCTGGGAGGAACCTGAACTTGCCAATTAATGTAAAATTCTGTCTTTTGGGTAAATACTCTGTCTAAGGATTTCTCCCAGTTCTTACTCCTTCCCTTTAGACACATGGCATTGGGCAAAGGGACTTAACATTAATTAACATTGTAGTAATAGATGTGCGATATTGTCCTTATCTTGTATTGTCCCCTTTCCACTAGCATCTACTGTTGTTCGGTGGAGGAACAGCTCGTTTCCCCAGGTCTTCGGTTGCCAAGTCTCTGTCCTTGGTCCAGTGCTGCTTAGGCATGTCACAGTACCAGGTGATGATTGCTGTCACTGAGAGCAGTGCACCTTCTTAGTGTGCTGTGATTTTGACCTTCTCCCTCACTGCCTGGACTCTTCACCTAACCTCTCAGTGGGGGACTCTGGTTGCTTAAAAGCTTTGCTTTCTGTCTAGCCCTTACCTTTGGTCTGCTCACTGCGTGGATTTCTGGTCCCTTTGCCTCATGCTGAAGCAAATCTCTTAGCAGGCAAGCTGAGGCTAATTCTCAGCTTCTTTCTGTGTCCCTACAGGTGCTCGTGGGAACTTCTTGGAGCCACAAGTCCAGAGGGAGACTTAGCTATGCTATGAGGCTCTTGACCTCCAAAACAAATCTCTTTGCCTTTGCCATTTCTACTCTTGATTAGTGTTCTAATCTCATCACCTGTGACAAAATTTCCTTTCTTTATTTCCCCCTTCTCTGTTCCCTGACCACGAGGAAACTTCCCTTAACTCATATTCTGAGTTCTCAGTACTCATGGTAAAAAGTGATGTTCATATTTTCATGCTCTGCTCTGGACATCTAAAGGGAAACTTCTGGAATTTAGAAATTATTTTTCTTAAAAAAAAAAAAGCTTGAGATTGTCTCTTAAATACTATCTGTATAGTGTATGCTACAAGATTCTATTTTTTTGGAAGAATAAGCAATGCCTTCTAGCTATAGAAGATGGACAGCCATTCTTTCTTTTTCATTGCATCCTTACCATAATAATCCCCATCCTCCCTTGAGACAGTTGGTTGCCAGTCAAGGGACAAAAGATAGGAATTGTTGCATTCAAGAAAGAATGTGCAAAAAAAGAAAAGCACATTCAGAGAATATTAAACCTACCAGAGTGGATAATTTTTTTTTAAGATTTTTTTTTATTCATTTGACAGAGATAGAGACAGCCAGCGAGAGAGGGAACACAGGCAGGGGGAGTGGGAGAGGGAGAAGCAGGCTCCCACAGAGGAGCCTGATGCGGGGCTCGATCCCAGAACGCCGGGATCACGCCCTGAGCGGAAGGCAGATGCTTAACAGCTGAGCCACCCAGGCGCCCCACTGAGCCACCCAGGCGCCCCCAGAGTGGATAATTGTTACCTAGATTTGCACTGTCCAGCCTGGTAGCCACTAGCCTCACCTGACTCTTAAGCACCCATCTGAATGGAGATATGCTCTAAGTGTAAAAATAGATCTTGGATTGTGAATATATAACAGTACAAATAGAAAAGAATGTAAAGTATATCATTAATAACTTTTTATATAGATTGCATTTTGTAATGACAATATTTTGGATATGCTAGTTTAAGTAAAATATACTATTAAAAGTAATTTTACCTGTACCTTAAAATAATGTAACATGTCAACTATACTCACATTTTTAAAAAAAAATTCACCTGTTTCTTTTTTACTTTTTTAATGTGGCTACTAGAAAATTTAAAATTTCATTCAGGACACTTGGCTCCCACTTGTGGCTTGCACTTTCTTTCTTTCTTTTTTTTTTTTTTTCTAGATTTTATTTATTTATTCGACAGAGATAGACAGCCAGCGAGAGAGGGAACACAAGCAGGGGGAGTGGGAGAGGAAGAAGCAGGCTCACAGCAGAAGAGCCTGATGTGGGGCTCGAACCCATAACGCCGGGATCACGCCCTGAGCCGAAGGCAGATGCTTAACCGCTGTGCCACCCAGGCGCCCCTGCACTTTATTTCTAGTGGAGAGTGATGACCTAGAACTGTTCCTAATGCCCCTCAACTCTTCTAGTGCAGCGCAGAAGCTCATAGTTATCGTTACACACAGTATCCCCTCCCTCACCACAAGAGCAACTGAGCAGTTTTACGTTTTATATACTGCATTCTTGAAGTCTTCACCCTTAAGTCAGGAAGATTTTATCATATTTCCATTTATTTTAATTCAGGAAACATTTAGTGATTTAAATATTCACTGAATATTAATTTAGCATGTGTTATCTTCCAAGCACTGGTTAGGTTCTAGAGATTGAATAGAGCGTGTTCATATCCCTTTGAAGCTTATATTCCAGAGAGGAGGGGAAAAAAATCAATAGATAGATTATAAAGAAATCCCAGGTATGATAAGGGCTGTACAGAAAAATGAAGTTGGTCAGCGGGTAAAGAATGCTTGGATGGTGAGAATAGAATGTTTATGGAGGGATACTGTGAGGAGATGTCATACAGACCTAGAGGACATATGGGCAGTGAAGGAGTGAGCCCTCTGAAGAGGGAAGAGCATTTCTTTTCTTTTGATTTGCCTTGCCTTGCTTTTCTTTTTTCTTTTCTTTTTTTTCTTTTCTTTTCTTTTTTCTTTTATTTTCTTTTCCTTTTTTCTTTTCTTTTCTTTCTTTTTTTTCTTTCTTTCTTTCTTTCTTTCTTTCTTTCTTTCTTTCTTTCTTTCTTTCTTTCTTTCAGAAAAGAACATTTCTGGTAAAGGGAGCAACATATGCAAAGGCTTTTACCACATGTAAGACACTATGTTTAGCTCTGTCAGAATAAGCAAATGGATGACTGTGACTACTGTGTTTGCATACAGTTATTTGCAGTACACAAATACATTTAATAGAAGACAAAATATGGTGAATGACTTAGGAACAGTATGCATTAAGTACTTTGCATTTGGCAAGTAGGTCCCAGAAGTGAGGGGCAAATTCAGTGCTATTCAGGTATTGAACACAAGCAATTAATTATGACTATAGGGATTACAGAATAACTTAAAGAGATGGGACTTGCTGATTTGGGGAGGAGTTGAAAAGGGGAAAATGGCTAGAGAGAGTAGGAAAGAAAAACCAGGAAATATGTGTGTGGGTGATACACACACACACAGACATATACACACAGAAAGAGAGAGGGGCTGATTTTATATATAAAATGTATTATTTACCTCTGGGCAACTACTCATAATTGATGGTGATTGCCTATGATAAAACTACGTTTTTCAAAGACAACGTCACTTTTGTTATTGTCTCATGGAGCATCCTGATATTTAGTCTTCATAGAGTCCCTAAGTGTCACTTGATGCTTCCCATAATTTCCATTTCCAGTTTCATAAGGTTTGAAAAGCTCTGGCCTACGGTCCAGATTGAATTATACCCAAGCACACTAGAAGTCCTTGGAAATACCCAATCCCATTTCCTCACCAGGAGTTTAATCAATATTCAGAAGTTGGAGCAATCTCCAAAAATGACTGGGATAGACTTAACAAAGACAAAATAAAGCAACAGCAGCAGCAACAGAGTCCTAACTACTTAGGCACTGATATGCCTCAGCTGGTCCTAACTGGGTCAGTTTTGATAGGGGGCTAGGACTGAGTCCCTTTTTCCCTTCAGACTTTTCCCAGGTAGATGCAGGGTTTCACACTAGCTTCTCCTTTGTGATAACCTTTTGGAATTATATTGGCAAAAACATCAATTTTTAAACAAACAGTTATCCTGGAGCATGAGGATAATACCAAACTGGGTTACATCTCTTGGGGTTATAGAGATAGAGGGTGAATTTGGGGCAGGATGACACATTTTAAAATTTGTGATTTCCAGAAGTAACATTCAAATTAATGTTCCTTTTCCCCAAATCTTTGATCTGGTGAGTGGTATGGTCAGCCAGAATCATGCTAGTTAAAATAGGAATATAAGTCTAAGATCTCAAATTTAGTAATTGAGAATTGACTGAATTACGTTATTCCCTTGAGGATGTTAGCGATTTTGGGGGAGCACTATATAGATTATGAGTATGAATGGGAGAGTTTGAGGTAATTATGAAAACTCTACAAGGGTTAATGAGTGTTTATAAAACAATATTAATGTTCCCAGTGTTAAACTTAATTTCTAAAAAGCCACTCCATTATGTTCTTTTGTGGCAATGCATTTTCACAGGGTCTTTTAAAACAAGTTCTTTTAATTCAAAGAATGACTTCAAATTTGTAAATTCAAGCCTCTTGGCAAGTCAGTGTGGGAGATATTTTGTGGTAAATGTGACTTTGTTACTTTTCAAATAGCAAATACCAAATAAGCACCCATTTACTTCATTTACTACAACTAAACCTAGTTGATAATACTTCCTTTTTCTAAAGAGAAAAATATCCAGAAACTTTATTAACGAAACTATAGTGGTTGGCAGTTTAACTAAATGATATCCTTATTTCTTTTCTCTGGTACAAAGTCTCTTGCATAGCAGGTGAAATAAACACTCATGACTTGCTTTCCACATTATCGGTACTTTCTTTACATGAGTATTTGGAACTAGTCTTACTTATAGTCATAAGTTCTGGCTTTGAGTTTGTTTTTGAATCTCTTCAGGAAGACTTTGTGTATTCTGTTTCATTAACTTGTCTTTATGTCTTTTGAGAAAAAACTTAAATACACCAAGCTTTCTCCTCAGTTTCTTATTTGTAAAACACACACACACACACACACACACACACACACACACACACACCTGACTACACTAAGTGCTAGGCCTACAATGGATTTAAAATAATAACCAGGGGCGCCTGGGTGGCACAGCGGTTAAGCGTCTGCCTTTGGCTCAGGGCGTGATCCTGGCGTTCTGGGATCGAGCCCCACATCAGGCTCCTCTGCTATGAGCCTGCTTCTTCCTCTCCTGCTCCCCCTGCTTGTGTTCCCTCTCTCACTGGCTGTCTCTATCTCTGTCAAGTAAATAAAATAAAATCTTAAAAAAAAAAAATAACCAGTTAGTAAATAGGGAAACGCTGGACACATTACAGAATATTTTAAACTCTGGAAAATTACAGATTGTTTTGTCTTCTTGTTATTGAATTGTGGTCCTACTAAATTTCAAATAGATGGTATTCTTGTCAACAAGCACAAGAAAATGTGATGATATCCCATTTCAGGTAGAAAAAGTGGGTCCCCTGAAAATTGTCAGGTGTGTTCATGCCCAAATTTCCTTCATCAAAATGTGGTCTTGTGTGGCTCAGGTAAACATAAATCACTAGAATATAGGTTTCTGTGAGCACAGATACTGTGCTTCCCTTTACTGTTGTATCCTTCTTCAGTAGCACAGTGAGAAACTATAATAAGGTCTTTTAAAACAAGTTCTTTTAATTCAAAGAATTATAAAACTATATATAAGGATATATAAAACTGTCTAACTAGTCTATCTAGCTAGACTCTGAAACTTGAGTTAATTGTTCTTGTATGAACTAGGATAGGGATGGGTGGAGTGGGTGATAGAGAACTTTTGTTTGTTTAAACCTTCAGAGGTCTATTCCCAGCTTCTCCTAAGTCTTTTCTGAAAGACTAGCAGGAAGGACATGTCTTTTTAGGGTCACAGAATGAATTTCAGGTGAGACACCTTGGCCCAGTGATAAGACTTCCATTCCTGTTAAGAGTAGAGAGTGACAGTTACATCTTTTGAACTCCACGTTGCTCTCCATGGGTATTTGCTGTGCTATGACATTTTCTGTCTTTGAGCCTGTATGGATGGCACATAGGCAGTGGCTCATTTGGGGCTCTCACTCCCAGCAGTACCAGGATCCACAGTCACTAAGAGATCTAGGAAAAATGAATAACCCTTATCAGTGTTATAGTACAATGTCTTTATCTTCTCACAAGTATTTCATTCATGTCAGCATTAGGGGATGTACTGAACTCATGCAGTTCGGTTCAGGGCTGGATAAAGTGTGCTCTTCTTTTTCTGAGCTCTTACATAATTTTACCAAAAAAAAAAAAAAAAGAAAGAAAGAAAAAGAAAAGAAAGAAAAAGAAATTTCAACTCTGAGAAGATCTTTTATGGGAACAGGGATAGTCAGTTATCCATAATTATCAACATCTTTCTGTCCTAAGAGAAAATATTTTTACTTTAAAACACTAAACAAGAAAGTGTATGCCTTAGTTAATATAGTTTCCCCACATGTTGCAGAATGATAACATTGATTTCTAAAATACATGTTCAATTATAAGCTTTCATTTTAGCAAGTTAAATAAAAAACAAACAGAAAGAAAGGAAAAAAAGAAAAAAAATTTAAGGAATAGAAAGAAGATAGAAAGCCCTCTAATCCATATAGTATAACTGGTAACCTATAATGGGGACCCTAAAAATCACCAAGACTTCCAAAAGTTGAGAATTAACCACTTCGCCCACTTCTTGTTTTCTCCCAAGGTTTTGACATCAATATTAGATTCTGATTCTGAGATCATGAATCAGGACTTTATGAGTGGATGACTTGATCATTTGGATTCTTATTTCACTCTACTGTACATCATTTTAAACATTTGAATCTCATTCTCTTTTTCTTCTTTTTTCTTTCCCTGTGATTCCTCCAGAATGTTAAAGATTATTTGGAATGTAGCTTGAGTAAATCCTACAGTTCCTCTAGTAACACACTTGGGATTGACCTCTGGAGAGGGAGAAGGTGCTGCTCAGGAAACTTACAGTTACCACCACTGTCCCAAAGACAGAGTGAGAGAGCAAGGACTCCTGAGGGAGATGGCATTTCCAGACCAACCACACTGCCTTTGACAACACTTCCCAGCATCGCTATTACAACTGTAAGCCAGGAGTGGTGAGTAGTTTTACAATTAAATTTCAAGTCTAAGTTTTACTTTCTGATTATTCCAGCATAATTTCCTGTTACTAAAATGTTTGTTATTTGTGGCACATAACTAAGGCTATTGACATTTTGAGAATTTGTTTTCCTTTGGGTAGCAAGAGGAGGCCTTTTACACAGTGGAGATATTTTCAGCCTGTTGATTGGAAGGAGCCTATTGAAGGAGGAATGAGATACATTTTTATTAATGTCAAGGGAAAACAAAATCACTGCCAATAACCTGATGTTTCCATTTAGAAAAGCACAATCCTATGAGAGTACCTAAAGGAATTATATATGTATATATGATAGGAGATCTTCTTATTGCTCTGCTCTACATATAATTATTCCTAGCTTCTTCTTATTACAATACCACTTTACTAATCTCAGTTTGTGATTATGTATGAAATAAAATAAACACTTCATTATAAATCAAAAGAGGAATGAAAATTATACCGGGACAGATGTTTGGACTGTTTTGCAGAGTCTATACTTGTAAAAAGAGGCTACTTTAATCTACAATTGAGAAGTTAATCAAGTACATATAATCTTATGACTGTGGTTAAAATTGTGCCATGAATTGCTTCAAATGTGTGTTTTATCGTATATTTAATAATCAGCATTTTCTTTTTTTCTCTATGTAATTTTCAAATATTTTCCACGAATGGCCTGCTGACATAACATGGAGTTTTATCATTCAAATGAAAAAATATTTTCTCTATATTTTATGTAATTTTAAATTGTAAAAATGTGGTGCACTTTTTGTTTAAATCATTTGTTAAGGAGAAGGACTAAAAGTTTTCAGTCATTAAAATCTGATTTTTATGGTGTGCCGTATACCCTTGCTCCATGCTGAGCTCTGCAGTGCTGATGAGTAACCCAACAGATACCCATTGAATAATGCAGGGCATTTTTTAGTTGGCGGTTATCAAATACATTGAGAATTAGATCACTGAGACTCCAGCTATTCTAGTTATTGGCATGAAATGGTTCATCAGACAGTCTGGATGTGATAGAGAAGCGTGGTAACACATTGTAGAGAGAATGGGTTAAAAACTTGAGAAGCACTGACTTACCATCTTCTGTTGAGCTGAATTAACATCAGAATAGTCATAGCCAATCACGGAGAACTAAAATGGGCATATCACTCCCAGATCGCTTACTCAATTGCATAGCTTCTGTAATTAGTCTTGGTTATGCTTCTGCAAAATTGCAGATTTGGAGTTGTAAAGAATTCCACAGATTGATTTTTCAGCAAGTTGGCACTGGTATAGTTGTACCAGTTGTTACAATATTGAAATGCTTTCATACCAGTTGGTGAATGTATGCTTTCCTGAGTTCTCTGATTGCCCCTTGTACCATCCCAGACTCTTTTCCAGAAGTAAATTGCTCACAATCCAGCAACTAAAGAGGTGATGACTGGCACAGCGGGGGTCTGGTTTTGGCAGGTGTTGATGAGATACTTTTTAGAATAATAATCTGGATAAAATGTACCTTGCAAATTTTGAGTTTAACTCAAGGACACCTTGAGAGTTGTGGAATTGTCCTTCCCATAGAAGTATCAAATCCCGACTGACATTTGGGACATGCTTGTCTATCTCTCTCAGTTGAGGGTATTAATCTATACAGAGACAGTAATAATACTCTCCTCATAGGCTGTTGTGAGGGTTAAATATGGTAATCTCTGTAAGGTACCTATCTTAGTAAAAAGCACATGTTAGGTTATCAACAACGTTAGTTTCTCTCCTCCTATACGTTATCCGGTAAAGCCTTTTGAAAGCTAGAAACCATGTCTTAAGTATCAATGGCTTCATGCTGGGTGTCCATAGTTCAGAATGAAATGGAGCATTTAGCCATTATCCAGAGAATTTATGTTGTGCGATTGGTAATACTACATATTAGTAATTCATTAATAACATGTCTTTCATTTCAATTACCTGGATACTTTTTAGTATATGAAAGAGTATCAGTCATTGACTCTAAATTTATTTTTAAAAATAGGTAAATAAAAGCATTTCTATATATTCCTTAAAAATGCTGTCACCGGAGTACTGATAGTTGCAGACTGATAGAATCATTGGCTGGAGAATCTGATTGAAAGACATTTGATTAGAAGTGAGGAAGTAGCGCTCCAACTATCATTATTGCCCTTAACTTGATGCAAGCTCACAGATATAAGGGATACAGCCTATGACCATATGTGAGAAAGAATTATACTGACCACTTAGAGTACTGAGAATATGGAATCAACCTCCATGTCTAAACCGGGGGTGAGCAAACTTTCTGTGAAAGGCCAGAGAGTAAATATGTTTGGCTTTGTGGGCTTTGCAGTCTCTGTCCTGACTATTCAACCCTTCTGTGGTAATGTGAAAGTCACTGTAGATAATGCATAATAAATAAATGTAGCTGTGTCCCAGTAACACTTTATTTACACATATACATAGTAGGCTAGATTTCACCTACTAGTCAGTTTGTTGACTCCTCATCTAGACTGAAAAAGATCTCTAGGACATGACTCCTGCTCTGATGATTGCTTTGACAGTTACCACTGGGTGAAACTGATCTTGAGTTCCTGGTTGGTATGGTAATTGTGCCATATGTATAGGGCTGTGTGCTAGAGATCAGATTTTTAAAGCTAGTGAAGGACTTTGAGTGAGTGCAAATGAAAGGTGGTGCCCAGTATATATGAGGTTAAATAGAAAACCACTAATATAAATTTGGCCCTTGTTTGGGGAGAGCACATTGATGATAGGAGCTGGCCATCATGGCAGGCAAAAGGCCTGGAATATAAGAAGGGTGGTTTAATTTACCACAGAGAAAGAATGAATTAGAAAAGAGTTTTATGTCTAGCTGGGTAGACATCCTTCCTTTTACCTTTTGGATAAGTCATCATCCCACAGAAACCCAAATGGATAAACAGTGGAGAGATAGTACCTACTTTTCAAGTTGAGATGAAAATTAAAGAAGATGTGTATGATGCATAGAACATAGTAACCAGCACTTAGTGGTTGTTTTGATGTTGTTGCCATCATTATTGTTGATGTTATAGTTATATATAGACTGAGTAGCCAGAATTATGCATTTTCTATTGTTGGGGATTCTGGGGGAGCTTCACCACCTGAGCTATTGGAACCAACTTGGAAATATGATAAAAAAGAAGTCAGATATGAAAATAAGATGTTATGTCTATTACTGATAAAGTTGATATTGGAATATATATCTGTGTCTGTGGGCAAGTGGGCTTCTTACACCGAACACCAGAATTACACAGACTTACCACCCAGTAACAGGAGATGCTGACCTGGGCAGCCTCCCCTTTAGAGGGAGAACCTAGCCCTGTAAAATGTGTAGCAGGGAGGAGCTGTAGAAATCCTGCTCATCTGAGGAAGTAGGGGGGAAGGACTGAGTTGGGCATGCCCACCTTCTCCTTCTGGATACACCAACACAGATTAAATTATACCTTCTCCTTGAGGAAGACTGAGTAAGGAGCTAGAAGGAGGCTGGGGCTGTTAAACTGGTGGCATTCCTGACACTTGGGAGGCGCATCAAAGAATGGGAAAAACATATTCTTCTCTACCATTCCCCCAATTGTTTTCTAAGTCTGGGGTCCCACCAGGGATGTGGCTGTTCTTTAGCAGGACAGAGCAGGAGTGTATCATCAGGACAGCGTGACTGCCATCTTTGTGAGCTTGTTTCTCCATTATTAGTCACTGCTTGAGTATGTAAAGATAATAAATCTGAAACCAAAGTTTCTTGCCCACGTAAATTAAAGGTCAAGGAAGTTAAGGCCTCAAATTTATTCACCTCGTCTTAATTTTCTAATTTTATTAGAGGGTTCTTGCAGCCTTTTGTAGGGTGAGAGCTTCCTAACCAGCATCAGCCTAAGTCATCTTCCACTGTAAAGGCTGTAGTTTTCTTTGGTTCCCATATAAGATGAATTAGTCCAGCACCACATCTCTGGTGTCTTCACGTTTTAAATAGCTAAAGGAGTTTATTGATGACCACATTTATCAAAGTGGTGTCACTTTCCAGATTTAGGAAATAAGCCAATACTCAGCCTTGAAAGTTGGCAGTTAACTTTATAATTTTAATCTTCCTCCATGGGGATCTTAGAATACTTGACCTCCTTCAAGCCAGTGCCTCCCTGTTGACAGTTTGTTTTTTTCTATTTTAATTATTTTAATTATTTAATTATTTCTCTCTCTCTCTCTCTCTCTTTTTTTACCCCATAGTACACTAACATTATTTTTGCATTTAGTCTTTGACTTAGATTTAGATGTTTACCAATAGCTTTGTTTTTAGTTCCTTTTTGTATCTCAGACCCCCTGGGATCATTTGCTTTTTTGCTTGAGGAAATCCTCTGGAATTTATGTTAATTTTTTTATTTAGCTGAAAATGTTTTTATTTTGCTTCCATTCTTGAAAGCATTATTTTTTTCATTATGTTTACTTTGTAACTATTTTCCCTTGTCTTTTGGCTTCCATTGCTATTGTTGGGAAATTGGCTGTAAATCTAATTGTTTTTCACTGTAAGTAATCTGCCCTTTTTTGTTTGATTCTGAATTTCTGAAGTCCAACTTTGATGTGTCTGTGGGTGGGTTTTCTTTTATTTATCCTATATGGAATTTACTGGACTTCTTGAATATGTAAATTGGTGTTTTTCTCATGATATCTGGAATATACTTTTTCATTTTCTCTTCAGATATTTCCTGTGCCAACCTCTCTCTCCTCTGCTTTTGGACTTCTCATTAAATCTACTTCAGACCTACTTCTTTATTTTCCGTTTTTGACAGTCTCTTCCATTAAAAAAAAAAATCATTTTGTCTTTTTGGGCTATATTTTTATAATTGCTTTGATCTGCCTTCCAGTTTGCTAATTCTCTCTTCAACTATGTCTAATTTTCTGTTAAACCTGTTATATTTTTTTCAATTTTGGTTATTATATTTTTTATTTTTAGAATTTGTATTTATTCACTTTTAAAATATGTTAGATAATTTTATGTAGTTTTCTATTCTGTATGTATTAATTACCTATTGCTGCTTAATCAGTAACGTCCCATACTTAGTAGATTAAAGTAACATTTATTATCTCACATTTTCTGTGGAGCAGGAATCCATTTGTGGATTAGCTGGGTGCCTCTGACTCAGCCTCTCCCAAGGCTGGAATTGAGTTATTGGCCAGTGCTGCAGTCATTTCAAGGCTTGACTGGGTGGGTGGGGTCTGCTTCCATGCTCACTTGGTTATTGATAGGTTCAGGTCCTTATTGCCTATTGACTGGAATTATCAGTTTCTTGCCATGTGCACCTCTCCATAGGGTTGCTTATAACAATTTGCTTTTCCAGAGCAAGGACTTTTAGAGAGAGTGACAGACCAATAGAGGGTGAGCAAGATAGAAGTCAAAATCATTTTACAGCTTAATCTCTTAAATTACATACCATCACTTTTATGTATTATATTCATTAGGTCTAGCCCATGCACAAGGGAAGGGATTGTACAAGGGCATGAACACAAGGAAGTGGGCATCATTGGGGATCAATTTAAAGGCTGCCAACCACATTGCAGATATTTTCAAACTTTTAAAAATTTCTTTAAATATAATAATAATTATTTTGCCCCTTTGCTCATTTAGATATCTGAAGTTTCTATAGGTTTGTTTTCTATTATCGGTGTTTTCTGATGGTTCTTTTTCATACTTAAAAAAAACCCTTTTTATTAAAGTATAACCTTCATACAGAAATGATACATATAAGAGTGCACCTTGGTAAAACTCAGCATAACCACATAATTAGCACCCAAATCAAGAAACTGAACTTTACTAGCACCGCAGAAGCCGGCTTCTTTCTAGTCACTAATTTCTCCTTACTTCTAACAACACTTATTAGTAATGTTTTGTTCTTTTTATAAATGACAGAGCACACATGGGTCTGACTTCTTTCCCTCAGTGTTAGGCTTACAAAATGTGCTTAATTTTTTTCTTTATTGTGTGTTGCTTGTTGTCACTGAAACATTATTTGTACACAAGTTTAAAGCAGAAGAAGAAGATGTGCTTAACTATGCAGAATTTGTGTTTGAGTCTACCAGGTCTGTAGAGTCACTGGGACATTTCTAGAGTGATTTGAGTTTTTTTTTTTCCTTTCAACCATCCAGACTGATGGTCATAACCTATTAAGAACATTCCCCCTCTGCTTTACTTTTTGTTTTTTGTTTTGTTTTGTTTTTTCTATTTTACATTGACTGAGCAAATACTCCTATGAAGTCCCAATCCTATGAAGTCCCCAAATTTAATTGGGGAGGACTCTCCTTTTAGAGTTGCCACCATGGGCATGTCTGAGCTTCAGTTGCAGTTCCTCTTGACCCTCAAGAGTCACATTTGCTCTCTGTGGCAAATGTCCTTAGGGCAAAAGCAGCATTGGTGTTTATCATGTAACTCTGGTGAGACGCTTTCCTTTAGATTTTGGCTTGCTATTTCCTTACTATCTGGTCACTTTGATGATATGAAGGAGGTAAAGAGATACTTATCCTTCTTTTTAAAGCAAAGGGTTAGTTGAAATAATCTAGTTCACTATTATCAGAAACCTTTCATAGTTACATGCTATGGATTTCTTAGACTCCTTCATCCCACATTTGTTTCATCTGTGAGATTTCCTTCCGTGCATTCTTGAATGCAAGCTTTTTTCATATTTCTGAAGGTTGTGCTCCAAGGGGGCTAATAAGGCCCCATTTCTTTGATTTAGGCTCCTGAAGACAGTTTTTCCTCAGATACTGAGATTCTCCAGAGAAGCACAAGCAATGAGATATCCAAAGATATATCTTTATCTCTATCTATTTGGAAGAAATTTATTATAGGAATTGGCTCATGCACTAATGGAGACCAAAAAGTCCCATGATGTGTCATCTGCAAGCTGGAGACCTAGGAAAGCCAGTAGTGTAATTCAGTCCAAGTCCAAAGATCTGAGGAAAGGAGAGCTGATGTTGTAAGTTCTAGTACAAGTCTAAAAGCTCAAGAATGGGGGGAGGGGTGTGATGGTGTAAGTCCTAGTTGCAGTCTAAAGGCCTAAGAACCAAGAGCACTGATGTCCAAGGGCAGGAGGAAATGGATGTCCCAAGCAAAGAACAAATTTTCACTTCATTCACCTTTTTGTTCTATTCAGTCCCTCAAATGAATGGACAGTGCCCACTTGCATTGGTGAGAGTGACCTTCTTTACTTGGTCTACCAATTCAAATGGTAATCATTTCCAGAAACACTCTCACAGACACACCCAGAAATATCTTTTACCAGCTTTCTGAGCATCCCTTAGTCCAGTCAAGTGGACAGATAAAATTAACCATTACACCTTAGTATCTGAATATTCTTGACTTTGAGTAATAATGTTTCTTATGTTCTGTAAGAGACATTAATGCTGCTACTGTTTCATGTCCCTTTCATAAAAGACCATCTGAGTTTGTAATAGTCTAATCTGATTCTTATTTTAGTATCTTCTTTCTTTTAGTGCATATATACTGGGATTACTTTTTTAATTTTCTCTTTATTAGTTGATCTCTTTGTTATTTGTATTTAATATACCCCTAAATCATTGAGTTCTGGATTTGATAAAAGCATCCATTGTAGAAGCAAATTTTTAATCTGCCTGCATCTTTCCAGACTGCTTGATTCTATGCATGAGATTTTTTTCCCATCCACGTCTGGAATATATTAGTAAACAAATTGGCTCTTTTATAATATGCCTCATCTTTGCTCTGCTTTTCTTTCAAGTCTTAGTTCCATAACTTTTTTTTTTTTTTGAATGGGTGTTATTATCTCTTACAGCACAAGCAAAATCTGAAGGTCCATCTGCAATTAATTGTATCACCTGAAAACCCACCTAGTAGTTATTTTAGTATTTTTCAAATTTATAGTCTTTGGTGAATCTACATGAATTCAAGATTTCTTTCTACACAGTTTTATTCTTAGCCCTTAATGTAGAATGAATTCAGGAAATTCAATCTAATGCTGCCTACATAGGCTTGGTATCAGCAGTAGAACCTTACAAGTGCTATGTAAACATGAAGAACTCTCCTGCATTGCAAATATTACAAAAATATTGAATGCTAGCAAATGGTATGCAAACACTTTTTTCCCCTTTGGCCAAACCTTTGCCCCAGTTTATACCTGTTTAAAGAACACTTAGAGTCAGGATGAAGTAGAACCAGAGGTTCACATTTTTGCTGCAGGCAAATGCCTAGGTTTTCATGGCCAGCATCTGGCCAAGGCCTTCACAGTCTTCATGCCTTTTACTTGGACTTCAGTTTTCTTAATACTTAGCAAGTGCAGCCCTAACTCTTATGACAAAACAAAACAAAAGAAAACAGCACAACACAACTTTCTTCAGGTCTGTCTAGTTGCTATGTCCTGAATTCTGTTTGAGATGAGAATATAAAAAGGAATAAGGCAGCTTCTAGTTTCAGCACTGCTGTATAAAAAGCTTGGAAGTCATCATTCACATCTTTATAACAAGAAAAACTCTGAACAAACTGAGAATCAACAGTTTTTGTTAGACCCAACAGAGAACTGAGGTCACAAAACCAATCACCACTTCAAAATCTAGAGAGATATAGATGAATCCAGAGAGTCACAGCTGAGATCTGCCTCCTTGGAGCAGAAGCCACTGGAGTCACACTGGTGGGGAAGCTTAAATAGTAGTTACAAGGGAATGCTGAAAGCTAAGTGTGGACTGGCAAGAGAATGTGAAACTCATGGAGGTTGCACCGTTAGGGGGCTTCACCTCCTGTAACCCCAACAATTTCTCATGGGAAAGAGCTAAGAAAGGCCCTTCTTTGGCTCTGGCACAGGGAGAGGAAAAGTAACCATTGTGAAATATGCCTAGAGTGTTCTCCAGAACATCCTACTCTTCAAGGGAAATTACTTTAATGGAGCCACATCCCACATACAGGGAGGACATTTCTCCAACCCCAGGTCCTTTAGCCTGCCTATCTTATGTATGGGGGAAAAGCTAAGAAATTCTTATGACATAGGTCCATTGAAAGAGTGATGTTTAATCAAACAATTATGGTGTGCTTCCTCTCCCCAACCCCTTACCACCATACCAACATTCCTTCAAGATCAAAAGAATGGATTACAGCTTAAAAAGCTGCAAGTAACAGACTTTACCTAAGGAGGAGTTCTTAGGGAAGCTCATAGAAAGTAAGGTAGATGAAAAGAAAGACACTAGAGGAATTGGAAGTCTCTAGCATTTGTATCTTAAGCAAACACTGAACACAGCTCAAACCCTACTCAGATTAAGACCAAACTTTACATTAAAGGCCTGCTTGCTTCAGTTTCTATTCACTGATACATCACGTTGGGCTTTTAATGACAACAACAAAATTACAAGATATGTTAAAAGCTTGAAAAAATACTTTGAAGGGACAGTGCAAGAATCAGAATGAGACCCAGCTATGACAAATATATTGGAATTATCAGAAAGGGGATTTAAAGTGACTGTTGGAGGGGCACCTGGGTAGCTCAGTCAGTTGAGCATCCAACTCTTGATTTTGGCTCAGGTCATGATTTCAGGGTCATGAGATTGAGCCCTGTGTCAGGCTCTGACCTGGGCATGGAACCTGCTTAAGATTCTCTCCCTCTCTCTCTCTGCCCCCCCTTCTCTCTCTCTCTCAAATAAATAAATAAATAAATAAAGTGACTGTTGGATATAATAAGGACTCTAATGGAAAAAGTAAACGACAATCAAGAGGTAAAGAGTGTAAAGCAGAAAAATGGAAACTCTAAGACAAAATAAAAAGGCAATGCTGGAAATAAAAATCTCTAGAGCAGTGCCAGGAATAACCAGCAATCCCTGTACCAAGGGATGAAAGTTTACTCCAGACTTTGCTGTGAAAGAGAGGAGATGGCAAGGGGGTCAACACTGTAGATACAGAAATCCTCAAGAAAAATTAGCAAATAAAATCCAGCAACATATAAAAAGAATTATATATCAAGGCCAACTGGGATTTATTCCAGGTATGCAACTTTGGGGTTGAATGGTGGGAATTGGTGATGAGTTAAATGTGGATTAGGAGCAAGGAGAAGAGGCTATGAACACATAGTGGTTTCTAGCTTGTTCAACTGGATGAATGGTAATGCCATGAACAAGGACAAAATAGTAGGGATGGGGAGGATAAGCTATGAAGTGAAGGATGTGGGTTTAGTTTTGAATGGGGTGAGTTTAGAGTACTCCAGACACATACTAAGTGGACGTTGTCTGGGAACAGTTCAAAATGTGTGTCTGTACTATAGTTTGGAGATCATAAATGTACAAGTGATAATGAAAGGATGGAATGAGTGTGATTGCCCACACNAAGCAAACACTGAACACAGCTCAAACCCTACTCAGATTAAGACCAAACTTTACATTAAAGGCCTGCTTGCTTCAGTTTCTATTCACTGATACATCACGTTGGGCTTTTAATGACAACAACAAAATTACAAGATATGTTAAAAGCTTGAAAAAATACTTTGAAGGGACAGTGCAAGAATCAGAATGAGACCCAGCTATGACAAATATATTGGAATTATCAGAAAGGGGATTTAAAGTGACTGTTGGAGGGGCACCTGGGTAGCTCAGTCAGTTGAGCATCCAACTCTTGATTTTGGCTCAGGTCATGATTTCAGGGTCATGAGATTGAGCCCTGTGTCAGGCTCTGACCTGGGCATGGAACCTGCTTAAGATTCTCTCCCTCTCTCTCTCTGCCCCCCCTTCTCTCTCTCTCTCAAATAAATAAATAAATAAATAAAGTGACTGTTGGATATAATAAGGACTCTAATGGAAAAAGTAAACGACAATCAAGAGGTAAAGAGTGTAAAGCAGAAAAATGGAAACTCTAAGACAAAATAAAAAGGCAATGCTGGAAATAAAAATCTCTAGAGCAGTGCCAGGAATAACCAGCAATCCCTGTACCAAGGGATGAAAGTTTACTCCAGACTTTGCTGTGAAAGAGAGGAGATGGCAAGGGGGTCAACACTGTAGATACAGAAATCCTCAAGAAAAATTAGCAAATAAAATCCAGCAACATATAAAAAGAATTATATATCAAGGCCAACTGGGATTTATTCCAGGTATGCAACTTTGGGGTTGAATGGTGGGAATTGGTGATGAGTTAAATGTGGATTAGGAGCAAGGAGAAGAGGCTATGAACACATAGTGGTTTCTAGCTTGTTCAACTGGATGAATGGTAATGCCATGAACAAGGACAAAATAGTAGGGATGGGGAGGATAAGCTATGAAGTGAAGGATGTGGGTTTAGTTTTGAATGGGGTGAGTTTAGAGTACTCCAGACACATACTAAGTGGACGTTGTCTGGGAACAGTTCAAAATGTGTGTCTGTACTATAGTTTGGAGATCATAAATGTACAAGTGATAATGAAAGGATGGAATGAGTGTGATTGCCCACACCAAGTATGCAGAGATTAATCAACACCAATTCCACCTTGAACTAGGGATATAGCCCCAAGGCATAATATTAACAATGGTATGAAATAAGAGCAAAGGAGGATTCAGGGAGCAGGCAGAAAATGAACAATCAGAGAAATAGTAAGAGAACTAGAATAGAGAATTATTACAAAAGACAGAGAACTTAGGCCATTGGGAAGGTTTGATTATCAAAGACAGAAGTTGAACAGAGTATGAGTAAGATGAGTACTGAGCAAAGGCCATCTGATAGTTCAATTTAGTGGACACCAGTAATGGTAGTGAGAGCAGTGTTAGTAGAGTTCAAGTCAGAATACACTGTATTTAAGGATGAACTGAGAGGCAGGGGGCAGAGAGGAATATACAGCAATGCACTGGTAATGTTGTGGTTCAACTGGGTGAGTACATAGGTTCCTTTGTATAACAAAGGATGTTATATTAAAAGTGATATTAGGGGACAAATTACAACTTTAAAAAAGCACAAGTTAGAGCTGAGGAAGAAAGGATAGCAATAAAATATTACTCTTGAGATTTTCATTAGTGAAAGGAAAGAGTGAGAATGAAAGCTGATTGGGGTAGACTTGATGAAAGAGAAGTGCTACAATGTGGAGACTTACCTATGCTGAACGGAAGGAACCAGTAGATGGGGAGACATCAAAGATAAGAGAGATAGGCAATGGTTGATATAGAATATGCTAGGGGGAGCACGGGGGGTGGGTGGGGGGTGGGGATGAACTTTAGACAAGATTAGAAATCTCTTCTTTTGAGGTGTGTAAATCAAGGTAGAAAAGAATGAATATTTTGGAAGTGAGAAGAAGAGAAGTAGGAGAAAACTCATTTCCAAAGTCACCACCATCATTGGTTGTCAAATATTAGAGTGCATCAGAATTCCCTGTGATGAGGGAACAGAAGGCAAGTTGAGGACAAAGCAGAAACTGACGCCTTGCAACCCCCCACCCCCCACCGTGGGATGTATGTGACATTCCTCAGGCACCCCTGGCTGCCCAAAAGCTAAGGAAAAGAAAAAAAAAATGGTTAATTAACAGAGATCACAGCCCTGCAAGACCTGAGTCTCCCTCAATTTACACATGTCCTAGTGCTTTACAAGGAAGAAGCTTTCTTATCAATAGCCTAACTTCCAGAGACCCATAATTCAGTTTCCTGGAGCCCTACATTACCATCCCCTCCATAAAATTGAGGGAGGCTGAGGCAGAAGGAAATGTAAATAAAATGGAATTTCTTTTAAACCTGAAGCCCATTGACAAGGACTTGTGATCATTCCTTTGGCAGACTCCCAACTGTCCTCATGTTAGTGCTTATTAGAGGGAGGGTCAGCCTTGGCCTGAGAATAGCAAGGCCTCCAATATCCTGTGAGTCTTCTTTAACATATGAAAGTACTTTCTCAACCTGCCTTTTTCCTCACCTCCCCCAACCCCATGGTATATAATCAGCTTCCTCTCACAACCCAGGGCAGCAGCTCTTTCTGCCCACGGCTCCTGTCCTCGTGCTTTAATAAACCACCAATTTTGCACCAAAGACGTCTCAAGAATTCTTTCTTGGTTGTGGGCTCCCGACTCCACCCCACTGAACCTCACCTATATTCCCGAGCTCATCCCCTGGAAGGCTTGTTGAGAACCAGATTGCTGGGCCCCGCCCTAGAACTGAGAGGTCTGGGATAGGGCTGAGAATATGTAGTTCTAACATGTTCCCAGATGAAGTTTATGGAACCAAGCTGGGTACCAGAATTTTGAGAATTCTGGCCCAGTTTTTCTTAATGAAGTAGGAGGTTAGTTCGTCTTCCAAGAATAAGAGGAAGTGGACCTTACACTTTCCTTTCAACCAAAGGCATACATGGTTCCAGATCACCAAGTGTGAGTTTTTTTATCCGGGGGCATTTATTTTTTCTATGCCAAGCCAACTGACCTGTGGTGGAATTAGGTATTAGATAACAGTATTGCTTTAAGAATGCTTACGTCTTAATGACGCAATGAAAATATTGTCAGGTGCATTTTTAGTTGGATGGGAGGAAGGGTCAGAGATTTTAAAAAAAAAAGGAGGGAATCTTGTTTTAGGATTTTCCTCGTGATACACTTTTTCTTAAGAAACAGTCTGGCTTCTCCAGTGTTATTCCCTCAAAGAAGATTATAAATATCAGTTTGCTTGTCTCCCATCTCTGTTTGCCTGAAGGCTGTGCTTTGCTTCTGTAAATGTTTCAGTTGTGAACAGGATCATTCTATTTGGACATCTTTAAATGAGGTGTGGTGTCCTCCATGTTCACTGTCCCAGCATTTACCTCCACTGGGGAGAGTGGTGCCATTTTCTCTGTGCTGGGTGAGGGCTAGAAGCAAATTTCACATGTTCTCATTATCACAGAGGGGGAAAGTGGTCAGTCAGCTGGGGAGGTGACTCAGAAACATGGAATGTGCTTTATTGTTCCTACAATGTGTCACAAGTTTGCAGTCTGATGAGGTTTTCAATAAAAATATTTTACACTTTTGAGCTGCTCTCAATGACAGATCCTAAAGTCCTGTTTTAGAGATCAAAATACCCACAGATGCTGTGTGCAAATGCCATGGATTCAACAAAAGCTGGTACGAGGATGGGAAATTGATGACACACATCTGTTTAGCTCCTACTAGGCTTTACCACCCACTGACATTTTTTGGCTACAGAAACTGTATTTGTGACTATGCACAAGTCAACAAGTCACAAAGCACCCCCTGCCCCAGGGTCCCCATCTCAGGTATGTGAGATAATGGACGATGATATTTAAAATCAAATGTCATCCTTGCCACTCATCATTGCTTATATATTCTGTTATCAGATCAAAATTCTATTGGAATATGGAAAGTGTGGGGTTTACGTAGAAAGTACTTAGGATAGGATCTAGCCTGTATGATTATGATAATTGGTGTAATACTTTATAGTATAGACAATATTCTCACTATCGTACATTAGAGTATATAATGTCCTTTCCAACTCCTATTTTATTTAGATTTAATTCCACAACAATCCTGTGAGGTGGGCATTATTTCTGAAGGTAAAACAAACAAAAACTGACTTCAAATAAAGTATAATCATTGGAAAAAGGGTTTCATACTCAGAATTTATTTTTGATGTTTGATGGCTGACAGCTTTCAATTCCCCACCTCTCTCCTTTGTCTCACATCAAGGAAAGATAAAAAAAATATGCACCCACCCCCTTAACCATAATAAATCCCTAAGCCNGCTGACAGCTTTCAATTCCCCACCTCTCTCCTTTGTCTCACATCAAGGAAAGATAAAAAAAATATGCACCCAACCCCTTAACCATAATAAATCCCTAAGCCACTTTTTTTTTTTTTAAAGATTTTATTTATTTATTTGACAGAGATAGAGACAGCCAGCGAGAGAGGGAACACAAGCAGGGGGAGTGGGAGAGGAAGAAGCAGGCTCCCAGCGGGAAGAGCCTGATGTGGGGGCTCAATCCCAGAACGCTGGGATCACGCCCTGAGCCGAAGGCAGACACTTAACGACTGCGCCACCCAGGCGCCCCCCTAAGCCACTTTCTACCTCCTTCTCAACTTTGTTTCACTGTAGGTAGAACCTGAGCTCTTCTCCTTGGGGAATCCTTTTGCTCTTTGCTCTGTGAATAGTAAACTTTATTTCATAGTTGTTATTCCTACGTGTCATTCATCCTGTTAGGTTTCTTTTGCTCCCGGGTTTCGGCACCAAATGTGAGGCTTTTCTTCTTGTCGCCAATGAAATCGAGACCGCAAAGGCAAACGTGGTCCAGAGGATGAGCTTTATTGCAAGCACCCTTGGGCGAGGTTCCGCGACTTGGGAAAGAGCGTTGAGTCGGGGAAGTCGCGCCCAGGGCAGGGCAGCGAGGGTTTTCATTGGGCACCGCTGGGGGTGGGGGAATGTCTGTCTTGGAGAGTCGTGGCNGGTTTCTTTTGCTCCCGGGTTTCGGCACCAAATGTGAGGCTTTTCTTCTTGTCGCCAATGAAATCGAGACCGCAAAGGCAAACGTGGTCCAGAGGATGAGCTTTATTGCAAGCACCCTTGGGCGAGGTTCCGCGACTCGAGAAAGAGCGTTGAGTCGGGGAAGTCGCGCCCAGGGCAGGGCAGCGAGGGTTTTATTGGGTACTGCTGGGGGTGAGGAAAGTCTGTAGGACGGGTTTCGGTTTCCCGCCTAGGTTTTGGTTTAAATCTTGGCGGGACAGTCGGCCATCTTGGGTGTCTTGGCCCCTTTTCTCGGCCAGCCCAGCACTGACGTCCATAAATTCCTGGGCAGGAGCAGCCCAACATGCCCAGATAAAACAGCTTTCTTAGTGTTGGATACGGTAATGGGGCTTTATTCCTTCAAACATGTGGTCCTTACAGACAGCATCAATAAAGTGTAGTGTTTAACTCATGGCTAAGAACTGAAAGATGAACGAGACACGGTCTCTGTTCTTCCCTTCAGTAGTAATAGCCCACAGAAGAGAAAGGTGTTACATTAAAAAAATCACAAAATAATGTCATTGGTGGTATGTACAAGACTGTGGGAATGCAGAAGGGTGAATGGCTCTTCTTCCTGGTTTGGGCAGTATATATGTAGCGACATAAAAGCATGAAAGAGAATGGAATGTTGAAAGAACTATATTCAGCTTTATTTGGCAGGAGAAAGGGGTGAGTGAGGTGAGATGCTGTTGGCAAGGCCCTTGAAGGCTCTGCTGGTAAATTATCCTGAGGGTATTGGTGATCTATTGAAGGGCTTTAAGAAAAGAAATAAAAGAGACTGTTCCTATTTTAAACGGTTAGCTTTGATGGCAGTGTGGAAGATAGATTTGCGTGGAGACAGAAAAGTAATTTAGAAGGACACAGCTTATGTCCAACGAGTGGTGATGGATGAGGGAGCAAAAGGCAAGCTGAGGACAAAGCACAAACTGACCCCCCCCATGGGATTTTTGTGAAATTCCTCAGGCACTCCTGGCTGCCTGAAAGCTAAGGGAGAGAAAAACAAATGGTTAACATATGGAGATCACAGTCCTGCGGGGCAGGAGCCTCCTTCAGTTTATAAATGTCTTAGTGATTTTTAAAAAAAAAAATTTTTATTATATTATGTTAGTCACCATACAGTACATCCCGGGTTTTTGAGGTAAAGTTCGATGATTCATTAGTTGCGTGTAACACCCAGTACACCATGCAATACGTGCCCTCCTTACTACCCATCTCCAGCCTATCCCATTCCCCCAACCCCCTCCCCTCTGAAGCCCGCAGTTTGTTTCTCAGAGTCCATAGTCAAATGTCTTAGTGATTTACAAGAAAAAAAGCATTCTTATCAATAGCCTAACTTCCAGAAAGAAATGTAGATAAAGATGTCCTTATAACCTGCAGCCCATTGACAGATACTTGAGGCAGGCAGAGTATAATAAAGTTCCTCCAGGAAGCTCTGAACTGTCTTAATGTTAATGCTTTGCTAGAGGGAAAAACAACTTTAGTTTGTTATTACAAGGCCTCAGATATCCTGTGAGTCTTCGTTAGCATATGAAAATCCTTTTGGAACTTCTCTTATCTTTACTTTACCCAGCCCCAAAGTATATAATCAGTCACTCCTCATAACCCCAGGGCAGCAGCTCTTTCTGTCAGGGGTCCTGTCCTCCTGCTTTAATAAAACCACCATCCTGCACCAAAGACTTCTCAAGAATTCTTTCTTGGTTGTTGTCTCCTGACTTCACCCCGCCAAACCTCACCTACATTCAAAAACTACATCAGTGATAATGCCTGAGTCAGGACAAAGGCAAGGAAAATGGTCAGAGGAAGACGAATGTACCAGGTACTGTTCTAGGAGGTGGGGTATAATGGTAAAAAAGGACAGAAATTCTGTTTTTATGAAGTTTGCATTCTAATGGATATAGGAGAGAGAATGCCCTAATATCCATTCTTCTTTCCAGCAGTAAGAAAACTCTGGAGTTGTAACTGAGCACATGGCCACCCAGGAAATAGACCACTTTTCAGCCTTTGTTGCAGGTCTGGCCAGAACATGCCCTTGAAATTAAGAGGCATTCTTCTCCTTCTACTCTACCCTTTTCTAGTAGCTGGAATGGCCGTGCAGTGGTGGGATTTCTTGAACCTTGTGGCCCAGGTGAAATCACAGGGCTGATGACGTGGCGGCAAAACCAAAGGGCCCTGAGCATGTGACAAGGTCATGGAAGTGGCCACACTAGAGTTGATTTGAATGTGAATTAAATACAATTCTATTGTTTTGGGCTTCTGTCTGCTACAGCAGCTGATACAATAGTAAGTAATAACTGGGAGACGATTATAGTGGAGGTTTACATAAAGAGGGTGCCCAGATTATGAATCCCACAAAGCAGTCATCTAAAAGTATGGGTAAATTATATACAAGTGTGTTGCATACAGCTGAATCTGTTAAGCTTAACATATTACCCAAAATAAGCCCTAGCCGTACTTTGCATGCAAGGAAGAGGTTTACCAAATGCCCAAGCTAGCCAGTCACTTGCTCCTCAGACAAGAGAGACCTACTTGTGCAAGGAATTTACACTTGGGTGTGCCAGCCAGTGTGACGAAAGGGAGACTGGGAGCTGAGTATCTCTTCATTATGTCTTCTCATTTGATGTACTTCATTATTTCATCTTATTATCTGTTCTGCTTATGAATCCTATCTCAAGTAAATTGGTTAATTAATAGATAAAGACATGAGTCTGTTTATTGAAGTGCAAGCTAATTACAGTAGTGATTATAATAATTAACAGAAAACTATAGGCTGAAACAATTGTGGGGAAGGAAGCAAACAGGGTAATCTGACTTTTAAAAAGTAGTGTTTTGGATATGGGTACCGTGAATTGTAGGGGTAGAGTGGAAGCAGAGACTATTGCAGGACGGTGATTTGAAACAGGATGACACCAGAGTAGATGGAGAGAAGTGAAAGCATTTATGTTGTTTACAAGGAGACTGATAGGACTTGCTGCAGAATACATGTAGAGATCTGGGATAGGGAGAAATCGAAACCCGATGCTATGCTTTTGGCTTGAGCAGCTGGGTTAATAGTGGTGCCATTTGTTGAAATTGGAAACAACTAGAGAAAAATTTGGCTGGGGGCGGGGGGTGGGGGGCTGTAAACCAAAAAACCTATTTTATTTCCGGAGAACTTTGGCGAAAGTTTCCAAAGGATCTCTTATGCTCCATTGGTTCCATAGCCAAGTCAGGCTCTTAAATTGGTAATAGCAGTTGTGAGCCATGGAAGAGGCTGGCCCTGGGTGCCATCAGGGGAGTGTTAAACTCTAACAGCACATCATTAGTCTACTTTTTGTTACCTTGACCAAGAATCAGTATTACCTGACTTCCAGCTGTCCCTGAGGATGAGCAAGGAACTCTTTAGTTCAGCTGTAATGTAACTCTCTCTTATACATTCCACCCACCTGACTCTTGGTCAAGGCTTCTCAATTATACATTGCTCATTATCATTCTTTTTCCTGAATCTTTTGCACCATTTATGGAACAACAACAACAACAAAGCAAAAATACAAATACTAAAATATGAATTATTTGTTTCATCCAGTAGAGTATAGGTATTGCTTTAAAGAAATATTTAAGTTTTCCAAATAGCTAGCACAGATGTTTGTAATCATGCACATATTCATCAAGCCTTTTACTTCTGTTCACCACCAAAATGTGAATTTCATCTAAGGCGTCAACAGATTGAGTAATATAAGGATTAACTGATTGTCAAGTAAACCTAGTTCCTCCTCTGGTCAATTAGCTTCCATTGGAAGAACAACATGTGGGGGTTTTAATTTAGTTTCCCAATACACTTGATCATTGATATCAGTGTTATGATAGTTTTTTTAAAAAAAAATCAAATTATTTTTACTAATTACTTCGTTGTTGTACCAAATAGTAGTTACATTATGAATTAGGCTAAGATCATTACAGAATGTCAGTTAGAATTAACTTCCCGGCAAGAGTGGCCCTTGCTTACGTAACAAATTGTCATGAATAGGAGTATAAATTTAAGGGCCAGATCTCAGTAAGTTCTGATTTCAAGGCTTTTACTGACATAACCATACGCCCCCCATTTCATACTATAAGATTGAGCTGATACAGGTGCCCAAAGGACCTTTTAAGTGATACCTATTTTCCCCTAATCTGTGAAATTCTAGTTAATTGTTCTACATTTCCAAGTCCAACCAGCTGCACTATTTGATTTTTTGTTATGCATAGGGACTCAGCAGTTAGTGAACACCTAAACAAACTCTGTTCTCCATTTAAGAATTTTATTCCGTGTACTTTTGCTACCAACACCCTGGATGAGTCCTTTAGATACTTCTGCTTCCATCTGAAGGAACATACTTAACAGTCCCTCTTTGGTTAGCATGCATGCTGCTTCCCATATTTGTACCCTAGTAGGTTAACTATCTGTTAAGTTTTTATCCATTTTTATAAAGCTGTGTTATCTGTCCAGGCCACTTGCTGTTCTTTTCCTTATTCCTGAAACAGCATTCCTTTTAAGCAGCAGCTAAAGGCCAATGTATCTTTTTCCTTAGGATGACTCTGTATTGTGGTCACATTTGACTCGTCTTATAACTTAGATCTGTGCCAACTTTCCCAGTATTCATTTAGAGCATTTTGGCCAGTGCTAGCTCCTTGAACAAACATGTTATTATCATAGAATGTGTATTGCTTAACTACAGGTTGAGTATATGTTTTGGAACCAACAATGTTGCATTCCCCATGTAGGTACTAGTAATCACCAAATATATTTTGTTTGAGTATGTGCATTTTTAAGGTGGAGGTCCAATACATTGTTAGATTTTTGAAATGGTTAGAATTACTTCTCAGATAATTCCTTTACTGCTTATATTGATACTATGCCTGTTACTCAGTGGATCACTCATCCCTCAAGTATTTATTGCCGTGCTATTTCCCAAGATTGACAGCATAGGAGGAACATATTTATGTGGAAAAAAAAATGATGGCCTTGGGGTATTGTCAGCAACGGGAAATATTAGTCTTAACTCAGGAGCAAGATTAGGTGTTGAGATGCTGATTTGTAAGTCTTGAGAGATAAAATGATAGTTGAATTTTTTATAGATAGGGGAATGGAATCCCCAGAATGAGAAAAGGACATTTGAAAGGAGTGGGAAGACAAAGAATGAGTGAAGACAATGGAGCATGAACAGCCCTGACAGTACAGGAATAAGGAGACCTGAGTTAGGAAAGATGGAGCTGTTAAGGTTTTTGTGCTGCAGATAAGTCAAGTAAAATAAGGGCAGGGAATGTGAATTGAGTTTGGCAATTAGATGAAGTTGTAATGACTTCCCGTTAATCCACTTTGAGCTCTATGAAACTAATGGTCAAGGTTCTCAGATGGGGGACACTCCTACATTAGGTAGTACTGCTAAACTTAAAGTGATAGCTGCTATCTGGTCACTTTGGTTTCCTTTTGTTGGTAGACCAGTAAGCAAAAAAGAAGTTGCCATATTGACAGGGTTAATGGACTCTAATCATCAAGAGAATATAAAGCTACTGCTAACTAATGGAGATAGGAAGCACAAACACCCCAAACAGGTCACAGAGTACTGAATGGTGTGCAAGGCCACTTCTAGTTCTATACCTTGCTTCCCTGACACATATATTCTTCTACCTGAGGCTGTATAACCATGTAATGGTGATTGGTTAAGAGTGTATACCTCATCCTAGAGGATAATGCCCCATCCTACAATGGGGTTGTCTCCACACTGGCACCTCAGTTGCCACTTTGAGTCCATTGTTTTCCTTTCTAATGGAACTTCTAGATGGTATAGTCATAGTAGGATCCATGTGCCCCTCAGTTATTTGCTTTCTACCTTTTCTCCTCTGCTGTAAAATGATCCCTTGGTCCAGGATGATATTCTATAGGATTCCAATCGGGTCATCATATACTTTAATCCGTGGAGAGTGGGCTGGCTGAGATATTGTGGGTGAGAACGGCAAACCCAGACCAAGAATGTGTGTTTGTCCTGACTAGATTAAACACAGCTTTTTCCTGGGTGAAAAGTGTCCTGTGTAATCAATTTGCTACCAAGGGGCATGTTAGTCTCCTTGAGGGGTGATCTCTGCATTGCTCTCTGTTGTTGATAGGCCCAATAGTGAGCAGCAGTAGTTACTAGAGAAGCTTTCAAAAGGAGGAGTCCATTATGCTATTAGAGCCACTCATATTCTCCATCTCTACCACTCTGGCCACTCTGTTTATTCATAAGACCATTGATGAGTCTACAAGATGCCCAAGTACAGAGACTGGCTGACATTTATTGGCTAGGTTGTCCTTGTTTTTAAGGTTTCTTCTGCAGTGGGTTCTCTCTGGTTGACATGAACATGCCATAGGACAATTTCCACACTTGGCACCTACTCCGTAGGCCCATCCACTTGCCTTTTACCCAGACCTTCTTATACCTAGTCTTCAAATCTTGCTTGTTCGAGGGCCCTGATCAGTCAGCCCAGTCATTAGACCATATAGCCCAATGCCAGGTCACTTCTCTTTTTCTTTCCTTAATTGTTATTTTTCAGGACTACTCTGTAGTGTAACAGCAATTTATTTTCAGCTTACACCCACATACTCCAGTACCCCATTCATGTACCAATCTTGAACTTTTCCCTACTTTATCAGCAGGTGACAGAAAAGCCTCTGTGTGTGCATAGGTGTGAAATAGGGGAGAAGCATGGCTGCAGCAGTGGCAGATGACATGGGGATTAGGGACATATCTGTGCAATTCTCTTATACTCTCTGGACCTGTCCAGATTTGATCCCAGATGTGTTGTATCCCTATTACGGTGGATTGCTGCTGGGCTCACCTGACCTTATGACTTGTTGGGTCTGTTAGTATCACTGGTGTGCTGGTAAATGTTTCATAATCATCTCTGAAAAATACCACCCTAGTCTGTAGCATTTGCTGAGTTTTGTGGTATAAATATTCCCACCATGGCTGATTTCAAGCTGCCAAAATAAGGTCACAGGGAGATGTGCTGGTTTAAACTCTCTCTAGCACATCACTATATCCGGCTGGTGATAGAAGTTTTGGCCACTTGATGTCGCTTGGGGTCCCATGGTTTGATGCTCAGTTTTTCCTAGGGCCCAATGTCACGGTAGGAGTAGTTTGTTAATAGCTTATACTTTTCTGCCACAGATGTCATAGCTTTGCTCTAGAACCCTTGGAATGTGTACTGTACGTAATATATTTTGCTACCATAAATAATTCTAGTACTATGAGCGATGTGGACAAAGCAACAATCCTAGACCTTATGCAGAACTTTTCCTTGCCTTGGGCTCCACTCTAGACTAATAGCTTTCTCCATCATCTGACAAATCAGTCATATCAGTATTTTCAACGTTCATTTTCAAGCTGCCTCTTAGACCTAAAGAAGCCTTCTAAGCATTCTGGTTCTTTTTTAGTGCTAGGAGTTGCAAAGCAATAACTTCTCCTTTACTTTTGAATATCCCAAGATGTCCAGACCACTGGACCCCTAGAAACTTTGCCTATGTGTCAGGCTCCTAAAAATTTTTTTGGGTTTCATCTCCTTCTAGAACATGCATGTCTTTCTAAAGTGTCCAGAACACTTGCTACTTCCTGCTCATCAGGTACAACTAACATGGCCCCATATAGTGGGCCAATGTGATTATCTGTAGAATGTCCATCTGGACCGAAAGCTCTTCTGACAATATTATGACAGACAGCAAGAGAATTGACATAGCTCTGGGGCAAGACTGAGTGTGCACTGTTTTCTGTCCATGTGAATGTGAGCTGCTTCTGATTCTTCTTCCTTAGTAAGAATGAAAAAGAAAATGTTTGTCAGTTCAATGGTGACATACCGAGTAGTCAAGACTATTAATCTGCTCTGGTAAGTATACCACATCTGGTAAAGCAGCTGTAATTGAGGTGAATGCTTGGTTAACTTGTGGTAGTCAGTTATAATCAACTTCTATAGATTATTTAGTTTCCACAGGGACAAGACTAGTATATTAATAGGGTTCTACTTGGGACCACCACTCCTATATCCTTTAAGATTTTGAGAGTGGCACTGATTTTTGTTATCCTTTTGAGATGCTATTGTGGGTTGAACTGTATCCCCCAAAAGATGTTTTGAAGTCCTAACCCCTTGTACCTGTGAATGTGACTTTATTTTGAAAGAGGGTCATTGCAGATGTAATTAGTTAAAATGAAGTCATACTGGAGGAGGGTGGGCCCTGAATTTAATAGGACAGAGGTCCTTATAAGAAGATGGAAATTTAAACACAGATACAGATATTCAGGGAAGATAGATACAGGGGAGACAAACTGAGGCAGAGACTGGAGTTACGCTGCCACAAGCTGAGGCATGCCTGGGCGCTGCCAGAACTGGAAGAGGCAAGGAGGGATCCTCCCTTAGAGGCTTTGGAAAAGCATGGTCCTGCTGACATCTTGATTTCAAACTTCTAACCTTTAGAACTGTAAGAGAATACATTCCTCTTTTATAAAGCCACCCAGTTTGTGATACTTTAGTATAGCAGGCCTAGAAAACTCATGCAGATGTGATATAAATATTTTTTTAAAAATTATTATCCTCCTGGAGGGATGGTAAGAGTACTTTCAGGATCTTCCTTATGGCTTTCCTACAACAACTGCTCTGACTTTATATTCAGAGAACAAAGTGAGAGTTCTGCCAATTGCTGAGTATTTTCTTTCCAATTATATGTTTGGAAACCAGGGAAATGACCATGACCATCAATACTCACTATAAGATAAACGTAGTTGGAACTAAGAAACTGAGTTAATGAAAGGTTGTGATGGTGTTTGGGATCTTTGGCTGTCAGTTCAATCTGTATTTGGTAGTTTTGAAAGATCTGAGTAAACCACAGAGACAGCTGTGATATTGCAGGATCCTTCCTTTTCTTTAGTTGATGTGTTCTGGGTCAGAGGACTGGGTATGTGAGCATAGCTCTTCACTGGGGGTGGCTGACCTCAGACTTTGCTCATGTGTTCTTGATCCTCATTGTATGTATGTGTGTATACGTGTACATAGACACATACATATGTACCTTCTTTGGCTGAATATCTATCTTGCTCCTAAGGATGAAATGTTTTATAAGCCATTTCCATACATTTCTGTGGGTCAGGCCTTGCTGACTCATTCTGGACTTGCTGCAGTTTCTAGTAATTCTGTCTACATTCCTTCTAAGGGTCTAAGGGGTATATGCCTGCCACTGATGTCTGCTATTCTTGGAATCTACCATCCCCATTGCTATTAGGGAATGAAGTACTAAATAATATCTCCTGTCGTTATTCCTAGCCTTTTGAATGATGTGGTTAGCCTTTCTAACCACTCTGCCTTGATAGAGGGAGTGTCTCCTGTGGCTTCCTAAGGAACAGGGTCAGCCATAGGGTTTTTGCCTGATAGAGTGGACCTTAGGCTCTGAGCTTTTAAACCCTTCCTCCATACTTTGATACAGCAATTGTGGCATCTCTGTTGTTTAATATAGGCCTTTGCCTTTTGCAAGTGTTCAGGGGCATCAGGACCTTTTCTGGGGTATTAAATCCTGTATCACTGGAAATTACCACCATAATGACAACTTTCCCTAATTCAGCTTTATTTCCTATTTCCTCGTGACCTAGCCCCACAAGGAACCATTCCTATTTCCTGATGGCAGCGTATCCAGGTTGGGATCTTTTTTAGGAATATACTTTCTCTTTTGCTTTAGCTGGCTCAGCACTTCCTAAATCAGTTTATACTGAGATTTGACTTTAGTTATGAGCCAAGAGAGAAGGTGAGGCAAATCATGAAAAGTGCAAGAAATATCTTCTAAGGCACTTGCCTCATTTAAAGCCTTTGTAAAATTTCAAGCATGTGTGTGTATGTGTGTCTTGTTCTATCTTCTGATAAGGGGGAACCTGTCATTTCTTTAGGCCCATAGGATTCAGAATTTGAGATCCTTTTTTTTTTTTTTTTTTTTTTTTTTTTTTTTTTTTTAAAGAGCAAGAGCAGGGAGGAGCGAAGGGAGAGAGAGAGAGAGACACACACACACACTCTCAAGCAGCCTCCACACCCCAGCATGGAGCCCAATGCTGGGCTTGATCTCACAACTGTGAGATCATGACCTGAGCCAAAATCAAGAGTTGGGTGCTTAACCAATTGAGCCACCCAGGCGCCCCAGGATTTGAGATTTCTAACTGTGTCTACACAGACAACCCCTTCCAAGTGTCAGGTTCCCACTTCTTCGGTTTTAGGGCCCTGAGTTTGTGTAAGAGAGTTGCCTAAGCTGGGATTCAGCCTTTCCTGAGGCTGTGCTAACAATTCAGTCCTGTCCCTGTTCTGCTGCAACTGCTGTCCAGCTGCAGGAGCAGAAATGCACTTTAAGTGCTGCCGTGGAGTCCCTCTTACTGTCACACTTTGATTTAAATTGTTCATTAATAGACCTTAGCCTACCATTTTCTCTCTTCAATCAGTGGTACCTAGCATAACCAATTACACAGTTCTTATAGTTATTATTTTTTCATACCTCTAAAACACCCAGGATGTTTTTCCAGCTATTGTGGCCCCTTCCACCTGTATCCCATCACAGGTTGTCAGATGGAAGCCAGAAGAACGCTGTAACATTCCAAGAACTACCCACATTTTGCCTATTTGCTGTGATGGGATTCTTACTGACATCTAGCCAGAAAATGGTCTAATTCTAAGGTTCCCATATTTAGAGTCTGCTTCCTGGCAACACTTCTGGGATCAACTGTCTTAGATTGGATCCCTTAGAACAAACCTGAGATGAGGGTTCTTGTTTAAGTACTCATTGGGAATATGCTTTCATTAAAAGCAGCGGGGGCAGAACAGAACAGGGCAAGAAAAACAGCAAACACGAATGTGGTCTCAATAGAGATTAGCTTCAGTCTGATCCCACAAGATACTCCAGAGCATAAATGACATGACAAAGCCAGTCTCACATTGGGGCAAGTGGGCTGAATTTTTGTATTCCAATGCTAGCAGGTCATTGGCTGAGTCAACTCTGGTTGGGGGTGAGAAGAAGTGTAGCTTATGAGCAAGGAGCTCCCTTTCGGTCCAGGGCAATCCTCTGTATTTATCTCCAACAATCACAGCAAATAGGGAGGGGTGTACCATCCAGAGGAGGGGATGTGGGCAGAAACCTACAGCATCCACCACAACAATATAGAGCTATTATGAACTGCAATGATCAGCAAATTTTTTGAGTTATTCTGTATCTAAGGTAAAAAATGTATTTCTTTAAACTGTTTAGAAATCTGTTAGGCTTCACTAGGAAGATTGTATTTATCATTCTTTCTTTTTAGTGGGATTACACTCAATCCCACTGATTATAAAATCCAGATATCTAATTCACCATCTTTGACAAAGGACTCTCACGCCAGTGAGATCTCCCCTCCTGGTCTTCTGTCAACACTAAGAGTCCCCAAATTGTGGGAATGCTATTTCCCACTGTGGCCTTGGTTTATTTCATCAATTTTTCCCTTTCCCTTTTACCTTTATTTTTACTATATAGCATTTGGAGTGAGAGATTACAAGAACAAGTTCTTCAGATACATTGTCCCATTTGGAATGGCCTTTTTACTTTCCATGTGCAAGTGAAAATGTCTCTATACTAGTATACATTGTTTCTGAAAAGGGGACAATATGTAAAAAAGTAAAGATGAAAAGGATGATCCAAAATGAAGGTACCAATGGTTGAGAATGAGATTTTTATTTCCTATTTTTTTAGTGTGAGTTTGGGAATATGTGTTTTTTTTTGCCAGAAAAAAAATGTATAACTTCAGCTCAGGGCTTCAGTGTTCCTGAAAGGTTTGTAAATAAATCAGTCTCCCCAGTTGGCAAAAAGCAGTATATTCTTCTTTATTCCCCAAAGCTCGGAGAACACTGTGGCATAAGTAGCCTGTGCCCCATAAACACTAGAAAAATGGTGGTGCATACTGAAGTGTTTTGGAAACTGAAAACTCACATAAAAATGAGGCATTATGGCTGCTTTAAATTGACCTCTCCAAAGTCTGTACTAAAGTTGTATTCACGTTACATCCCTTTTCACCCCCGATGTAAATCCCTTGTTCCAGCCTGAGATTCTTACTCCCGTTTGCTGCAATCCCCTTTTTATTTTCTCTTCCTGAGGGGTCAGAATTTCACCCATAATTCTGGTTTGAATCCCCGCTGTAGGAAACAAGTTCTGATACTCCAGGATTTGACAATAGAGTGCGCATCTCGCTGTGGGGGAAAACATGCCAGAAACCTGTGGGCCTCACTCTTGTCTACTGAGATTCTCCTGCCTGAGGGCAACTCCTTTCCTTAGGATGGTGTCCTCCAAGTGTGGTTGCCAAGCCAGAGTATTAGCATCACTCACCAACTTGTTAAAATGAAAGTTATTGGTTCCAGTTCAGTCCTATTAAACTAGAGACTCTGGGTATGAGGTGCCCTATCTGTGTTTTAATAAACATTCCTGGTAATTCTGAGACCTTGCTAAAGTTGGAGAATCACTCTCTGAGGGACTCTCTTACTGATCACCTTTGATACCATTTTTCTGGTCTCCAGGAGTGCTCCCTCATTTAGCATGCAAGCCAAACCAACCGTTAGTTGCCAGGGGACAGTTGGAACATTTAAACTAACTTTCCTAATGGTTTGTCCGTAATAAAAGGGAAATGAATTTCTAGAGTAAAATATAATTAGACACAGTGATTCATAAAATATAGAAATGTGTTACAGTGGTTTAAAGCACCAGTTTTATAGTCAGACAAACTATAAACTTTGAATCCAGCTTGTTACTTAATCATGTTGGTATTAAGGCTCTGCATCTGTTACATGATGATAATAGTAAAACCTGCCTTTTAGAGCTGTAGTAAAAGTTAAGGGAGGTGAAGAAGGTAAAGCAATTAGCAAAGCTCCTGAATCATGATGCATGGTGTTCAGTGAATGGTAACAAACTGTATTTTGCTTAGTCATCATCAGTACATAGCCCCTGTTTGCAGTGGATCTCAGGGATGAGTTCTCAGGCCACCTCCACAGGGCATGGAACGTTTTCATCCTTGGAATTCAGAAGCACCCCTAAGCATGTCTGGGGTCCTTGGAGACTAGGCCAAAAGAAATGCTGGAATTCTCTCTCCCATATCTGAATCCCATAGTCCAAATTCCAGTTCACAGTCTCAGCACCCTCCTATTATCCAGGCTATTGTTTTTGGGAAACATCAAGCCCATCCCCACCATTTACAGGGCTTGGAGCAAGAGTACAAATTAAAGGCCTACACAACATATATTTATAGTCATAATTTACAGAGCAAGCTAAAAAATGTTTTATCCTTTATAGAGGCAGGATAACAGCCCCCACAGTCCCTGGAACCTACAACTGTTACCTTACATGGTAAAGGGACTTTTCAGATGTGATTAAGTCAAAGACCTTGAGATAGGGAGATTATCCTGGATAATCCAGTCAAGTGTAATCACCAGGGTCCTAGGGTCTGTGTAAGACAGAGGCAGTAGACTCAAAGGAAATGTGACAACAAGCAAAAGTTGGAGTGCTACCGTGCCTTGAGCGAGGAATGCAGGCAGCCAGTAGATGACAGAGAAAGCAAGGAAATAGATTCTTTCCTGGAACCTTCAGGTAGAATGCAGCCCTGCTGACCCATTTTGGACTTCTGAGCTTCAGAATTGTTCGGGTAATACATCTGTGTTGTTTTAAGCTACTAAGTTTGTGATAATTTTTTATAACACCATGAAGGAGTCCATAACACTTCTGCTTTCATAACAATGAAAAAAAAATGTGGACGTATGCTTTTATAAGATTGCATAGTAGCAGAATAGCAATGATTGAATTTAAGGATTATTTTGTGTAGTGAATGGTCTGTGAATGACCCAGTGATATTTAAATGAATAATAAAATGAATTCCTTAATTATTTTTATTTCATTGCATTTATTTTTCTTGCTTTTATTTCAGTGTAATTATGCATTATATTGTTCAGAGAACTTGTTTTTAATAGACAGGATTGCTAAATTAGATCACCTTTCTTGAATTATTGTAAGTTACCTTACAGTTTGGAGAAATTTGGCTTTACTAGGGCAGTAGCAACAGAATTGTCATTAGAACTTTCAAAGAATACTTAGATTTAGAAATAAACTCTTAATTTATGTATCTTGTTTACATATTTTAAGGGGATAACATATGATAAACTATTATGGCTTCAGGAAAAAAACCCCAAATATTTAATTTAAGCAAATAGATTACCGTCCAATATAGATGTGTTTTCTGACATTTACAAAATAATTTCTAGATGCATAGGGTTCTACTTAAATTCTTTTTTTTTTTCTGATTTTTTCAATCCTGGGATATTAAAAGAAAATGTAAAAAACAGAAGCATGATGCTTGAATTGTTCAAAAATTCCACTTCAACTGAAGTTATCGGATGACCCGGAGTGGCCAGAATATAGTCTCAGGTTTATTTGTATACAACTGTTCTCCTTCATTGTTACACAAATATTTTTATCTTCTTTTTCTATTTTTTTAAGTATTTATTGGCATGGCACTTTGTTGCATATCTCACATGTAGTTGATTTTAATTTGGAAAAATTTTTTCAAGAAATTTAAAAATGCTTTTTATTCTTTTAAAAATGAAGTAGCCAAACCCATATCTGTGTTTTTGTACTTGTAAAGCTTTTGCTAAATCATTGATAGCGAGTAAGCAATAATTCATATTGAATAATGATGAATTATTCCAAATTTGAAATTAATTACATTTTCACCAAGCATCCCAATTTGTTCCTACTTGAGGATAGTCTGTCGTTTTGCTTATTTCTTTTTAGGCATCCTTTATTATGTTTAAATAAAATGTTAAATAGCATTTCATTTGCATTCCCATAATGTTCCAACTGTGGTTTTAAGGAAAAATTTGGTAAGTATCTTACTAAGATGTTTTATTTTGGATAGACCTGTACAATATTGTATATTTGAATTGCTCATGGACAGTCATCATTAACAGGCCAGTTGTGACTGTATCTTCTAGTAAGAGATTCAAACCATGCACTCACTGTACCAGGCGCAAAGAATGCTTCTGGAATTTTGGCCAAAATTCTGTCTTGGAAAAACTTTTCTCTTGCCAACTATTTAGAACCAGTAGCATAGACCTATCCTCAATAATATTTCAAATTATTTAAATAAATTGGAAATATATTTGATATTTTCAAGAATTTTATTCATTTTATTAAATACTTTATGAAAATAAAACTTAAAAATTCTAGGGTTCCTTGTCTGTCTGGTTGCCAGTGTAAAAAAATCTGTATCACACTTCATGTATTTTACATCTAGGTTTCCGTATATGCCAATTTATTGTTAATAAAGATTGTCTAATATTGCAGAGTATTCCATAGTTTCTATGTGCAGCTGTTGAAAATACTGCCCCAGTTTGTGAGTACCTTGGGCACCATGAGCAGGAACGGAGAGAAGTGAGAAAATGGATGCTTGGCATGGCTGGAAAATGATATAGTATAAGAACCTCTAGGGATTCATTCTGTATGAGAGGATCTATTTAAGTAATTTATCTTTTCTTTTACTTAAATCCTTCCCCATACTCTGAAGCTATGTCTGTCTCTATGCCCGTCACAGACTGTCAACCTTTAAGTACTAAGACATAATGAGCTTGTATTTTGAGCGCTAGGACAAGAACTATAGAGAAGTACTTCTCTGGGGCGTGGAGTTTATGAACTACCCTCTGGAGTTGAGCATGGTACTCAGTGGGGCAACATCCACCCTTTTAGGAGATGCTCTATTCTCTACTCACAGGAATTTGTCTTCCCCCTATTGCCTGAAGAAATTGATGGTGGCAACAAAGGCAGAATTCATTACTCCAGAACAACATAACGAGCCACGTGTCACTTCTGTGCAGGCTAACACACACACGCACGCACGCACCCACGGTGAAGAAGAATTTAAGTAAGTTGCTCAAGCTTGTATTAGTAACAGTGAGACTCAGGATTTAAGCCCAGGTGGGCTTAACATGAAGCTTGTTCTAGTACTCCAGCCTCTTTCCTTAAGAGGAGTATTTATACTTCTTTCTCTCATTTAATCATCTAGCATCTTAACCATACCTTTTGTCACTCAAAACCAGTTCATGCTTTGCTTCTTTGGGAAGGCCTCTTGATCCCCTTTGAACTTTGTAAACATAATTCTGATGTTACAAAGAGCACGCGATTTAGTCATCCTTTGGATTATGTGCTAGTTATCCTACTGATGTTTGAGGACAAGGAAGGTTTTTTTTTTTTTTTTTCATTTCTGCATTTCTGAGACCTAACAGAGTGCCTGGAATCTGTTAGGAGCTGAACAAATACTTTTTTTTTTTTAAAGATTTTATTCATTTATTCGACAGATATAGAGACAGCCAGCGAGAGAGGGAACACAAGCAGGGGGAGTAGGAGAGGAAGAAGCAGGCTCCTAGCGGAGGAGCCTGATGTGGGGCTGCATCCCATAACGCCGGGATCACGCCCTGAGCCGAAGGCAGACGCTTAACCGCTGTGCCACCCAGGTGCCCCTGAACAAATACTTTTTAACCAAGTTTTTAATAGGAAAATAAGAAAGCTGTTGATTTTAAAAAAAGAAATCTACCACCACTGGAATTCAGCAAATGTAGAATCATAAGTTATGGGGTGACATTCAGAAGTCACTCAAATGTCTTCAGGTCCCAGACTGATTAGATGCTGGGATATTTTAAGAGGAATCCTGAGACAGTTCCACGGTTCTCTTGAGTAGTTTATTCAGATATGGGCTGTTCGATACTGTCAGCAATTTCTTCCTGATATTTCACCTGAAGCAGTACTTCTGAACGACCTGCAGCGGCTCTGAGAGCGTGGCCGTAATTGCCGAAGTTTCATTCTGACTCCTGGGGTATATTTTAAGGATTGAGAATATTAAACTCAGCACATTTTAAAGAGCAGTATTTTTAGTTTCTTGAACAAATGGTCCTGTTTTAATTCAGGAAACAAAAGGTGTAGGTTTAACCAGCAGTGATAGCACCTTACTGTTTCCTCTGTAAAGGTTTTCCACCAACCATTCTCCTTTGCAAACAGAATCATTCATCCCTTCCTTCCTCCATGTTCTCAAAGCCATTTCATTGAAAACACACACATATTATGTCCGCAGGCACACACATATACACACAGAGTATCATATCACATAGAAATGCTATTTTATTTTAAAAATTTTTTAAATTTTTAATTTAATTTTTTAAAAAAGATTTTCCTTATTTGAGAGAGAGACAGAACACAAGCAGACAGAATGGCAGGTAGAGGGAGAGGGGGAGCAGGATTCCCACTAAGCAGGGAGCCCGATGTGGAGCTGGATCCCAGGACACTGGGATAATGACCTGAGCCGAAGGCAGACTCTTAGACAGCTGAGCCACCGAGGTGCCCCAGAAATGCTATTTTAGATGCGGATGTAGAAAGAGATACAGATTGTAGTGTCTTGAGTTTCTGAAGATTTTTCTCCCATGTGATTCTTTGGTGACTGTCCAGTGACACAGAGACTTCCCAGTAAATGTTTATGAAATATCTGAATAATCAATGAGATGAAATGAGGTGGAGCTTGACATAAACTTGCTACTTTTCTTTCTGTTGTGAATGTTACGATGATATGTGTCTCCCTCGTATATTTGTGCAAGGTTTTCTCTGAGAGATATGCATCGGTGACGGTGGTGGCTTTGAGGGTATGCATACATCAGACTTTACTAGGAAGCACAAAATAATTTTTCAAGGTGCATAAAAGCTCCCACCAGTAGTGTATAAAAGCTCCTATTTATTGATATACTATCTGACCCTTGATAGTGTCAGACTTCTTGATCTTTGTCAATCTAGTTGGTGTGTAATGGCATCAGATTGTAGGTTTAATTTGTGTTAACACAATTACTAATGAAGTTGAGTAGTTTTTCAAAATATTTGAAATTGCCATTTTAAGACTATTTTTAGAGCAATATTAAGTTTACAACAGAATTGAGATAAAGGTGCAGAGATTTCTCGTATTTCCTCTGCCCCGCCCCCCAGACCTGCAGAGCCTGCCCCATTATTAACACCAGTCATCAGAATGGCACCTTTTTTTTTTAAACCAAGGATGAACCTACATTGACACATCATAATTATTCAAAGTCCATAGTTTCCCTTAGGGTTTACTTTTGGTGTCATACATCTGTGGGTTTGGGCAGATGTATAGTGACATCCATCATCATGATATCATATAGAGTATTTGCCCCTAAAAATTCTCTGTGCTGTGCCTGTTTATCCGTCCCCTAACCCTGCAGCCAAAGCCATTGATTTCTTTATTGCCATAGTTTTGCATTTTCCAGAAGGTCATATAGTTGGAATCATGTAGTATATAGCCTTTTCAGATTATCTTCTTTTACTTATTTATATGCACTTAAAGTTCCTTCCATGTTTTTTTTTTTGTTTTGTTTTGTTTTGTTTTGTTTTTTCATGGCTTGATAGCTTATTTCTTTTTAGCATTGATTAATATTCCACTGTCTGGACATCCCTAGTTTATTTATTCATTTTTCTGCTTAAGGGCATCTTGCTTGCTTCCAAGTTTTGACAATTATAATTAAACTGCTGTAAACATTGTGTGCAGGTTTTTGAGTGAACGTAAGTTTGCATATCCTTTGGGTAGATATCAAGGAACATGATTGCTGGATCATATGATAAAGAACATGTTTAGTTTTTAAGAGACTGCCAAAATGTCTTCCAAAGTGACTGTACCATTCTGCATTCACAGCAGCAGTGAATGAGAGTTCCTGTTACTCCATATCCTTACTAGCATTTAATGGTTTCACTGTTCTGGATTTTGGCCATTGTAATGGTCTTTTATTGTTGTTCTAATTTGCATTTTCCTAATGATCTTTTCATATGCTTATTTTTCATATGCATATCTTCTTTGGCGAGGTGGCTATTAAGGTCTTTGGCCCATTTTTATTTTTTTAAAGATTTTATTTGAGAGAGAGAGAGTGTGTGCATGTGCGCAAGCATGAGCGAAGAGGGGCAGAGGGAAAAGGAGAAAGAATCTGAAGCAGACTTTGCACTGAGAGCAGAGCCTGAGGTGGGGTTTGATCATGACCTGAGCAGAAGTCAAGAGTCAGACACCTAACCAACTGAGCCACCCATGTGCCCCTTTGGCCCATTTTTAGATTGGGTTTTTTTCTTACTGAGTAAGAAATATACAAGAGTTCCTTTTTTATTTTGTATATTTTGGATAATAGTCCTTTATCAGGTATCTGTTGCAAATATTTTCTGCCAGTCTGTGGCTTTTCATCTAGTTCTCTTCACACTGTCTTTTGCAGAGTAGGAAATTTTAATTTTAATGAAGTCCAGCTCATCAATTTTTTTTTTTTTTTGGGATGGATTTTGTCTTTGGTGTTCTATCTAACAAACCATCACCACAGTCAAACATTCTCTCCTATGTTAACTTCTAGGAGTTTCATAATTTTGCATTTTACATCTAGGTCTTTACTCCATTTTGAGTTAATTTTTGTGAAGGGTGTAAAGTCTAATGTTCATTTTTTTGAAATAGATGTTCAGTTGTATCAGCATCGTTTGTTACATGCTTTCTTGGGGGGGCAGGGATCTTGATCCAAAACAGTCTCCTTTACAAAAATTTTTAGAATTAGCATGGCTCCTTTCCCCTCCAAAGAGTATGTATTTAAAATATCTATGCATGTCATGAGTTTGTCCTGGGAGTCATGTAGAAATGATCTAACTTGACATCATTCTACAATGAAAAATCGAGATCCTTGAGTTGAAATAACTCACCCAGAGGTCACCCACTCACTTTGTAGTCTCTTCTCACCTCCAGCTGAAGGAAATTCAACTCTGATCTTTAAGGCTTCTCTAAGTTCTATTACTCAAGTAATCTATGGTCCCTGACCTTTGAGACCAAGGTACTTACCAGCCTTTAGTGCTTTGTTCCCTCTTTGCCTCTTTGCTGTTTTTGTTGTTCTTTCTTTGAATACTTCCAGAAGTTTCTTCAGATAGTTCAGAGCTGTGACCATAAAATGAAGAGTGTAGAGAAAATAGCCAAAGGCATTATAACAAAGAAATTTAATATATTGTGCTTGTTTGTTTTCAGTAGCACCCTTAAACTCGTGGACGTGGAGGTAGATGCAGGGCCAGCTTCCTGAGCGTGTGATTGGTTCTGCATTTGGAAGGGTCCAGCTCTTGCTTTAATGCTTTTGTTTGTGCCTTGAAATTCATAACCATTTTTCTTTTTTTTTTTTTTTTTTAAGATTTTATTTATTTATTTGACAGAGATAGAGACAGCCAGCGAGAGAGGGAACACAAGCAGGGGGAGTGGGAGAGGAAGAAGCAGGCTCATAGCAGAGGAGCCTGATGTGGGGCGATCCCACAACGCCGGGATCACGCCCTGAGCCGAAGGCAGATGCTTAACCGCTGTGCCACCCAGGCGCCCCCATAACCATTTTTCAACAAGGAGCCCCACATTTTCATTTTCAACTGGCCTCACAAATAATGTAGCTGGTCCTGGGTGCACTGTTTGGTATAGAAAGTGGACCGTGGCCGTTAGAAATCTGTAAGATGTGGGATGGAATCCAGCCTTTGTTCCCTATGTCATGTGGCCTTAGACAGGATTCTTAAACCCTCTGGACTTCTTTCCTTATTGAGAATATATTGATGACAGGGCTTATGTATATTGGAAATTTGCTTTAAAAATTAATTAATAAATATCGCTACAGTAGCTACCATGTGTAAAAGTAGAATTAGGGGAAATCTGAAATCAGATTTGCAGGGTTTGTATCTGAGCTCTGTAATTTACCAATGGTGATGCCTTAGATACATTCCTTAAACATTCTTTGTGTCCCATCTGAAAATCACAGGAGTGCTGTCAATGTCAAAGGAGTGAATTGTAACTTCTCAGCATGATACTTGGTATATTGTATTCATTCAAATGTTAACTGTTACTGTTTTTAAGAAAGATACCCAGACTCTTTTAAAACACTGGTGCTATGGAAGAAAATAATGAGAAGGATCTTTTGTAGAGAAAAGGTTGGGAACACATGTGAATAACATTGCAGTGAAGGACATGAAAGCTGGTAAACCACAGACTGAAATGTATGGCCTCCTTAATGTAAATTCTGCTTAGCATTCACCTCTGGGCAGGTCAGTGTGTCCTTGAGGAGGAGGGATGATCTCTTGTCAGTATGTTCTGCATAGGTAATTCTGGTGGACTGTTACATAGTTTTACCTTTGTAATAGAAAACCTGTGAGCACAGCTTTCCCATAATGTGTGTAGGCTCGTTGTCTTCGGTTTTATATTCTCGGCACCTCATTAGAGGAACAAGACTCCCTCAGTTATAATGTACCCTCATTAGTCATCCCAAGTGAGTAAGGGGCCAGGATAAGCTCTGAGAGGGAAGTCCAAATTCTTAAAAGAATTTTCAGGGTGGTCCCAAGGTATAGTGCTGTGAATAACCAAACTGAAGGAAAATAAGACCCTCTTATTTTGTTTTGTTTTAAAGCAGACTTGTCCTTCCTCTAGATTACTGTATCCCTGCTGTGGACTGAGCTGTAGTCCCCTAAAATCCATGTGTTGAAGCCCTAATCCCCACTGTGGTGGTATTTGGAGAGAGGGCCTTTGAGAGGTAATTAGGGTTAGATTAGATCATAAGGATGGGGCTCTCATGATGGGGTTAGTGGCCTTATAAGAAGAGGAAGAGAGAGATTTTTCTCTGCACATACCCACACTGAGCTAAGGCCATTCAGGGACACAGCAAGATGACTTTATGTAAGCTACGAAAAGAGCCCTCATGAGAACCCAGCCATGCTGGCACTTTCACCTCGGGCTTCTGGCCTCCAGTACTGTGAGAAAAAAAAAAATGTGTTTAAGCTACATAGTCTGTGGTATTTTGTTATAGCAGCCTGAGCTAAGTAAGATGATCCCTTTTGACAATTTTCTTCCTTCATGTGTTTTTATTTCCCTGTCCTCATTTGGATTGATGCTCTCTGAGCACTAATTGATTAATTACTAGAGAGATTCAGGAAAAAATTGAATGGATCCTCTTCCATAAGAGTATCAAGAGGGTATTTCCCTTGCTGTTGTGGGTTGAATTGTGTGTCCCGAAAGATAATGTTGAAATCCTAACTCCCTGTATCCATCAATGTGACCCTGTTTGGAAATAGGGTCTTTGCAGATGTAATCAAGATGCTGCCATCCTGGAGAAGGGGGGGGGGCACCTCATCCAATGTGACCTGTGTCCTTACACAAGAAGAGGGAAATGCCACGTGAAGACACGGACAAGTGGAGGAGTGCCTTGTGACGACAGGCAGATATTGGAATGACGCAGCTGCAAGCCAAGGAAGGCCAAAAACCTGTGGCCACCATCAGAAGCTAGAAAGAGGCAAAAAAGTATTTCACCCAAAATCTCAGAGGGAGCAGGGCCCTGATGACATCTCAATTTCAGACTGCTAGCTTCCAGAACTGTGGAGAATACATTCCTGCTTTAAGTTACCTGGATTGTGCTACTTCCCTTTGGCAGCCCTAGGAAACCAGGACACTTGCCTTCTCTCCTTCAAGCAGCTTTTTATTCCTGTTTTTAGCCTCTGCTCTGTGATTGTCATCGTAGAATTGCCATCAAAGCAAATGCGTAAGATCCACATGCCTGGGGACTATGAAGTCCTAGACATTTGGTTTTGTGAAATAAAAGATCACCTGGAGGAGAGAGGTGCAGTGGGGATGGAATCCATGCCATGATGCCACATGGTCCCCCAGGCCCCACACATCCTTTCCCTTAAGTAAACCCAGCCGACCACAACCAACAAAAGGTACATGTGTATCTGATGGTATATGGGAGGTGATTTCAGCCTGTTTCTCACCAAGTGTGTGACTGATCAAAGGCCACAGTACAGTTATCTCAGGTGAGAGGGAAATGTATAAACTAGAAGGGACACTAGACCTAAGTGGCAATTTATATTCCAGATGCTTTTGATTTATGGACTCTCATCCTCACTTGCAAACATGCTCTTCTAAAAATTCTGTATTGAAATATTTGATTTTATGACTATTTATGAGAAAACGATTATGGAGTATATTTGAATAATCATTTAAAATTTGTGTCAAATCTGTCCCTCCCAGAGGAGCAGAAATATTCATTTGTTTTATTTTCCAACACAAGGGGGCAGCATTGCTGCACTGTTCATTTCCCCTAGGCCTCACTGGGCTGTGCGTCCGTAGGTTTAAACACACAGGGCACCTCTTTCAAAATACAGAATCATTTGAGCATTGCACATGAAATTCATTTTAATACTAGTTGTGAAACCAGTACCCGTTGATGAGCATTCACACAAATTTTATACCTTTTGTATTTGCTTCATTGTTTCCAATTCAGTAACACTCATTTCTGAAAAGAAGACTGGGGTGGTACTGTGTTTTCTAGCGTTGATGTGTGGTAATTCTCTAGAAATCCGAATCCACTTAAATGGAATTTTCAGTCATATTTCTGGAAAATAGAGTACCAGGCATTAGGCCTGTTTGACCCACAGAGCGGGTGAGCTTCCTGTCAGATATGACACAACATGTCTGCAAGAGAGGAGGATCGGTGCCAAGGTTTCTGGCAAGTCCGTACACATGAGTGCCCCTGGGGATGGGGACTAGGAAGGCAATAACAGTAGTAGTGGTTGTAATAATAATAACAAAGTACTGTTTGGGTTGCTTGCTGTATCTTAGATCCTTTATTTGCTTAACTTTAATTAACTTTCTTAATACTCTTGTAGAGTAGGTATTTTTACTCTCACTTTTTTTTTGTTTTCAACAAGGAAGTAGAAACTTTACCGGGGTAAGTGCTTCACCCCTCCGTTCACAAAGCTCGTAAGTGGCGGCACTGCTTTTCCTACTACTTCACGTTGCCGCTCCATCAACAGTGAAAGAGATCAAATTCAGTGATTTGACCAAAAAAAAAATCTGATTTGATATGAAGACTTCCTCATTCCCTATCCCATCCAGTTCATATGTAGGGTTTAGTCTAGTCTACTGTGATGGTTGATTTTATGTGTCGTTTGTCTGGGCTAAGGGGTGGTCAGATAGCTGGTAAAACGTTTATTTTGGTGAGTCTGTAAGGGTGTTTCTGGAGAGATTAGCATTTGAATCAGTAGACTGAGTCAAGAAGCTCGCTCACTCCAGTGGAGGTGGGCATTATTCAATCTTTTGAAGGCCTGAAGAGAACAAAAGACTGAAGAAGGGTAAATTGCCTCCCTGAGCTGTGACATCTCCCCCTGCCCTCATATCCCCACTCCTGGTTTTTGGGTCTTTGGACCTGCACTGGTAGTTTCATTAGCAACCCCCTGGTAATCAGGCCTTTGGGCTCAGACTGAGATTACACAATTGGAAACCTATATTTCTTTCTCTTTCCTCTTCTTCCCCTTCTCCTCCTCCTCCTCCTTTTGTACACACACACCCATTCAAATAACGGCCACGTTTTTACAATTTACACTACTTTGTGGCTAGGGGACCAGCCTCTGCCTCGGAACCTTCTGCAGTTCTAAGCAGTGCCCATTGAGGCCACTGGGTGTCTCTAAAGCCTGAAGTTTAATAAAGAACACACCGTTTCTAAACCATGATGCCTTTTAAAAATATACTATCACAATGGCTCCCTTCTCTGAACTCGGCGTCCACTTGATATATGCCCTTACTTTTGTACTTAGCTAATTCAAATCAATAAACCTTTCTTGAGCACCAAGTACATACTAGGGAAACATTCATTCATTTTGAAATGTGCACTGTTCTAGGCACTGGGTATTCAGCAGTGAACAAAGTAAACTAATCCTTTGCCCCCCCGGAGTTTGTATTTGTAAGGTTTGATGGTAAAGACACACACATGTGAAATGTTGGCTAGTAACAGTAAAGAAGAGAAGAAAAAGAAAGCTTGGTAAAATTTACAGAATGATGGTGGCTTCTATTTTAGATGGAATTGGCTTGAAGGCTTCTTTGAAAGGGTGAAAACTGAGCAAAAACCTGAATCAAATAAAGGACTGAGCCACATATCCATCTGGGAAAGTAAGTTCTCAACAGAAGGAACAGAAAGTGAAAGGCCCTGAAAGGTGGAAGTGTGCTTATTATGTTTAAGAAACAAGCTGGAAGACCGGGCAAACCATGCAAAACCGATGGGTTTCCTAAACAATTTCTTGTCTCTCTAGGAGGCAATATCTATTATAACATTATGACTTTACAGCTCCTCTCTTAAAGGTGTCCATAGTAAGAAATAATGGTAATCATTAATTCTTACTATTTGCTTTGTGCCAGGTTAGTCCTTACAACCCTACCAAAGAAATATAATTATCTCCTGTCATTCAGAGAGTCTGGATAGCCTTCCTAAGGTAACACATCTAGGAAGTTGGTGAGACAGCACTTGGTCTTGTTTGAAAATGCAGGCGGCAGGGTGACTAATGGGAAGACGAATGAGTGAAACAAACGTAATGATGTGACCGGGTTATGGAAAGCTACCAGGGGGGGATGAGGATGAGTTCCTTAAAAGAGCAGGAGGTGGAGGTGGGAGTGGAGAATCTCCTGGCAGAAAGAAAGGCATGGAGTCTTGGAAGAGCATGGTTTCTGCAGGAAATAACAAACAGTTAATATGTGGCTGAAGAATCTGTAACACTAAGTGTAATAGATATGTTCTTGTGCCCACAAGTGCCAAGGAGGGTCTCCTCCTGTGACATGGGACACCTCCCAGCCATGGCTGGTTGGGGAGAGATGGAACCCCAACTCAAATGCAGCAGAATCTGTCTTACTAGGGATGTATGAGTTGTGTGGCTTGGCCCAAATGGATGAGTTGGTTGAATCTGATTCTCTCTTTCAAGACTTTCAAGCAAGGATGCCAAGACTATTGCTACTCCATAGATGGGCCTGGAATAAGGAGGTTCTCCAAACTGGGGCACTCAGGAAGTCTTTTGAAACTGTGTCAGAATTGCTCCGGAAGCTGCCTTTCGAAGGAGAACAAGAAAGCAAGTGCAGAGATGAGCAAAGATGGAGCATCCTGAGGTCTCTGAGGAGAACTGGAGACCATGGCCCCTCCGTTTCTGCCACATCTGCTGTTCCCAGCTCTTTGGGCCTCCTGAGGCAGGTCTGTTTCCTGTCCTGGGTGCCAGAGATCTCTGTATCCTAAAATTTGGGGGATCATATAATTTATGATCCAAAATGGCAGTTTCGGGAGTAAAAGAGGGTGCTATAAATAATTGCAGGCATAAGATGGAAAATTGCAGGCATAAGCTAAGATGTGTGCAGTTGAGTTGGGACGTGTTTAACAACCTGCTCTCCGGGAAATAACAATGACAGCAACAGCAACAGTAGACCAAAATTTGATTTGTAAGGCTTTCTAGTCTCCGTGGTGTAAATACGCCTACCATGGTTGATTCTAAACTCCCAATGTGGTATCAACTGGTTTGAAAAAATCTTGAAAATTCAGCAGTCGACTTTCTCAAGCCATGACAAGCCAGCTCCAGCACAGCCTGGGTGCCTACTGCCCTACCTAAAACACTCTCTCCCCCAGGTCCCCTCCGTTGTATGTGTACTTCGGGTTTTGAGTGTATTTGATCCTTGCAACTCTGAAAGCGCTGATGAGAACACGAGTGCATTTGGACTTGCAACTGTAGGCGGTGGAAGTCTGTTTACAACCCTCCATTCCAGCTCCTGGTCAGAAGCTTCCTTTTCCCTTTCCCGTGTGCCCAGCACAGTGAGGAATCCACAGTCGTCAATAAACAACCCCTACGTTAGTGCTGCAGGTGTCGCTCATTGGCTCCCCGGCAGGAAGGTTCCCCAGCTGTGGTTTACAGTTCGCCTACCAGCAGTGGGAAAGCACCTTTGTGACGGCAAACAGCTTCTCAGGGGATCTTGAGCCTGGGACTCTGACATTCTCACAGAGATCCGATTGTTGTGAGCACACTAACCCCTGTCAAACCATAGCCTACCACAAGCAGAAAATGAAGTTTGTTAATGCAGTTATGGGATGGTCTTACCCTGTAGCCACATGGGTGCTGTCTGATCCATGCTTCTCCTTGGCTTGCTCACAATGCCCTGGAGCAAGTGTTGCCAAACTGGTTCTTCATTCTTCAAATAAGGCCATCTTGACCTTCCAAAAACCGGAATCTTCCAACCTGTTGTAGACATAAACTGATCACCTGAACTTATTAGTTAAGCCTAGATGGTGCAAAATGCATTCTTGCCTGCAATCTAGATTCTTCTTTTCTTTTCTCCCCCTTTATAGTCCTATTTTTGCTTGTATGGAAAGAGATTTATACATTCATGGAGATTGGTGAAATATCAGGAGAATTCAGTTTCTAACAGTTTTCTAAAAGCAGATTTCCTTGTTTTTGAGAAGAGATACGACTGGAAGACATTTCTTCTGAAAATGCTAGATGTATTACTGTTCAGTGATATTGCACCTTTACTGGGACAGAATTCATTTCGAGTCAGACACGTGTGCTCATGAACACACATGCACGTACACACAGTTTCTGAGTGGTTCCCAGCGAAATGAAGTCAAACAAAATGCCTTGTACTAGCTCGTACAACCACTGTCCTTTTTAAGTGAACTGCTTAGTTATTCACAAAAGTCTTCCCAGTTTATGTGCTGACCAATACAATGGTTAAATAACAAAAATTTTTCCAAGGGAAATGATTCCAAAGTACTGTAAAAATAATGGTACAAAATCATACTTGCAACTAAAGACACTAAGTGTCAGCTTTCAGTAGACGTTCATTGGAGTCAAAATCAAAATTTACCACTCTTGGTACTTTGGGTTGTGACAAGAGAAATTAACTTTTATAAACCATAGTGTGACAACTGACCACAAATTCTACAGTATGTCCATTAATGTTCTTGCTAATGTAAAATGACATGAGTCTAAATAGATGTTCATAGAATAGTATATATAAAGATGTTTGTAAAGCATTGCTTAAAATTCTGAAAAAGTATAAAAATTCTACATATCTAATGAATGAGCTTGATTTAATTTCAGACAGATAATGGATTGCTATCAAATCTCTTAAAACCATGTTGTTGAAAATATTTGCCGCCATGGAAAGATATTCAGAATATATTGCTAAGTAAAAACTTCATAACATTTTTTACATATGTGTGTGTCTTTTGTGTGTGTGTGTGTGACTAGGAAAATATATATACCAACATGGTATGTTGGCAGTGATTATCTTTGGGTTGAATGATTCAAGTTGTATTGTTTCATTTCCTATTTACATTGTTCATTGTGTTCTAGTTTACTGCCTTGAGCATACTTGACTATTTTAGTTAAAGGAAAAGTTACTCTCAGTGAGGTTTTTGGATTTTGATGGGGATAGTCATAGACAATTAATTATAAAATGAGGCATACATATGTGCTAAATTTATGGAGCAGGGACATCTGAATAATTCATTAAATTCCTGCCCTTTTATTTGGGGATGGGTTTTAGAAAGGTGAACTAAAGTAACCTAGAAGAATGAGAACACCTTGGGTAACAGGAATCGACGCCTGCTTAAAGAGTTAAGGCATCTCATTCCCCCACGGAGCAAGGAGAACAAAGCTTTTACTGTACTATTAATTAGAATTCAGCTTTGCATAGTCTGTGGTTACAAACTTCAGTGAAATTGGTGCAGGATCCTATTCTCAAAGGGTTACAAAGCACATATTGTTGTCAAAGTAAATCCAGTACGGAAAGATGGCATCCTTGAAATAAAAATTAAATATATTTTAAATGGAGCAAACCACATTAGACACTTTTATAGGTTTAAATGTTAAACAGTGATGATCATTCCAGGAATCTTGTCGGCTTTTTTTAATTTAAAAATGAATGTCTTTATTTCCCATAATCTAAGACAACATTTTTTGAACAGTTTATCTGACGGGGGATAAACTGAACTGGAATATAAACACTGTCAATCATGATGGTTCCCAATTAATGGATCAAGGTAACCGTGCATAAATTTGTATTAAGTGAACGTCATATCTTATTCGAGTTCTTGGCATACTGCCTGACACATAATAGGCGCTCACCAAAAGTATGCATGCTTGATAGAGCTTGAAAATGCGTTTACCTGAGGTTTCCAGTCTGTGCTTGCTGTTGAATAGAATGGGGTGAAAGAAAGCAAAAAGAAAGGTTAGAGGCCAGTGTCTTGGGTTCTAACCCCAGCTCTTTTATTATGTCAATGTGACTTCTCTTTGTGGTTCCATTTACCTGTTTGTTAAAAAGGGGATTGGACTAGATTAACTTGAATGGGAGTTTCTTTCATATTTAAGTACCTACTATTCCTCAGGGTCCTTCAGGGTTTTTTTTTTTGTTGTTGTTGTTGTTGTTTTCTTTTCCTTCCTCTCCCCATTGCCAAAGCTCATGTATTTATTAATGTTTTCCACAGATGCTCATTGAATGTCTTCTCTGTGTGTCAGGCATTGTGCTGTGTCGTACAGAATAGCCTGCCAACAAGGCACACACAGTCCCTGGCCTTGGGGTCCCTTCCTCCAGTGAGGGAGTTGTGTGCCTTCCTACTTGACTGACTACATTTAAAAAAATTGTAGTCATTGTTTAAAATCTGATCTTGTAGTCACGGGAAGCTATTCTTATTGGGGAATTGTTTGTCATCAGAGGGCTCTCTTTGATGAGACAAATGATTCCAGAAAGATTAAACTCACAATTTGTATTTTCTTGTTAATTGTGCGAACAGACCAGAACAATGACAGATTAGTGTTTCTAGCTTTTTAGTGGCATAGTGGGTATACTTCCCATTGCAATGTAGATATATGTTCAAAATGCAGGCTATAAATTATATTTCATAAAAAGTCATATTTTCAGTGTATCAGAGTAATGAATGATGAGAAGGAATGGTTCAGTGACTTTCAGTGAAGGCATATTGTCATGTAATTATGACCCAACCTACATTTTTCTTTTACTATAAAATTTTTCTTAATGCAGATCATCTCTATACTTGAATAAAATGGGAGCAATTAGACTAAAATAATCATTGTCACATTTTGGCACGGCAGAGATCTTTTTATTACTTTGACCTAATTGTGGGTGTTCTAAAATATTCCATCTAGTTTTACCTAGGAAACACCTTGCTTTCTCAGGGTAAGTCAGGATAGGCTGGTTATGCTGTTATAACAAAAACTCCAAACTCACAGAGGCTAAAACACTATAGATTTTTTTTTTTCTCATACTACACGTTTATCTTGGGTATCCATGAGCTAGACGTAATTAGATTATAATCCTTCTGGGACTCAGGCTGACAGCCCCTGACATCTGCAGCATCTTCATGAGACATGCAGGAGGACAAAGAGCATGGGAAGGTCTCACTCTGGCAATGAATTGTTTAGTTACATCGTTACCAATCCACTGGTCGGAATTAGGCACATGCTACATGTTCTCACAAGTGGGCCAGGAACTGCTATCCTACCATCTGCCTAAGAGGAGGACACCTGGGATACTTGCTGAGTAACACTAATTGCTGCTATACACAGCACGAAAGGCTTGTTTTCAGGCATTAGCTCTCTTAATTTGCTAGGGAATCAATTAATTGTTAGTTATCCTAGCCACTTGTTTAGTTGGGGAACCATTTTTAGAAAACATCAAAGCACCGTCTTTCTACAGCATTATGTTATTTATTGCTGAAATTTTATCAATATCTTCAAAATTCAGATTTATGACCACCTTAGCAGTGATGTATATTTCTACACTCTTGCCCATGGATTTTAATCACTTTATTACTGTGATTCTCAAAAGCATTTAAAAAAACAAGTAAGTTTCATTTATAGTAGAGGGTTTTTTCTTTAATTCTTCTTTTCCCCTTTGTTTTCATTAGACCCTTCATAGTTTTGCTTTGAATTGCTATTTCAGTATTGTTCTATGACAGTACTCTACTCGTATGCATACTAATTTTTCATTCTAATGCACTGCTGAGCCAGAGCAGATAGGACTTTATCAGAAAACCATTTTAGACTCACAAGACTTTTAAATATCAATTTCCAAGTTTCATTTCATTATTCAACTTTCTTAGGTAAAGTAGTAAACAATGTATGAATGCCTTTTACGTTACATTTTCAAACTGAAGGATCATTTTTATTTTTAATTTATTTTTAAAGAATTATTCATTTATTTTAGAGAGCGTGCGCGCGCACACACACACACAAGCGGGGAGAGGGTCAGGGGGAGAAGAAGAGAAGCCGACTCCCTGCTGAGTGGGGAGCCTTGACCCCAGGCTTGATCTCAGAAACCTGAGATCATGACCTGAGCCCAAACCAAGAGTCAGAAGTTTAACTGACTGAGCCACCCAGGTGCCTCCAAAGCATCATTTTTATATGCATTAATAATTTTATTCATTTATTCATTTGCTTATTCAACAAATCTTTGTTGTACTCTTAACTGTAACAGGCACTCAAATTGATCTGACTATATGGATATTACTAAAAATGACTTCTAAGGAAGTTAGCCATGCTGTAAGGGTCGTAAATGACCGTTCTTTCATATGAAGCTGGCAATACAAACCTAACAATAGAACATGCACTTTGGAATATGTCCAGTGGCAGGGCTAGACTGCGTTTTTTTCCATGAGGCTTTGCAGAAGAGTGATATATACATTCGGAGGATTATTATCTAGCAGTAATGGTATGATATGTTGCTGTTAAATATTCTGGGGTCCATACTTTATTCACTTAACCAGCCAAAAGTGACTATCTGTTGAATGTGGGCCTTACTTTGGTAGAAATTTAGAATATAAAGATCATTAAGACACAAACCATATTCTCATTGAATTCATAGCCAACTGGGAAAAATTGATATGTTAATGTATAATTAACAAGTATATAAGGTAATAAATTTTATGGTAAAGTTATCTACCGAGGACAATAGAAATACCAAGAGGTTGTGGAAAATCAACCTGGAAGTGTCTGTGAAATCCTCCAAGAGTCGGGTAATCAAGTGACATTTACTGGGGTTCTGAGTGGAATTTTCTTGTGAGAGAGGAGGGAGAAGAACATTGCAAGCATAACAAGCAGCATGAGTGATTAAATGCATGGAAGTGTGAAAACGTGCAGCTGGAGGGCTGAGTACATGGGTACGAGGAGTGTTTGGGGAGCGTTGGCAGGAGATGAGGCTGAAAGAAAGCCTGGGGCCAGGCAGAACTGGGTCTTGGCTTGGGTTTGCCACAGAAGAATATATTACTTTTTTAGGATCAGAAAGAGAGAGGCATTAGCTAAAGGGATTGGAATTTATCTCACGTGTGCCTGGGATCTTGCAATTGATAAAGCAAGAGAGTGACATGGCCAGGTTGATATATTCAGGAAGATAAGGTATCCTAGTGGAGATGGAGGGGGAGAAACTAGACACAGTGAGACCTGGAGGCATACCGAACTTAAAACTTGCCTTCATCTGCTTTCTTCTCCGGTGACTAGATTCTTGGCAATTGAGATAGGTGACTAATTCTTGTACTTTACTTTATAATATTATGACTGTGTGCATAGGAAATGGCAGCTGGTCCTTTAATAATTTGATTGCTTTTTCTACATAAAACATCTCTATTAAATTTTCTTTCAAGTACCAATACATTTGTTAGAAAGCAGCAGACATGTTAATAGCACCATTGCTTTCCTCAGCTATGAAAATCTATGTGGTACTGGGTACTTATTTAGGCATTTCTATTAATAGATAACAGTAGGTATCCTGGGGAGATTTCTAAGGGAATCATTTCATGCAGAGCCTTATGTGACTTACATGCAAGAACCCGTCAGTGAATAAAGGCAAGAGTTGATGGCACACATGTAGCCAGCGGCAGAGCTGGAAGAATATGTAGGTGAAGTGATATGAAAGTGCTGACAATGACATTTATTCCGATTATTTTAAAAGTAGAGTGTGATAGGCCCTGGCAGTGTTGAGAGAGGATGCTGTTAGCAGCTGTTTTTGACAAACCAAGAGAAAAATGAGGGGGAATGATGAGTGCCAAAATTGGCTAACTCTAAATAATTATCTCCAGAGATGTCTGAGCAGGTGTTTTGCTAAATTCCTGTAGCTATAACAATATGTAATCTGAGAGATTTTGGAAATGAGTATCACGATCAATAACGAAACAAAGGAGGTCATAATCCTTCTTCCTTTGGACTTTTAAATGCCTTGTCTTGTATCTCGTGAATATAAAAGCCATTATCCGTGGTACCAAGAAATATCCACCATTGTTCCTTCTCTCTTTTATGAAATCACACTATTCTTTCTAACCGGGCTAGGTAGAGACTGTGGTACAAAAAACAAAATAAGACAAAACAAAAAACAAAAAGAAACCTGTTAAACTGTTACTAGTATACATTTGTTGGATTTTCTGTGGATTCACTACAGAAAATGCACAGGTTTTTTGTTTTTTTGTTTTTGGTCTTTGTGATTATGCATTTATTACAGATCTTGAGTTCTCAGGAAATCCATGTATCTTTACCTTTTGAGCCTTAGGGTTATTTTTTTTTTCTGCAATGTTGATCAATTTAGAATTATTTGAGAAGAGGTGTGGTAAACCTACATATTTCCCCGAAGAAGGGACAATCTGTCATTTTCTTGATGAGCCTGTCTTGAATCAAAACTAGCATAGGCCAAAGAATGATGATATTCTTCAGCTGGTGTCTGTGGAATTGGATGAGGCAGTCACTTAAAGGTCTTTTATTTACCAAAAGTAGTGGAAGTGAAGGAAAAGTTATAGGGATCACACCCTGTCTAATACAGTCTGATTTACTGACTGTTTATACATGGCTCTTTCTGGACAGTATTTTCAATTTTTCCCTTATTTATATGAATTGTACTATAACTTACCAGTCTTACCTTTTCACTAAAGAGAGGAGAAAATAATACACTCCATTGTTGTTAACTTAGGACCAAACATTTATTGGATGCCCACGTTGCATCACATATAAAGTTGAATGTGACAAATTGTTGCCTTAGAGAATTTCTAGTCCAGCAAATATTTTGTCTTGTACATTCTTTTGATTGCCTTTAGGTAAAGTTCTAGGAGCAAAGTGTTCCCTTGGCTGAAAAATCTGTCCCTCCTGTTTCTGTCAGGAAAACCCAGGCTAGCTAGCTTTGAGCATTAGCTAATGACAACATTGGGGAAAAAAATGTCATCTCCAGAACAAAGCTCCTTTTCTCATTAATTGGAAAGCCACACAGAATTATTCTTTACTGTAGCCCATTTCCACAGAACTAAAGTGTAAGTGGATGGGTGCCAGAGAAATTCTTTAATTCATAGATAATTATGAATGAATATATGTTCCCTAAAGTAGGTATTCAAATGCAGTGACTATTTTTATATTTATATATGTATTTTTATGTATAAAATAATAAACATATACTCTGTTTTATAGAGTAAATTTTAGCGAAGACATTCTAGTGGGAGAAAGAACTTTGAAGAGAGACAGGGCTGGGTTTGAATAAATCCTTCAGGGATGACAAGTTTTCAGCTTTGAGTACTTTACCTCTTAGAACATGAGTTTTTTTTTTTTTTTCTGTGCAACGGGAGATAAAAATATATATTGTAAAAGTACTGTAATATCTGCAAAGCTACTAGAACACTGTAGACACTTAGGAATTAGCAGCTATTTTCTTTTTCTTTTCTTTTTTTTTTTTTTGGCTTATTTTGTAGTGAATATTGAAGTTCTATTATGAGCAAAAGATTGCAGGAAGATACTGTAGGAGGGACACGAAGAAACAAAATAAGATCTCTGTCTGAAGTAGCTTGCCATAGTTGAGATGGGGAGATAGATACATTCACACATCAGACAAATCTGAGACAGTCCATAAAACACAAAACAATGCAAAACCTGAATGGGGCAGAAATGTAGTGCTGGATTAATTTTTATGTCCCGAAGGTGGAAATTCTATACTGTCATTGCCCTCCCTCCCAATCTCTACTTAGAGATCTAGGTGTAAGAGAGTATTTCCTTGTCGTTTAAAGGCTTAATTTTTTTAAGAGTAATTTTAGGTTTACAACAAAATTGAGAGGAAAGCAGAGAGATTTCCCATATATCCCTGCCCCCACATGTGCATAGCCTTCCCCATCATCAACATCACTTAGCAGAGAAGTACATTTTTGCCAAGGATGAACTTGCATTGACGTATCATAATTACCCTGCAGAAGTCTACCGTTTACCTCAAGGTTCACTTTCGGTGCATTCTGTGGGTTTGGAAAAATGTATTACGGCATCTATCCATCATTATATTGGAGTATTTTCACTGCCCTAAATATCTTCTGTCCTCTGCCTATTCATCTCTCGCCCCACTGATCTTTTTATTTTCTCCATAGTTTTGCCTTTTTTAGAATATTATATAGTTAGAATCATATCGTATGTAGCCTTTTCAGGTTGGCTTCTTTCATTCAGTAATAATCATTTAAGGTTCCAATAGAATACTTTCAATCGGCTCAAAGATGTTCTTGAGAACCATTATTGGTGACTGATGTATCCAACTATAGTAAATAAGACTGTGCTTGTAATTATCATGAGTTGTTTCAATTCAGTTCTATATTAAATTCTCACTATTATTTCCAGGAGGCCCTCAATCTCTAAAATTGTATCTTTAAGTTGGCTCCCTCTACGGGAAGTATTATATTCAGTCATTAGCATAATTAGAGGTCCTCACAGTTGTTCAGTCTACGCTGCCTGAGTGCTGCCACTCCCTTTTCCCTGACCCGTGGCAGATATTACTAATTGATCATGACATTCTTTCCCACTGAATGCAGCCTCACAAACCTTCTTATCTCATCTTGGTGTTTCAAGCAGTCACAATCAAATTGATTAGACTTGACATCTGTGAAAACACCTGTTTGCCATTCTGACCTAAGCATTTCTGAATTTAAGAATTCCATGCTCTCTATCTTAGCTGAAGGCGGATTTTACTAACCCAGGAAACCTATCTTTAGGGAACTGTATAATTCTGCTCTCTTTTTTTCTTTTGGTTACATTGTATACTAGACATGGTATCAACTCTGAAAACATGGTGGAATGTCATAGTTTACAAACTTTGGGGTGCATCACAATCAACTGAAAATGTGTTAAACGCCTTGTTGGGTCCCACCCTTAGGGTTTCAGTAGGTAGCAGTCTTTAAAAACAGGTCCAGAATACGCTTTGGGAACTATAACCTAATGTGATGTTTGTGGTGCCACTGATGGAACCAACACTTGGAAAAGCACTGGTATAATGAAAGGAACAAAGAATAATAGACATAAAAGCCTATGGCGCATCATTATTAGTGCTTTGACTTTGAGTAAATTTCTTAAACTATCTGGGACTGAAATTTTTCCTCTACGAAAATTTCTTTGTAAGAAAACCTGCATCATGGAATTATTTTAAACATTATATGAGATAATACTTCAAGCATTTAGTGCAAATAATCTCTCAACCAATGTTTATTCCCTTTTGAATTTTTTTGCACTTTGTAATGGAAAAAAACAACCATCCAACCAGGTCTACCATTATTCTGGTTACTATAGGGGAATGGAGACAGTGATGTATTGTTCTTGCTCTTTCTTCCAAGAAATGTTAACATGTACTAAATCATCAGAAACTAACTCCATGGTCTTCTTACTATATATGCTCTTTGCTTTGAAAATCTTGCCTTAGGTCTTGAGGAGAAAGTTTTACTTTATTTAAATTGGGGGAAATGGACAAAAGGTAATGTAGCAAGGAACTGTGCACAAAAGCTGAGGAGCCACACTGAGGCTGGAATTTCCCTCCTTACAGGAATTCTTAAAAATGAATGTGATAATGTCTATAACACTTTTGAGACCCTAAAGGGAGTATACTATACGAATGCGTGTACCTACCAGATTGCATTGCAAATGCAATGCTGTTTAAATTTTAAATTGGAGTTTGTTAATTTACATGAATTACCCTGCAAAATGCTAGGTATGAACATTTGCATCTTACAGGCAAGGGACCGAGAAACAGAAAGCTTGAACGAATTACCTTATGATGATGAAGAAGCTGGCTTACGTTAGATCTCAAGACACAGACTCCTGATAAATAATTCATTCTCTTAGGTCATTCTCCTACTTGATCGCTCTTCAATTTACCAGCAGATTAATTTGTTTCCACATAAGTATTTTCACATACAGATTTTTATAGATTGCTGTATTTTTGTGCTTAGTAATCTTAATAAAAAACACCAAGAGTACTATTTAGGAAATGTAATGTTATCTATGGCAAAACAGTTCTTAATTATAATGCAGCATTTCTGGACAATATAAATGATAGCTTAGAATTGAAAGGAGAATTACTATGCTTGCCACAGATCTCCTTGAAAAAAGCTCAATGTTTTGAATACTGAAATCATTTAGAATTTTATACAGATTTAAGGGTCTCTCATCTTGGCATCTCATTCCTTTATATATATCTGGATTCTTAAGAGGTATTCTTCAAAATCCCATTAACCATTAGCACTTTAATAAATATTTTTGGACATCTAACTCAGTTGTATTTGGGCCACTTTGCTAATTTTTATCATCATCATCATCATCATCATTACCTTCCTCCAATATTTATTAAGCTGTGAAAAACTTAGAATATCAAGTTCAAAAAACATCTTGATTACTTCACTGAAATGAAACTCCTTATTAGAACCATGCTCCAGAAAAGGAGAGATGATTCACACATCCTGGGTCTTCCCACCTAAGGGACACCAGTGCTACTTGGACAGTTACCATCCCCCGAATTGCTTGCTTCTCATCTTGAAAGGAAAAGAAAGCCCTCTCAGCCTACAGTATTCTGTACAGATTGCCTTTCTGCCTTTGGCGGAGCTCCTGTGTCTCCTGTGAGTCATGCCTCTGTACACAGTGTCACCACTGTGCTCTCCAAAAGAGCGAATCGTGCTCGGTGGTGGTGCAGTAACTCCATCGGGAAGGTCCCAAGTTCATGTCTGCTTTGCCTTCTGTCTAGCAAGAAATGTTCTGGCTAGGCAACAGATAATTGGGATATTTCTCAGCTTATGGAAGGTTAGACTTTCAACAGTACCCCAGCAGTGGTGGCTAAAAGGCCATTAGGAGAGGAGAATTCAAGACAAGTCTTATCCTTGCCTTCGCACGTGTCTTTCAGCATCTGTTTTCAGGGCTGTAAGAATGAATTTGCTTAAGGACTTGGTTGAGGTGACTGACAAGGGGACAGATGGTACTTAACAAGAGCACTGATAAATGCTCTTGCAGTTTAACTAAGTGACCTTTATGCGTTAAACAGACGTTTATTAAACACCTACTAAGTACTAGACACTGTTGTAGGTGTTGAAGTCAGCATGGTAAAACTGAAGTCTGTCCTCGTGGGACTTTTGTTCTGGTGGGAGTGGCAAAACCAATGTCGGGGAGTGATAGATACTGTCAGAACAAAGCTAAGTAAGGTGAGAGGGAGGCTGGGGGCACCGTGTTCCCTCTCTGAGGAGAAGCTTAGAACACATATCTGAGAAAATAAGGAGGAAGCCATAGAAAGACTTAGAGAAGGAGCTTTCCAGGCAGAGGTAAAAGCAAATAGCCCCTGAGGTGAGTGTGCTTGGCCGTGTGATGGGCCATGTGTAAATTCCATGTTTATTTAAAACAGGAACATTTTGTTCATAAAGCTTATACACACCTACATAAAATGCATTTGAAAATATTCTATTAAGAAAAGGAGCCATCACCATTTTAAAGATGTGTATACGATGAAAGCAGGAAATAATATTTTCTGCCATGAGTCTTTCAGTGGAGTCATCACAGGATTAAAACAATATACTTCATACATAATGTACTGTAACTGCTTTCTTAACAACTGAAAATGTACAGAAAATGCTATTTTGACTGTCTATCTTTAGTCTTCAGCTGTTGCTGTCACGATTCAGAAATTTGGATCTCTGCCTTAAGAGGCACATTTCTTTAGCGGTAAAAAATAATCTGATGGAATCTACAAGCATGATCATAGGCTGTGATTTTAGAGTACAAGTCACCTGCTACACAGGGGGAAGGGTGTTCCTTTTCTTTTTTATTTGAGTCTCATTTATGTTCTCAATATGCTTTACTTTGCATGTATATTTTTCTGAAGATGAAATTTTCTTTGGCTTCTGTGGATGGCAAGTGGTGCGCATGAATTTTAGTGGGTACTGTAACCCACATTGAATCCCAAAATGTGTCTGGAAATCCAGAAAACTGAACCAAGAACTGGTGCTAGCACAGATTGGGAAGTGGAATTGAAGAGTCCCTACATGTTCCCTTGGTTATGAAGTGGCACCTTAGAGGATCTGCTAAATGTGGACATAAATTCCAAAGAAGAGAAAAATTTAGAGATGACACAAAAGTGGTGTCATTAAAAATTTGGTCTCTCACTTCTAAGATGTGTAAATTAACAAAAATAAAATAAAAATATTGGTTATAGCTAAGGTAGCACAAATGAAACAGTTTAAAATCTGAGCTCAGAACTTGAGAATCAGTATGAATTTCATAGGAAAACACTGTTCATAGCCACGATAACCAAGAGAATGAAGGTTTTAACCTGGGAGTCCCAAAATGTTAAGTTTCAGGAGTCTCTGTTTAGAAGCTGAAACAGGCTAGAAAGAAAATCATAGGAAGATATTTCTATCTTTAATATGTAAGATCAGAAACAAAAGATTTATAAGAAAAATTCCTAGTTTTTAACAACATGTGAAGGTCAAATAAATTCTAATGTTGAGTTGCAAATGGATGAACACGCTAAGACCCATTGAGCCAATGTTTTCCCTTCCAAAATGACTTAAAACTAATAAGCACGTTCAGACAAAATTATTATTATTATTATTAAAAGATTTTATTTATTTACTTGAGAGAGAGAGTAAAAGAGAGAGAGAGACCACGAGTGGGGTGAGGGGCTGGTAGAAACAGACCCCCCATTGAGCCACCCAGGCTCCCCCAGACAAAATTATTTAAAAAATAACTCATTAGTGAAGTTAGTTGTTGCCTACATGAAACTAATAATTTTTATTGCATCTTCAAATTATTTTCTATTGTCCTGAAATAATGGCATTTATACAGAAGCAATTCTAGTTTCAGGATATAACAAAATTAAAGTTAATAGGTTTTTATACGGTGGAATTTTCTTTATATTTAGGACATATCCATATGTTTCCTTCTTGTTTTTCTTTTGCAATGCAGTATAACAGATAAGAGCATGAGTTTTGAAGTTCAGTGACTTTGGGTTCGAATCCTTGCTAACTGGTTGATGTTGGGTAATTCATCTTACCTTCCTCTAATTCAGTTTGTTCATCTGTAAAGGGTAGATTATACTTCAAAGGGCTATTAGGTATGTGATAATAATGTCTGCAACAGCACCTAGTACATAGTAGCTCTTAGTGAATAGTAGTTACTCTATCTTATCCCCCAACTTGCTCTCTTTTTCTCCTTCTGCGTTTCACTCCCTCAAGAGAAGCCTGGAAAATATCCTTCCCTCACAACCCTCAGAAGGAACCAAGTCTGCCAACACCTTCATTTTTGTACTTCTAGCTTCCAAAACCATGAGGTAGTAAATTTATATTGTTTAACCACCTAGTCCGTGATACTTCCTTACAGCAGCCCTATCAAATTAATACAGATTTTGGGATTTTGGTACCACGAAGTGAGTGGGGTACTGCTATAACAAATACTTAAAAATGTGGACGTGGCTTTGGAGTCGAGTTGTGGGTAGGGATGAGATTGCCTGAGGGGACTTGGTAGAAACATGAATGTTAAAGGTGCTTCTGTTGAGGTCTCAGGTGGAAGTGAAGAACACATTATTGAACACTGGAGAAAAGGTGATCTTTGTTATAAAGTGGTAAAGAATTTGGCTGAATTATGTTCTAGTTTTTTGTGGATGGAAAGTAAAAATTGTAAGTAACAAACTTGGATTGTCAGCCAAGAAGATTTCTAGGCATAGTGTTGAGGGCATGACTTGGTTTCTCCTTTCTCTTATAGTAAAATACAAGAGGAGAGAGAGAAATTAAAGAGGAAATTGTTAAGTAAAAAGAAACTGGGGCTTGAAGACTTGGAAAATTCTTGGCCTTTTCATATTGCAAAAAGAAAAAAAAGAGAAAATGTGTTCTAGAGAGAACATCAAGGGTGTAGTTGGACAACCTGCAACTCATGGATCCAATCATCTCAGCAGAAATCAGGAATAGAGATGTGGTTATCCAGGAAAGAGCCGTGGTAAACTCTCTTGTCTGATGGCTTGGACCCCTGTGAATTGCATGGGAGACCCCCAGGTTTTTGAAAAAAATTTTATCAAGAGAAACACTGCCAGTTTGGATCAAAGGGAGACAGAGCTGGAATGAAAGGAAGGAAGGCTATCAGACTTCTGAGATTCCATGGGTGGGAAACAGGCTGGTAGATCTATCCAGTTGCGAACGTGTAATCCTTCAAGAAAAGTGAAGAAAAACTTTGAAGGTGAATCAGAGGCCGGTGGCTACTACTGACACTACAAGCCTAGAAGGCATAAGCCCAGGAAGGTGGGGGCATTTCCTCCTTGATTCCAGAAGGGGGCCTCGTCCTCAATTTCAGAGAGTGAACCACTTCCTCGGGTCTGGAGGGCAGGGTCCCTACTGCTCAGGGCTGAGGGCCCAGAGGACCAAACCCTGAGCCAAAAAAGATTATTTTCAAGTTTCAAATTCTAATGGAATTTGTTCTAATAGGTTTTAGGCTTGCTTGGGACCCATGACCCTTTCTCCCTTTTAGTGTATTCCTTTTGGAATGGAAATATCTATCCTGTGCCTCTCTTACCTCTGTTGTTGTCTGTCTGGTATCATAGGTTCACAGGTGGAGAGGAATTTTGTCCCACAATGAATCTTGCCCTAAATTTTACCCATAAATGATTCGGATGATTTAAATGAACTTTTGGACTCAGAGTTGATGCTAGAATAATAAGAATTTTGGGAACATTAAAATGGGTTCAATATATTTTGCATGTGAGAAAGACATGAATTTTGAGGAGTCTGAAGGAAGGAAGTTATGGGTTGACTTGTGTCCCTCCCATATTAATATGTTGAAGTCCTAACCCCCATTACCTTAGAATGTGACCTTATTCGGAGTTAGGATCTTTAGAGAAGTAATCAAGTTAAAATGAGGTCATTAAAGTGGACCCTAATCCAATAGGACTGGTGTTCTTATAAAATGGGAAATGTGGACACAGAGTCATGCATAGAGGGAAGACAAATCTCAGAAGGAGCCAGTCCTGCTGTCAGCTTGCTTTTGGACTTCTGACCTCCAGTACTGTGAGATAATAAACATCTGTTGTTTAATCCACATGATCTGTGATATTTGTAGTGGCAGACCCAGCAAACCAACATACCCTCTCCCATTACTATTATGTATGTCAAAGGTTCAGCCTAAGTTACAAAAAACTACCTGATCTGTGTTTGATAAGGAATAGTTGAAAGAGCTGTAGTTATTTAGGGTATAAAGTAAAGTATTAGGGGATAGATCTTTGAAAGTCTATCATGTGACTTAACTAATTGTAATTCCAAGTCATCGAACTAGAACCAGTGGGAGGACATCACTGGGAGTCAGACTTTAGGTAATAGGAAGAAAAACTACTTGCCATTTACTTTAAAAACTGGACAGAAATCACCTATGTCCCAGTTGGAATTCAGAGAGAGATGAAACAAGAGGTTCTATTTGTTTGTTTGTTTGCATTGATTGGTGTGTGTCAGTGGGTGGGCATGAGCATTCCTTCAATATTTAAAAAATCATAAGCTGAGCTAGGAGCAAGGAATAGGGACTGGCAGGGTATAATAAGGGGGGAAAAAACCTCTGGAAACTCTGGACGAAGAATGCTTCCCTATTTATCTTGTAGGACAGTCTGAATGAATATAGTCTATTGTGAGAGAGGAACCCAAGTACTGAGGAAAATAGAATATTTAAAAGAAGAGCAGGTGAATAACAAGGCAGATAAGTTTAGAATTATGATTAGAATTGAGCTGTGATACTGTGCCATTAGACTGTAAGTACCATGAGGTTGGACATGGGTCTAGCTTAGTCACTACTGTTTTCCTTGGACTAGCTCAGTGTCTGACTCATAGTTAACATTTAACTACTACCAATGATTACATACTATTGATTCATATTCCTGGGTTTTTAAACATTCATTTATTATGCACAAAGCATTTTGTGTATGTGTGCAAGGATTTTGAATAGAGAGGTTAACACATAAAGAATTTGAATATTGATGAGTGTTATAGTTGTTACTTCACACAAAATTTAGCGTTGAATATGCTTTAATTTTTTTTTAAAAAAAACCCATAGAGTTCATTTAATTACAGTGTCTTAATTATTTTTCAGAAAGTGTTATATACAATATCCTGATTCTTGAAATAAAAGTGTTAACCACTCAAAAAAAAAAAGAGAATATATTATGGTTTTTAATCTCTAAGAGCATAGAGTTATTTTGTAAAGCACGTACATATAAGGAAGCAGTTATAAGACTGATGCCAGGGGTGTCTGGGTGGCACAGCGGTTGGGCGTCTGCCTTCGGCTCAGGGCGTGATCCCGGGGTTATGGGATCGAGCCCCACATCAGGCTCCTCCGCTATGAGCCTGCTTCTTCTTCTCCCACTCCCCCTGCTTGTGTTCCTTCTCTCACTGGCTGTCTCTATCTTTGTCAAATATATAAATAAAAAATCTTTAAAAAAAAAAAAAGACTGTTGCTGAAGCTTTCTCAGATAGTACACCATCATGCCAGTGAAGATTTATTAGGTATGTAGAGAATAAAGATTCACTAAAAAAGAAACAAAGCTTTTTAGAATTATGATTTTATATTGAGTAACAAATATGAAAACTTCAGTAATGCAGGCTTACCAAAAATATTAGGAAATCATATTCTTGGCACATAGTAAGTACCTACCCAGTAAGTATATCTTTGAAGCATGTGTGAATTAGGAGAAACATAGAAAGAAGGAAGGAGAAGAAATGAAAAGTTCAGGTGTCTTTCAGAAGTATTCATGATGCCACAGTAGAAAAAGGAAGTTGTTGCTTGGGAAAGTGGTCAGGATAAGAGAGGTTGGGAGTTACCTAGAATCCATTTCTAGAAGGGCCTTTTTCTAATTAGCCACAAAATACATCAGACTCTCTGCTGGTCTCAGTTATAGCACCCCAGCCCTCAGTAGCGGCACTGAGGACTAATTACAGCAAAAATGAGTGTTAGAGGTCACTCTGAGAGTCCAAATGCAAGCCCCACGGATGTAAAAGAATGGCCAAGTCAAGAATGTAAACATTAAAGTCTTCGGGAAGAATGTTGAATGTTATAAACTATAAAACCAATTTGAAACTTTCAGATTTTGTGGCTGATATTATCCGATTAATGGTTCTGTTTCCAGGTAAGATGGGAGTAATCATGCTGCATTCTGTTTCTACCCCTAAATACAACGTTAGGTTCTGGATAGAATGCATGGATCAGCTCTTTGAGAACTCTGAAAAGTAAACAGTAGGAAGATTGGGGAAGAGGTCTCCATTGTTAGAAAAGAAACAGTATAAATTGAAAATGGGCAAGAATCTTGAACAGACACTTTAGCAGGGAGGCTATACTAATGGGATATAAGCACGTGGAAACATGGTCAACGTTAGCCACTAGGGAACTGTAAACTACAATTAGTATGAAATAACACGCTACCCATTTATTAGAATGGCTAAAATACTGAAAAGACAAAGTGCTGGCAAGTCTGTGGAGCCACTGGGAACTCTCATGTAGTGCTGATGGAAAGCAAAATGATTCAACCATTCTGGAAAACAATTTGACCTGTTGTTATAAAGATGAATATACACTCCACATAGACCCAGCAGCCCCACTCCTTGGTATTTACCTTAGGGGAATGACAACTTACATTTACACCAAAACAGGTGCATGATGTTTATCTCAGCTCTATTCAGAATTGCCCCATACTAGAAATGGCCCAGATGCCCTTTCAGTAGTGAATGGATAAAAATGAACAAACGAAACTGTGGTACATCCATACAACAGAAAACTATGTGGCAGTAAAAGGGAATGAGCTGTTAACAAATGTAACATTGTCTTAATGTCAAAGACATTGCACTGAGTGAAAGAAGCTGGTTTTAAAAGGTTAAGTACTGTGTGGTACCATATATACGACATTACAGAAAACATAAAATTATAGTGATGGAGAATAGATTAGGGATTCCCAGGAATCAGGAGTGGAAGAAAGGTAGGACTATAAAGGTACAGCTCAGGAGAGTTTTGGGGTTAACAGAACTGTTCTATAACCTGATTATGGTAGAGGTTACATGAATCCAGACATGTGTTAAGTTTTGTAGAACAGTGTACCAGGGTGCCTGGGTGACTCAGTTGGCTGGGCGACTGCCTTTGGCTCAGGTCAAGGTCCTGGAGTCCCGGAATTGAGTCCGGTATCAGCATCGGGTTCCTGCTTGGGAGGGAGTCTGCTTCTCCCTCTGACCCTCCCCCATCTCGTGCTCTCTCTCTCTCAAATAAATAAAATCTTTTTAAAAATGAAAAACAACAACAAAAAATACCACTGCACCAAAAAAGGTCAGTCTTATTGTATGATAAATTTAAAAATAAAACAAGAGATGAAAAGTGACCAAGGGAGCTTTATAAAAATATACATTCTATTTAAGAGTCTTTGCTACAAAGTTTAGCATGCTTACATATAAAATATCCCCACTCTTGGATTTTACATATGCTAATATTGCACTGTTTCAATGGTATGAAATATTTATATGAAATTAAATTTGCGTTACTTCTTAATACTAGAATTTCATATACAGTCTTAATAGGTGAAATTCTGCTTTCTTCATTATAAATAAAAAAGCCATCATCATTAATGTTACTGAATTTAAAAAATTTTTTAATGTGAACAGACTTTTACAGAAGATGTTGTAAATAAACAAATCTTGAAATTAAGTGAGCCAATCATGATCTAATCCACCATTTTGGAAGCATTTTCCATATTCGTATGTGTTCTGTACCCTTTGTAGACTCATACTTTTATACTACTAATTTAGGAAAATATTGTTTCTGTAAAATACTTGCAAATATATACTCAAACACGAATGGGTCCCTGAATATTAGTCTCTTTTTAATGGCAGAGGAGTGAATTTGACTTAGTTTTCATGTGTGCTATACTCTTTCTATGATCTCCGTAGTATCATAGTTAATTGGTCTTACACAGATAATTATTTACATTTAAAAATTTTAACTGTAGATTAACACCATACCATTTTTTTTTACATATTTCACAGAAGACTGCTGACAGAGTAGAAATAATAAAGAGATACAAGCTCATTTAGAGAGAGAGGTTTTCCCAATGTGCCTTTGTTTTTAACATATATATTCCTAATATCCTATTCATTTGAAATCACCCTTTTAAGTAATTTGCTGACAGGTTAGTATTATCTTTGGGAACTGAAATACCTTCTTTTAATGCAGATTTTAAAACACCTACCATGGGAACAGTTTCTCTCCTTGCATTTAGGTACCTGACTCATCTTTGCTAATATATCTTGATGTTAACAATGACCTCGGAAACAAAGAGACTCGGAGCTTCCTTAGTATTTTTGTCTATGCAGTCTGCCTTCACAGGATGTGCTTTGTGAGAGAAGCACCTAATTACTCTGCCAAAACCAGAAAGCACCATGAGGAGAGGGCCTAGCAAGTCTGACCTATTTGTACACCACCTGATGAACAGAGTTGTGACACATGGGCATTCTGCTTTTGCCCTGCAGTAAGAATGTGAATGATAATAATAGTAATAATAGTATTTCTTTTCTTTTTTTTTTTTTTTTAAAGAATGAGGAAATGCTAGTTAAAATGGCAAACATAGCTAAACTGCTAGGATTTAAGAAGCCCATTTTGGAAACATTTGTAAACTCAAGTACAGGAAGTTAGGATATTGGCTGAACTAGTCAAGACAGCGAGAGCAGTCTGTGGCTAACAGGAAGGCATGATTTGGGCACTATATTCATTTTCTATTCATATTTTCAATTGACAAATATTAATCAGAACCATGTCAGGCTGTGGAGATAAAGAGATGAGTAAAATAGTTTATGTCCTTGGAGAGCTCATAGGTTACTCTGGGAGACAAACAAAAATATGTAGTACAATATCCTCTGAAACATTAGGCAGGTGAATCGGTTGCTGGTGGCACGCGGCTGGGGTGAAACAGCTCACTCTGCCTACAGAAGCTGAGAGAGACTGCAGGGAAGAGTTTTCATTTGAGTTTAGCCTTAATGGATGAGACAGTATTCTTGGCAAAGAAAGTGGAGAAGTAACACGTTTAGGCAGTGAAAACTGCATAAAATAATATGCGGAATTGTGGAAGGGTTATGGCTTGATGCCACTATAGCTCTTGCTCTCCTTTGAGAGAGGTCATTTATCCCATTTTGGCTGACTACCCCCCCCCCATTTTGTAGTGCACTGAAGAGATCATTCATTTATTCATCCAACAAATATTTATTTGAATACCTGCTGTCTGTTCAGTACTGTTCTGGGTATTGGGATTATACCAGTGAACAAAACAAAGCTCTTGCTCTCATGAAACATAAATTCTAGGGGGAGTATAAGCCATATAGCTTCCCTCCCTGGGATTCAGGGGACATTGGAGGTGGTACAGGTTAAAACTGATCCTTCTGGAGCATTAGTTTTGTAATGGTGAGTAATTCAATAGTGTCATATGGGTCAAAGCGAAGCATTCGTATCATCTTGTAAAGATAACATGCTAGATGACTTCAGACTCAAGGACATTTAGCACTTGTGAAAATACACTTTTAGTGACATGACCAGACCACCCCAGGAACATGCATTCCCTCTTCTGTCCCAGTAGGTTCCTCTGTTATAAAAAGTATGGGATAGGGTCAACTCCTTAAAAAGAATGCAATTTTGTGTCTTGATGATCTCATCTGAAAATGAGCAAAATAATGTGCATTCGCTCTACAGATATTTATTGAGAATCGACTCTGTGCCAGACTCTGTTACATATTTTAGAAATGAACAAGACTCAGCCCAGCCCTCAAGGACCTCAGAGGTTAATACTATCGGGAAGTCCAACAAAGATTTCAGTAGCACTTGTCGTATAGTTTATAATGAGAAAGAACTGAAATAACTTGTTGAAATGCTTACAACAAAGTCTGGTACCCAGTAGGTACGCAGTCAATGTAAGCTCCTTTTTCTGTAATCCCTTAATTCTAAAAAGAGTGGTCAGCTCATTGTTCTGCTCCAAGATGGCTAGACAACTATTTCCATTCAGCTGAATGTTATCTTTCCCGAAGTCATGTTAGAATAACTCTAGCTCTATTTCTTCAAATAGAGAAATTTCTGAAATAGAGAAATTGGGAGAAGTCGCCATCTGTGGTGAGTGGGGCTTTCTGTTAAAAGAAGCTACCAGTGTTTCTTGGTGTTCTGTATTCCCTTCTTACCTTGTCTGACTGAAAGAAGAGCTTGTCTGTATTCAGTTGAATAGAGCCTAATGGCTGTGCTCAGATGCTATGTTGTTTTAGAAGAGCACTGGATAGTGACATAAAGATAGAATCCACAATGATTTAAGTCTGTTCATATTGATAGTCTTAAATCTGTTCCTCTTCAAAAAGAAGCTTCTGAGTAAATTCTGTCTTCTCAGATATCCAGTTTTATATTTATAGTAAACGTGAGCCATGTTATTTTGTGTTCAACATTGTTATGCATAAGATTATTGCATAGAATCTGTGGTCTTGTGCCTTTAAGATACTTTAGTTTTATAATACCAGCTAGTTAAAAATTGGTTACTCAGTTCAGAGCAAATTTATTCCAGGTAAACTTGGAAAGTCTGAAAGATAATGAATATGGAAAGAAGATAAATGTTTTCATTTAAAATAATTTGATTACAAAGCCATAACCTTTAAAATACATTTAGACAACGTTATAATACTTGCACTCCAAGTTTATCATTTTGTTTGGTTGTAATTAATTTGCTTTCCGTTTCAATTCAATGAAAAGTCAAAATGTTTTTAAGTTGGCTGTCATATTTATAAATAAGATATTATTGTTTTTGACCGTCCTTTAATGATATCTTGTTATGATAAATTCTTGATTCTTATTGCTTTTACAGGATGTGGATACCAGGAATTTCATTATTTAAAATTGAGACGTAGGTATAATTGGAATTCTCAAGTAATTCCCAAGGGCAACTATCTGCACACTAGTGAATTGACTCAGAATTACTCATCTCTCCTTTTGAGGTGCCAAGGGCTAAGCATGGCATGTAGATAGGAGCGTTTTTACTTTGGCTCCTTCCTAGGCTCTCAGGAGGGCACATAAACTCTGCTTTCTTCTGGACTTTTTCTCCAGTTCTCCTGGCTGTCTCTCTCAGAACGGTATATTCTTTGCTGAAATGTAACAGGGTAGTATCTGCCTTTACTATGCTTTTGTGTACTTTTTCTTAGATACCATCTCCTGTTTCCTACTTTCTAGATTCCTTTTCGACTTCAATATTTAGCATGATGTCGAGTTTCTCTTTGGCATATTGACTCTAGAAACAAACTTTCATGCATTTACCTGTGGACCTTCATTTCCTTTCTTTAGAGGTAACTAATTCAGACTTTAAAATAGTCTGATTATCTTTTAAGTTTTGCATCTCAATGAACTGTCTTTGGTATTCCTTAATGTTATTGAGACTAGGTCGAGTTAACAGACTTTATTTTTGAGAATATTATTTCTTTGGATGACTCTCAAAATTTCTTTAACTGGGACATTGGCTTGTCATAGTGGGCAAAGTGAAAAGAGTAATGTGAAATGTCACATAATGTTACATAAATTGCCAATAAGAATCGAGAAGTAATTACAGTTGCATCATTATGCTGCTTCAGGTAAGTGTCTGACAACATTTCCTTATCTGAGCCCGAGTTTACATACAGCTAAATCTAGGTTATGAAACTTGCCATCATTTGGGAGAAAAACAATCCCTGAAATGCTTACTGTATTTTGGCAGCCTTAAAAAGTGAATCTGAGAAAGACCTTGGTAACTTCAAATTGCTTTTTTTTTTTTTTTTTGCAAATGAGTCACTCAATATTGGTAGGATCATATATTCTCATGTCTCAGCTTTAAATCACATCTTGTTGGAGGAAAGTCCTAGCTTTGTTTTCAGCATGCAGTAAATATACCAGCAATATTTTCTCCCATGATATTACTAACAATCCATTCTCAAATAGGGCAGTTAAAATATATTCAAATATATAAACAAGATGTGCTAGGGCCTAGCTGGACAAACTGACTGTTTTGACTTCTCAGTTTCATATAATGAAAGAGTGCTCCCTTGGGAATCAGAAAGCCTGGACTTTAGCTCTAATGTCAACTACAAATATGACGTGGGACATAGTTCTCTAGGACTATTTCTTTGTCTTTGAAATGAGGAGCTGAACAAGGTGATTACTGGGATTTATTCCAACTCTGAAATTCCCTAACTTTCCTTTTGTTCATGAAATATTTTTAGTGTGTTACTGCAGCATCGATATCTTTCCAAGATCGTTACCTGTACACTAGGAGTTTAAATCCTTTCCCCCAAAGGCTGGTGTGGGGTTTCTCTTTTCCTAGGTCATCGTCTGCCTGTATTCGGTCCTTCAGATATTCAGCCAGAGTATATGACATATGTGAATGACTTTATAAAGGTGGAAGTCCTCACACCTTAGAGGAAAATTAATGTCTCCCTTATTCACTGGAGTCTTCCTGCGAATCATTCCTTAATTGCCTCTCTTTCTGACTAGCCTGAGTTCTGCTTTGTCAAATTTTTGTGAGATCAGGTTGGCCTTGGTGGCCATCATTGCTGGTGCAGACTTTTCACCTCATCTGTACATCTTTTCACTTCCACGGGCCTTTGATAGTGTAGGAGCTGTATTCCAGTGTATTTCTAAGTGAAATTTCAGGTTGCAATGATCTGCTTTGGAACTTGAAACATTTTTTTTGATTCCCCTGCCTATCCATCTCATTTGTATGTCTTTGTGAACAAAGTACGCACACACACACACTCACAGACATACACTGTCTTGTACACCTGCCTGCGTGCACGCACGTGCGTGTGCATGTGTGTGCGCACAGCGCTTGACTTTGGACTCTGCACTTTATCGGACAGCATTTTTCCCAGTTGTTACCCCCATTTCTGTTCTTTGGAGCTTTGGCTTTCGGAAGTGACTTTGCATCTAACTAACAGAGTGGCTGCTGTGGGCAACCCTTGAACAATGAGCTTAAACAGAAGAATGAGGGTAATGTTTATTGGAATAAAGATTAGCCTTTAAATTCCTCAGGGGAATGAACCAAATCCAATGTTTTCCTGTTAGCTGACATTTTTTTTTTTTTTTTTTTTTTAATATTGATGCTGTTTGGATCTTCTGGAGAAGGGAGGGGGAAAAAAAACTTCAGCAAATCAGCTTTTTCATTCAGAAAATGGAAGTTGGGGGGCTATTTTAGCCAGGCTTTTTGTTAGTCCCTGATTTGATGTTTTCACTATGATGAGAACAGTAGCTTCACAAATCTTGCAAAAATCTGATCAATGGAGGGTGTTGTTGAGGGGGAAACAGAGTGCAATTATTTAAATAATCCTAGGCCAATAAGCATTTGGTAGGTGGAGTTACTGTTGTGTGCATTACAGGGCAAGATAATTCTGAATGAAGACTTTAAACATCACACAAGCTGGACGGGCTCTAGTTCTGCTTTTTGTGCAAACAAAGCAAGTGCCTAGGTGACTAGGTTTTGCTGACTATCCATTAGTGAATGCAGCTTGTTTGATAAGATTTTTAAAAATACATGTAAAGGATTTATCCGAAGCCCTTATGAATATTTCATGAGTTGATATATTCAGCTGAATGAATTCAGTGAGTGTCAGTGTGTAGCTTGCAGACAAACCTCATCCACAAGGAGGCTACTGACATAGAAAGCACTTTGGCGCATTTTCAGAGGCAAAGCCAGGCTGATAAAGCTCCTTGTGACAGCCTGACTTGCCATTCTTCGAGTGTGCTGCTCTTGCTCTAAGCAGCTCATACACGGGAGCCGCCGCTTCTGAAATTAAACTGGAAAACAGTTTGCAGACTCATCAGCCTCCTAACCTACAGCTGTGTCTCTGGTATGTTTGAGGTTTTTGTTTTGGGTGGTGAAAGCCAGCGCTCCATATAAGACATGACAGCAAAAGAGTCTTCAAAAGAACTTACTGCTTCTGAATCTGAGGTTTGCATCAAGACTTTCAAGGAGCAAATGCACTTAGAACTCGAGCTTCCAAGGCTATCGGGAAACAGACCTACATCTCCGAAAATTTCTCCACGCAGTTCACCAAGGAACTCACCGTGCTTTTTCAGAAAGTTGCTGGTGAATAAAAGCATCCGGCAGCGTCGGCGCTTCACCGTGGCTCATACATGGTAAGACGGGACTTGGAGGTGTCTGCCGTGCTTCTCATTAGCGGCCGCGGTTCAGAAATGCAGAAAACAGAACATTTGAATTTTGTTCGTAATGCATACCATGAGTGTGAAATGAATGGAGAGCAGGTCCGCTGAAGAAGGCATAGTGCAGTGTGTATTAAATTATCATTGTGCTGCCAAGCTGTTTCCAGATAAAATAAGCCTTTAACTGTGGGAAGTCTTGAAAATTACTGCTTATAAAAAATACCTAGCCTATTCTAGGTAAATTAAATACCCAAGGAGTTGTGAACATTGTTTTTTTGTTTAATCTCTGTTGAGGTGAGAGCTGACTTTTTTGAGGGAGTGTTTTGTGGCTGCTGTTGATATTTTTCAGTACCCTTTTTTTGGTACGAGAATTAATGTTTTAATCTTAGTTCTAATTTATTTCTTAAGTTATGTATAAAGTCAAACTTCATTATTGCATTGCCATGTTTGCAGTGTAGAAACTGGTGGGTTTTTGATCTACTGACTTTGTTTAGGGAAAGGGAGAACGAAGTTCCCACTTCTGAAATGGCATGGTTAATTAGTCTTATTTGGATTCAAATTGCTCTTATTTTTAAGAGCCTCTTGTAAAAAAAAAAAAAGTAACTTCTAATTTATTGGCGGTAATAAATAAATTCCCCTAATAAATTAGGAATGGCAAGTAAATAAATTCAAGAACTTTCTATAAAAATTGCCCTGAGTCTGCCACCTTTAACATGTATGTTACATACAAGGGGATAGCTTCCTTAAATCAGTATGATAATAAATGTAAGAAAAAGCACAGTGGAAAGTAAATAAACTTTCATCATCAATGCTAGGGCATTTCAGATTTCTCTGCAGGATATATTTTCTTTCAGATTAAGATACCTTTCAAAACTGGGTATCTGTATAGTTTTTATTTAATAAGGACCATAGCAATAAAGGGAGCAGTACTTCTTATAGACAATTCTAACACAAAGATTTTTGTGACTGCATGTTAGGTTACCAACCAACATGATAAATTGAGGATATCTGGGCTTGCAGATTAATATTTACTTAAATTCTGCTTTCCACTCATCTGAAATGTTTGTCTCACCCACTGCACAGTGCGTTGGTAAATTCAACTTACCCCTAGAAATGTGTAGCTTGCCTTTGATGGGTACCACATGTTTAGCTTAAAACATAATTTACCTAGCTAAAAGCGATATGGTTATTTTTGTTTTCTGAAAATGGACTGTTGTTCATACAATTGCTTTATTGGAGAATTTTTTTGGTCGTCTTTTTGATGAATTAAATCTTAATTATAGTCTCATACGTAGAATGCACATGCTTAGTTTTTAAAAACCTACCCATGGCAGCACATGCATACAGAGATTTATATATAAGTCTGTACTGAAGAACTCCTTTCTCTCGTGGTTTACTCCACCCCTAATGTGAGCATTTTCATACAGTTTGCTAAGTAGTATAACTGAACAGGAGAAGGGATTTGGGTATAATTAATTCTCATAAAAAGAACAAAGATGGAAAATGTACAATTAACTAATAGACTTACATGTTTGATAAAACCATTATTTTGACCAGAAGGACATTTAATTTTAGTAAGCTAATTTTCAGATAATGGTAAATCTTCCTAAAACTTAGGTAATAATCTCCTTATTGTAGATTTTCTGAATATAATAATGTGACCTTTCTTTTACTGAGGATAGATTTTTGATGTGCTAGGAACATGAGCTATGAATACTGGATTTTTTTTCTTTTCAAAAGAACCCAAATTTTAAAGTGATTAAAGAGCCAGTTTCACTCATGCATTATACAAATCTTCTTGCAGCAAGTTACAAAAAGAACAATTAAATGCTATCTAAGGTAACTTACGCTATTGGAGTGATCTTCTAGCTGAGTTAAAACAAAAATTTCTACAAATTGTCAAGAAAAACCCCCCACAAAACACATGACTTGGTTATAATGTACCATAATATAGGTTTAAAGAATCCATTAGTCACCAAACTTATAAAATTAGTTATGACCATGACTCATTTTCATTTTTTCTCCCTCTCAACTCACATACTCCCCTTCTCATCATTCTTAGTAAAGCTATTTCAGTTTGTTTCCAAGTCCTGATTAAGTCCATATTTACGTCTATTTATATTGTTTTATTTTGGCGTATGTTTAGTATTTTTCAAATTTATTTTCAAGAAACATTTCAGGAAAACTTCTTTTTAGAAAATATATACATATCTTATGTATTTGAATGACTTTTTTGCTTATCTGAAAAATTGTGTTTTTTTTAGCATCACATATAATAGTTACATGAGTAAATAAGAGCGTAAGTGCGTTATTTTTGCCTCTTTGTCATGATGAAATGTAACCATCCTTTCACGATCAACGATTGGTATTTTCCAAACCATGCATTTAAGTTAGAAATTCCAAGATATGCACTTAGAAGTCTCTAAAAACATGTTATTACTTTACAGTAGACAGTAGGCTTCTTTTAAGAAGACTGGATTGTTTTGATTCCAGCATTGAAATTAAAGTAATTTTCATGATGAAGTTAAACAATGCAGAAGATGCAGTTTATGTCCAAACCCACTGAACAATTTTTTTTTTATCTTTAGTTATTTGTAGATTTCATATTTTGGTCAGATGAACGTGTAGTTCTGGTTTTGAAAACCCAAGTTATGAAGCATGGGCTAATGGCAAAGATTTAAGAAGCACTTGTGAAATATTGACTTTGGGATTATTTTTAAAATATCTGAAAACAAAAGTAGATATTCAATGGGTTGTCACTAATCAGAATATTTAAACAATCCTAAATCTGGAAGGAATTTGGGTGATTATCTCATTGCTTCCTTTTACCCTTGGGCAGACCGCAATTACTCCATCTTTGACATATGGAAATCTGCCCTATTTTTTATGACTCTGGAGAAAATAGTTCTATCACCTCATTTGGTACACAGTCTCACTACTTCATAGTCCAGGTTTTGGAAAATTCTTCTGGATGATCAATCTGTATATAACATATAATATTTATAATCTGATTTTTGGTCCTTAATGAATACTAAGAAAAGGCCTGTAAGAACCTGCATGAGCGGGTGCCTGCGTAGCTCAGTTGGTTAAGTGCCTGCCTTCTGCTCAGGTCATGATCCCAGTGTCCTGGGATCAAGCCCAGTGTCTTAGGATTGAGCCCTACATCTGGGCGCTCTGCTCAGCGGGAAGCCTGCTTCTCCTTCTCCCTCTTCCTGCCACTCCCCCTCCTTGTGCTCTCTCTCTCTCTCTCTGTCAAATAAATAAATAAAACCTTAAAAAAAAAAAAGAACCTGCATAAATCCAAAGATCATTATTAACTGGTCCCATAAAAACTGCTTTTTTTTTTTACCCTCAACATATAGAATTGAGCATTGCTATGAGCAAGAAGAAATTCTGATTCAACCTATGTGGATTCCAACACCTACTATATTTTAAATTCTTTACTAGGATGCTCGTATATATTATCTCATTTAAGTTTCATTTGTAGTATAAGAGTACTCTGAATTCATGTTCTTTGTGAGATTACATGTTGTAGGTATAAAAAAAAATGTACTGAACTGCTTTAGCTTCTTCCATGAATTTCTACTTTGTTAACCATTAATTTGACTCTGAATCACCATCCCAAATTTCCAAATCTCCTTGGAATTCTGAAACCCAGTAGTAGATGCCACACTCATTGTTAGATGATATGAGAAAATAAATAAAAACACAAGATTGCAAGGTCTCAGTGAAATGTTCAGGGAGTTGGAAAATTAATGCCAGAGTCCTTAGGTCAACATATTATTTATCCCTAACCCCAAAGGGTGACAATTTCTGAGGCATAATCTTATTCTACCTGGCCCCTGTGGCCTGCTTTCTCCTGACTAGCACCTGCCACAGTGTCCAGCTTCTTCAGCCTTCTTTCCTTAGCTGATGTTCTAACTGCAGTCAGTGGTTCTCCACCACCATCAGCAGAATGATGCTCTGTGAAGAAAGTTGTGATGGCCTTCACTACGTCCTGGGCTCACCACACACCTCTCTCTATACTCTCCTCTTGAAGAGCAAATGTCTTGGTGAGCACCACATTCTGTCCGTCTACCCATGCTTGCTCATGGGAATGCGCCTGCCCAAGGAGCAATATTCCTTCAATTGGAGTTAGTATTAGAGAAAGAAAGACTTGTGTTTCTTTTCCTTTCCCCCATTTCGTTCTAACTATATCTTGGAAATCTTTCCTCATTTTAACAAAGGTTTATGAAATGTGTACTCTCGTACCTAATAATTGAATGCAGATGTATTAAAAGACATAGTTCATACTCTACGGGAGCTTATACCTGACAAGGCAAAACTGGAATGACTAGGGGAAGAGTGAAAATAGACCAATGAATATAGCTCATGCCTGACTTTTCTCTAAATTTTAGGCACGATGGAGGCATAAACGTATGCAATTTAGGCCTAGTTTCTGAGTTAAAACTGCTAAATCTGTGCCTTGTATTCTTCTTCAATTTACTTGAAATAGTTCCTAGCAACATTGGAAAATTTTTGAGAAATATCTATGTCTTTACATATTTACCAATTGAACAGTTGATTGAACAAAACATTTGTTGAGAGACTACTGCGCTCCAGGCCCACTCTGGGTTTAGGAGATACAAAATGAGAAAGAGCCCTTGCCTTCAAAGGACTCATATACTGCCTGGCAAGCAAACTTATGTATTAATAATTCACCAACGTTGTGTAAGTAATGGTATTGAAGAAGGGTACCCCAGTTTGTCATGAGAGCACAGGCGAATTAAAGACCACTAGAAAATGAGTCAGTGTGTTAGGAAAGATTTAGAGAATAGGTGACATTTGTGTGGGGTCTTGAAAAATGAGTAGGAGTTTTCTGGGAGTAGAGTGGGCAGGAAGGCCATTTTTTGGTCAGAGAAATAATAATAATAAGGAAATTCCATTAATCCATAACAATAATAAGAGCTCACATTTATTTAGCCCTTGCAATGTATGTGCATTATTCTAAATATATTTACTTATTTAGGCCCATGAAAAGCCCATGAGTTATGAGGTATGAGTTATGGCTCCTGTAGATTGGAGCCATACTTTAGAGATTCCACTATCATGAACAAGACTTGGGACTTATTCCATCATCAGTGGGGAGCCACTGCAGGATGGTGACAAGGATTGCCATAAATAGCTTTTACTTTGGTAAGAGACTTGGCAGGCATTGTGGAGAATGGATTGGTGGATGAAGAGATTAGAAGCCAAGAGAAAAAGGAGAATGTGCATTTGAGAGCATTGACTTCTAATTATTGTGTATATCCCATAATATTGAAAACTATGCTGATGACATTCTTTATGACTTAACAAATTACTGTTTATGGAAAACGAGGGGAAAGTATGTATATTTGGTACCCCTTACATTTATCATCTACATCATGATGCCATGCGTACTTCTAGCTGAGTACACTATCCGCAAATGCATCAAACAATGAGTAGAGGTGCTTGTGAGGATGGTGCATCTGGAAAAACCCTAGTGCTCAGTCCTCATTTACTAGAGGTCCTTGTGTTGTGTTTTGTGTATATCCTGGAGGGTTTTTTTGTTTTGTTTTGTTTTTTATAGAAATTATCTTCGTCTACGGACTGAACTGAATGCCAGTAGAAATCTATGCCTCATAGCCTGAGTCTATTGCTTTAATTAGAGCAAGCATTTTCTCAGTAATGCAAGTCTATAAATGGTGTTTTTCCTGGTCTTTTAGTGCCCACAAGTCTTCAATATATTGAATTTTTAAAATACTTACTGTAAAAAGGTCTTTGTAAAGTAATGATGACAACTCCCAAGACACATGCTGGAAGGTGGTCTGGCACACATGGCCACTGTCCAACTGCTAAAGTTTATCCCCCCTTCATGAAATCCCATTTGCTTTCCTTTCCCGTTCTTTCCTCTTTTGTGTTCTCCCAGTTTTTCTCCTTGAATGTTTATAGATGCTTTCTTCTCTAATATCAGCAACATTAGGCTTGAAGCATTTAAATGACTCTCAGGAAAGAATCCCAAATGCTTACCAGGGTTTACCAGGCCCAACATTATCCGGCTCCAGGCCACCTGTGACCTCATCTGCTACTCTCCTGCTATGGTAGCCTCCTTTCTGTTCTTCAGCAAACCTAGCATGTTTCCACTCCTGGGCCTTTGCACTTGGTGTTCCTTCTGGAGGCTAGTCCCTTAGATGCTGACATGGCCCACTCTCTTACTTCTATTCAGGCTTCTCTTAAAATATCACTTGCTGAAGAAGGGTTCCCTGACCCCTCCATCTAAAAAAAAAAAAAAAAGCACCCTTTACTTCCTAGTTCCTTACTCTGCTTTATTTTTCTTCTTGGCACTTACCATTACCTGAAAATACTCACCTGAAAAGACACGCTCATTTGTTGTATTGGTTTTTTTTTTCCTTCTGTTATCTGTCAACCCTTCTAAATTACATGAGGGCAGGGATTTTGTCTTCTTTACTACATCCTAGGCACCTACAAGCAAGGCTGGCACTTCATAAATATTTGTTGAAAAGATAAAAGAAGGAATGGCTCTGATTCCTGTTCCTTGCTCTTTATTCTTAGATGGTCTTTCCTTTGGCCTGATATGACGGAAGAAAAAAGGAAGCTTAGTTAATACTCATTCTACAAGCGCTCCATCCATCTCTTAATGGTTGTGTTCCCTTTCTGCCAGTAGGGCTGCTCCAACTTGCTAACTATTTTGTGCTGTACGATATTGCAGGTACAGGTTTAATTACAATATCTCACTTAGAGGCTAAGTGTTTTACATGGTAGCCTATTTAATTAAACCACTTTGTACAAATCATACAGCCTAGCCTGTAGTGCTGTAAAGTAAATATTTGTCTGGAGCGCTGTACAATTACTTATTTGGTTCTTCTTCATGCATCAAATAGCACAGTTGGTGCTTCAGCCCGGGAAAGCTGTCCATCTCTCTTATTAACTGTCTGGATGGAAGTGTTGTACAGAATCTATTTGCTATTTGGCCTTCAAAACATTTTCATATTATATATTGAACTGTTGAATTATCTATGTTTTCCCACTGATGCAACACCTAAATTTTAACATGAGCTAGAGCTATGGCCATTTGAGTTTTTTGTAGGATTTCCCCACAGGGAATTTGGAAGCAAGAGTCCATGACTTGCAGAGTGAGGAAATTGTGAATTAAGAACCCTTGTTCTTTAGAAAAGGCATCAGCAGGAGTGAAAATTTTCACTTGGCACTGTCTCTTTTTTTCTGTACGTTGAGGGTGAGACCTCTGTCGCTCCCAGTAATTTGTCTGACACAGATATGTTTCAATCTCATTGTGTACTTTTAAGTTAAAAAAAAAAGGTAATTTGTTGACCATCTCAGATTACTTCTTGCCAGAACTGAAGCATTTTCTCTTTGAGGGAGAATAAAAATGACTGCTTCTGTAAACCTTTGGTGGACAAGAACACCTGTCACATGGCATGCTCTCCTGACAGACTCACTTATCCTCCTTCTACCTCTACCCCTCACCACTCAGGTTTACTGTGAATTACACAGATTGGAAATAAAGTGGGAGGGGTAGTATGGCTTCAAGAAAATGGCTTTCAAACTGCATTTTCTGGAATATCAGTGTGTGGGAGCCATTTTGGGTATTCCTTGAAAAATAGGGTGCTGACGATCTTTTTCCTGGTCCCAGGTGAATAAAACAACATGGATGACTGGAGCCTTGGAGAACTTTGGAGTAATCTCACATAGATTCCATAATATCCAAGTACTTGAAAGCCACCACTTTAAGAGATTAATGAATGGAGAGAGAAAAAATTTCTGTGTGTCTATGCTTGGTAAAGTCACAGAAATTTGTAGACATTTATAGCATTAAAGTTATATGCATTGAGGGGCACCTGGGTGGCACAGCGGTTAAGCGTCTGCCTTCGGCTCAGGGCGTGATCCCGGCGTTACGGGATCAAGCCCTATGTCAGGCTCCTCTGCTGTGAGCCTGCTTCTTCCTCTCCCTCTCCCCCTGCTTATGTTCCCTCTCTCGCTGGCTGTCTCTATCTCTGTCAAATAAATACATAAAAATCTTAAAAAAAAAAAGTTATATGCATTGAAAATGTCCAGGAATGGCAGCAAGGCAAATGATGAAGTTGGAAGCGTCTGGGTCAAGGAGAGGTCACTAAGAGGTTTTTTTTTTTTTTTTTTTAAAGATTTTATTTATTTATTTGAGAAAGAGAGAGAGAGCTTGAGAGAGCGAACAGGGGAGGGGTAGAGGGGGAGGGAGAGGAAGAGGGAAAGAATCCCAAGCAGACTCCCCACTGAGCATGGAGCCTGACATGGGCTTGATCCCAGGGCTTGATCCCAGGAACCTGAGATCATGACCTGAACTGAAATCAAGAGCCAGACTCTTAACTGACTGAGCCACCCAGGTGTCCCTGGGAGTGAAGATTTAAAATTTCAAGAAGTTGAAAGAGTAGCACAATGAACACCCTTTACCTAGATTTACTAATTAGTAATGTTTTCCTACATTTACTCTCTCTTTATCTCTCCATATCTAAAGCAATGTGTGTGTTTTCTTTAGTTTGAAGAGAGCACATTTGGGGGCGCCTGGGTGGCACAGCGGTTAAGCGTCTGCCTTCGGCTCGGGGCGTGGTCCCGGCGTTGTGGGATCAAGCCCCACATCAGGCTCCTCCGCTGTGGGCCTGCTTCTTCCTCTCCCACTCCCCCTGCTTGTGTTCCCTCTCTCGCTGGCTGTCTCTATCTCTTTCGAATAAATTAAAAAAAAAAAAATCTTGAAGAGAGCACATTTGGATGGAGAGCAGTAGTTTTCGGATCAAGAAGAGACTCATATTTTTTTTTTAAAGATTTTATTTATTTATTCGACAGAGATAGAGACAGCCAGCGAGAGAGGGAACACAAGAAGGGGGAGTGGGAGAGGAAGAAGCAGGCTCCTAGTGGAGGAGCCTGATGTGGGGCTCGATCCCATAACACCGGGATCACGCCCTGAGCCGAAGGCAGCCGCTTAACCGCTGTGCCACCCAGGCGCCCCAAGAAGAGATTCATATTTATTTTTAAAGTATGGAATTATATTTCTATTCCATCAGCATGTTCTCATATCATGATTTAAGTTTAATTCTTAATAGTATACTAGCACACTGACAAGTTACAAATAAGTCGTGTCCCCATTTTTAAAGTCAACTATTGGAATAGTTACAGTGGAGGGTAGAGGCATCCATAATAGTTCATGACTTTTCCTAGTGATAAATTGTTGGTTTTAGGTGCTTAAAACAGTTTCTAAGAGGATGGATGTCTGTAGCATTTAAATTTTCTTTCCCTAAAAGGAGATGTTATTTCTTTTTTTAAAACTATAAAACTTGTATCATTAGAATGGAATGTTATATAATGTTATATAATGTCTACTACACATGAGGTTTATGTTATCTTGAATTTTATTTTTTTACTATTAATCTTCATTTTATGTTAACATTGTCTGGAGTCAAGAAACCTAATTGGTTTCAGTATTTTCTCTTGACTTGCTATTGAAATTTTATTTTATTTATTTATTTTTTTTAATTTTATTTTATTATATTGTGTTAATCACCATACCAGTACATCCCCAGATTCCGATGTAAAGTTTGATGCTTCATTAGTTGCGTATAACACCCAGTGCACCATGCAATACGTGCCCTCCTTACTACCCATCACCAGTCTATCCCCTTCCCCCACCCCCTCCCCTCTGAAGTCTTCAGTTTGTTTCTCATAGTCCATAGTCTCTCATGTTTCATTCCCCCTTCTGATTACCCCCCTTTTCTTTATCCCTTTCTTCCCCTACCGATCATCCTAGTTCTTATGTTCCATAGATGAGAGAAATCATATGATAATTGTCTTTCTCTGCTTGACTTATTTCACTTAGCATTATCTCCTCCAGTGCCGTCCATGTTGCAGCAAATGTTGAGAATTCGTTCTTTCTGATAGCTGAGTAATATTCCATTGTATATATGGACCACAGCTTCTTAATCCAGTCATCTGTTGAAGGGCATCTCGGCTCCTTCCATGATTTGGCTATTGTGGACAATGCAGCTATGAACATTGGGGTGCATATGGCCCTTCTCTTTACTACGTCTGTATCTTTGGGGTAAACACCCAGTAGTGCAATGGCTGGGTCATAGGGTAGTTCAATTTTTAACTTTTTAAGGGACCTCCACACTGTTTTCCAGAGTGGCTGTACCAACTTGCATTCCCACCAACAATGTAGGAGGGATCCCCTTTCTCCACATCCTCTCCAACAATTGTTGTTTCTTGCCTTGTCTATCTTTGCCATTCTAACTGGCGTAAGGTGGTATCTCAGTGTGGTTTTGATTTGAATTTCCCTGATGGCTAATGATTTTGAACATTTTTTCATGTGTCTGTTAGCCATTTGTATGTCTTCATTGGAAAAGTGTCTGTTCATATCTTCTGCCCATTTTATGATTTGTTTATTTGTTTCTCGTGTATTGAGTTTGAGAAGTTCTTTGTAGATCTTGGATACCAGTCCTTTATCTGTGGTGTCCTTTGCAAATATATTCTCCCATTCCGTGGGCTGTCTCTTAGTTTTTTTGACTGTTTCCTTGGCTGTGCAGAAGCTCTTTATCCTGATAAAGTCCCATAAGTTCATTTTATCTTTTATTTCTCTTGCCTTTGGCGATGTGTCGTGAAAAAGGTTGCTCTGGCCGATGTCATAGAAGTTGTTGCCTATGTTCTCCTCTAGAATTTTGATGGATTCCTGTCTCACATTGAGGTCTTTCATCCATTTGGAGTTTATTTTTGTGTATGGTGTGAGAGAGTGGTCAAGTTTCATTCTTTTGCATGTAGCTGTCCAATTTTCCCAGCACCATTTATTGAAGAGACTGTCTTTTTTCCACCGGATGTTTTTTCCTGCTTTATCAAAGATTAGTTGCCCAAAGAGCCGAGGGTCCATTTCTGGGTTCTCTATTCTGTTCCATTGGTCGATGTGTCTGTTTTTGTGCCAGTACCATGCTGTCTTTGTGATCACAGCTTTGTAGTACAGCTCGAAATCCGGCATTGTGATGCCCCCAGCTTTGTTTTTCCTTTTCAACAGTTCCTTGGAGATTCGGGGCCTTTTCTGGTTCCATACAAATTTAAGGACTATTTGTTCCAGTTCTTTGAAAAATGTCCTCGGTATTTTGATCGGGATAGCATTGAAAGTGTAGATTGCTCTGGGTAGTATGGACATTTTAACTATGTTAATTCTTCCAATCCATGAGCATGGAATATTTTTCCATCTTTTTATGTCTTCCTCAATATCTTTCAAAAGTGATCTATAGTTTCTAGGATATAGGTCCTTTACGTCTCTGGTTAAGTTAATTCCAAGGTAACGTATGGTTTTTGGTGTTATTGTAAATGGGATGGATTCCCTAATTTCTCTTTCTTCAGTCTCGTTATTCGTGTATAGAAATGCAACTGATTTCTGGGCATTGATTTTGTATCCTGCCACCTTACTGAATTGTTCTATAACTTCTAATAGTTTGGGAGTGGATTCCTTTGGGTTTTCCATATAGAGTATCATGTCATCTGCAAAGAGAGACAGTTTGACTTCTTCTTTGCCGATTTGGATACCTTTGATCCCTTTTTGTCTTCTGATTGCTGTTGCAAGGACTTCTAGTACTATGTTGAATAATAGTGGCGAGAGTGGGCATCCTTGTCGTGTTCCTGATCTTAAGGGAAAGGCTTCCAGCTTTTCCCCATTGAGAATAATGCTTGCAGTAGGCTTTTCATAGATGGCTTTTATGAGATTGAGAAATGTACCCTCTATTCCTACACTCTGAAGGGTTTTAATCAGGAAAGGATGCTGTATTTTGTCAAATGCTTTTTCTGCATCAATTGAGAGGATCATATGGTTCTTGAGTCTTTTCTTGTTGATATGATGTATCACATTGATTGATTTGCGAGTGTTGAACCATGCTTGCATCCCAGGTATGAATCCCACTTGGTCATGATGGATAATCCTTTTAATGTACTGTTGGATTCTATTAGCAAGGATCTTGTTGAGGATTTTGGCATCCATATTCATTAGAGAAATCGGTCTGTAATTCTCCTTTTTGAGGGGGTCTTTGCCTGGTTTGGGGATCAAGGTAATATTAGCCTCATAGAATGAGTTTGGTAGCTTTCCTTCTGTTTCTATTTTTTGAAATAGCTTTAGGAGAATAGGTATTATTTCTTCTTTGAATGTTTGGTAGAATTCCCCAGGAAAACCGTCTGGGCCTGGAGTTTTATTATTTGGAAGGTTGTTTATCACTGACTCAATTTCTTCATAGTTAATTGGCCTATTTAAGAAATCTATTTCTTCCTGTTTCAGTCTTGGTAGTTTATAGGTTTCCAGGAAGGCCTCCATCTCTTCCAGATTGTTTAGTTTTTTGGCATATAGCTGTTGATAAAAGTTTCTAATAATCCTTGCAATTTCAATGGTGCTGGTCGTGACCTCTCCCTTTTCAGTCATAATTTTAATAATCTCAGTCCTTTCTCTTTGTTTTTGGACAAGTTTTGCCAGTGGTCTATCAATTTTATGGATTCTCTCAAAGAACCAGCTTCTAGTCCTGTTGATCTGCTCTACTGTGCTTCTGGTTTCTAATTCATTGATTTCTGCTCTAATCTTGGTCAACTCCTTCCTTGTCAGTGGGTTAGGCCTGTCCCTCTGTTGCTGTTCCAGTTTCTTGAGGTGAGAATATAGAAACTGCATTTTAGATTTTTCTATTCTTTTGAGTGAGGCTTGGATGGCTATGTATTTCCCCCTTAGGACTGCCTTTGCAGTATCCCATAGGTTTTGGACCGTTGTGTATTCATTCTCGTTGGTCTCCATAAATTGTTTAATTTGTTTTTTGATTTCCTGGTTTATCGAGTCATTCTTGAGCAGGATGGTTCTTAGCCTCCAAGTGTTTGAGTTTCTTCCAGGTTTTTCCTTGTGGTTGAGTTCCAATTTCAGAGCGTTGTGGTCTGAGAATATGCAGGGGATAATTTCAATCTTTTGGTATTGGCTGAGACCTGTTTTGTGTCCCAGAGCATGATCTATTCTTGAGAATGTTCCATGGGCATTTGAATAGAATGAGTATTCTTTGGTTCTGGGGTGTAGTGTTCTATATATATCTATGAGGTCCAACTCGTCGAGTATGGCATTCAAAGCCTTTGATTCTTTGCTTAGTTTTTGCCAGGGTGTTCTGTCTATTTCTGATAGTGGGGTGTTGAGGTCCCCTACTATTACTGTGTTCTTATCTATATGTCTCTTTATTTTGGTTAAGAGTTGGCTTGTGTATCTTGCTGCTCCCCTGTTGGGGGCATATATATTAATAATTGTCATATCCACTTGTTGAATACTTCCTTTAAGAATAATATAGTGCCCTTCTGTATCTCTCTCTATGGCCTCTAGTTTAAAATCCAGTCTATCTGATATGAGAATTGCTACTCCAGCTTTCTTTTGAGGTCCATTTGCGTGGAAGATGGTACTCCATCCCCTTACTCTAAGTCTGAATGCATCTTTGGGTTCAAAATGAGTCTCTTGTAGACAGCAAATGGATGGGTCATGTCTTTTTATCCAATCTGCAACCCTGTGGCGTTTTATGGGAGAGTTTAAGCCATTTAGATTGATAGAGATTATTGACAGATATGATTTTAATGATGCCATTTCTCTTTAAAGTCTTTGTATCGGTTGTGACTTGCTGCTCTGTATCACTCTTGGGGCCTTTTTACCTTTATAGAGCCCCCCTTAATATCTCCTGTAGGGCTGGTTTCGTGGTTACGAAATTGGTTAATGATTGGCGATTTTGGAACGTCTTTATTTCTCCATCAATTCTGAATGACAGCTTTGCTGGATAAAGGATCCTTGGCTGCATGTTTTGCTATTGAAATTTTAGATCAGTTAATTGTATTGGACCTCAGTTCCTTCATTTGCAAAATGGAGAAAATAGCCTTATGTTTAAATATTTTCAAATGTTAATTTAAAAAACATAGCTATTTGTCTGGTCTACTAGCTATCTGTCTTCTAAGGTAGTGTATTAAAGTACTTAACACAGTACTTCATGCATTATAAATCACATAATAGATGCCATTGTTTAATTAAATAACTTTATAAATCTCTAAACATATACAGACTTTCACATTATTGTCAGTCTTGGTTGGTAAAGCAGAAATTATTTTTCATTATTTGAAAAGCATCACTGGGTATGGACTGTGCCAATTTGAGAGTGAAAATGCCTGTGAATTTGCGAAGAAATAATTTTGTAATATCCACAGTGTGACCATTACATATACTGAAGAAACAAAATATCATTTATTTATTTATCATGTGATAATCACATTCTAATGAACCGTGCGTAATTATACTGATATGCATATCAGAAGACCCAGTGTGAATAGCTTACGTCCTCCAAGAAACTTTATGGCCTTGTTTGGCCGCTATCACCAAGATATTTTGAAAAGTCATTTGTTATTGTCCACTGTGTGAAAGAGATAGGAAGAGAATCACACTGAAGTAATTCCATCCACTTGCACCAATCAGCTTGAAAGCAAAGGCAAAAAAAAAAAAAAAAAGTGTAAGAAGATGCCTTGTTTATTTCAAGATCCCACATATAAACAGCCAATATAGGATTAAGTGAACAAATGCTTTGCAAAAACTCCAGTGTCATCAAAAACTCACTTATCTCAAAATGTCTCCTTGCTACCCTTTCTATTTCTCCACAAATTAATAAGCCCAGACTGTCTGTTACAGTGTGGAAGGTCTGAGAGTGCTTCTGTGGCTTATTTGGGCCACAATTACCTCAGCAGTTTATACAGGAAACCTTTCTCTCACCATCAGGACTATTTGTCTCCTGATGAAAGGTCAGCGGACTCAAAGATCCAACTCTCTCTTGCTGGTATCTTCGCTGCCCACGCCTTCCTCCTGAGATTTTACCACTGAAATCCAGATGCAGATTTTAACTTCTTGGGGATAACTATGCCCTTTCTCTTCACCTGTGTGCTTTCTCTGCCAGGTCTGTGCTCAGTCAGGGACCAGATTTGTGTCTCTAACATGCTCATGTTTACCAGAACAATACAGGGACTGTAGGAAGCTGGGTGGTCTGGTGCAGAGCATAGCATTTGATCCCAACTCTACTTTTACCAAACACTAGGTTTTAGACAAATCATTGAACTTAAGCTTGGTTCCTCTTTCTGCAAAATTAGAAAAATTCTACTTGTATCTCAGATGGTCAACAGACACATGAAAAAATGCTCAACATCACTCATCATCAGGGAAATACAGATCAAAACCACAATGAGATACCACCTCATGCCAGTCAGAATGGCTAAAATTAACGAGTCAGGAAACAACAAATGTTGGTGAGGATACGAATGGGGAACCCTCTTACACCGCTGGTGGGAATGCAAACTGATACAGACATTCTGGAAAACAATATGGAGGTTCCTCAAAAGTTAAAAATAGGGCTACCCCACAACCCAGCAATTGCACTACCAGGTATTTAAAGGATACAAACATAGTGATCTGAAGGGGCACCTGCACCCCAATGTTCATAGCAGCAATGTCCACAATAACCAAACTATGGAAAAAGCCCAGATGTCCATCGACAGATGAATTGATAAAGATGTGGGGTGTGTGTGTGTGTATAAATATAATGGAATATTACTTAGCCATCAAAAAATGAAATCTTAACCATTTGTAATGACATGGATGCAGCTAGAAGGTCTTATGCTAAGCAAAGTAAGTCAATCAGAGAAAGACAAATACATGATTTCACTCATGTGAAATTTAAGAAACAAAACAGGATTGTAGGGGAAGGGAGGGAAAATAAAGATGAAATCAGAAAGGGAGAAAAATCATGAGACTCTTAACTATGGGAAAGAAACTGAGGGTTGTTGGAGGGGTGGTGGGTGGAGGGATGGGGTAACTTGGTGATGGGCATTAAGAAGGGCACGAGATGTAATGAGCACTGGGTGTGGTATGCAACTGATGAATCACTGAACTCTACCTCTGAAACGAATACACTGTATGTTGATTAATTGAATTTAAATGAAATTAAATTTAAAAAATACTACTTGTATCTCATTAAGCCACTATGGAGATTAAATGAATGTGTGTACAGTGTTTAGCACAATCTGTGGCCAATGACAGGTAACCAGCAGACATTAATTCACTAATGTATCCATAGCTTAGGATTCCATATAAAAATTTATAACATACATATCATAATATAAATTAATTATTTCATATGACTTGGTTTAATTAAATAAGTTTTTATTAAGCAACTATTGTGCATATTCATTCTTTTTAGACCATTTAGTTTCATAGCATACTTAGTTTTGTAGGATCATACTTTATCTTAAAGCCCATATTAACCATTCTTTCCGCAGTAAGATAAAATTTAAAATGAAAGAGAAATCACCGTGTGTAATGGGGTTTAATGACTTTCATTCTTTGCAAAGAGAACTACAACGACTTTGTCTGGAAAATGATCTGTATTCTTTAAGATTTCAGTAACCTTCTTGAATTGGATATTTGTCTCCATTAGTGAAACTGGATGCCAGTGAAACACTATTTCTTTAAGTTAGTTTAAATATCTTTCTAATAAATTTTTTTAAAAAGTTCTTTTCCAAGGATCAGAATGTCAGTGAAGTTGTTTTCCCTCATCAGTAGAATCTAACCTCTTCGTTCTTTGTTTATATAAGAGAGTTTATTCATGAGAAGCAATGGGAAAAGAGTTTAGGGTCTAGAGTCAGAGAATCTAGACATGCATCCTGGCGCCACCACTTACAAACTGTTTTTTTTGTTTTGTTTTGTTTCGTTTCTGAGTGGGGCAGAGGTAGTTCTTTGACCTTTTAGAAGCTCAAGGTCCTCATCAGTAAAGTAGAAATAAAAGTCTTTTCCCTACTCGTATATGTCACTCATAAAATTAATTAGAATTGTTGAAAAACACAAAGAATTAGAACCTCTTTGCTGGAAGAAGAACAAAGATAAGATTAGAGGACAGAAAGTAATGATAAACTATTGCTAAGGATTACAAAATAAAGTGGCTTAAATGCTGCAGGTGTATTTGGGTCGTATGTAAAGAGCATCCTGTTAATAAACATTATTAAATACCACACACATTGTTCCATGAACATTTTATTTCATACAAAAGAGAGGAGTTTCTGTTCAGTGGGACCACTTATGTAAGAGACTGTAATGGAGACGGGGGCTAGACTAAAAGGTAACTTTGTATCTTATCTGCCCCCATGGGTCTTGACATCACTTTCATGCTTCCTGCAGAAAGATAATAGAAAACTCACATAACCAATATTCAGTGCAGTGAAAGTTATGTTTAATATTTATCTAGAAGACTTTACAGCATTTAAATCAAATTGCTCTTTATCTCTTGGTCATTTCCAAGAATATTTAGGGTTGAAAACAGAAATAAAGGTATTGCTTTTCTTTTGACACAGACTTCCTTCTCATATTATCATTGATCACGTTGATCTGTCTCCTAGCAATTGAATGGCAGTAAAAGGTTATATCTTTAAGGCAGGTGTTTCTATTCAAGTGAATTTGTACATCATTGAAAAATCTGCTATCCGAATAAACTCAAAGCTTTGCAACAATGCAAAATAAAGTAAAATGATTTGGGGCTTCACAGGGATCATGGCACATTTCTGGTTCTGTCTAAATTAATAAAATAAGGTTTTTAGGACCCTATCTGGCAGTTGTAGATTAAATTAAGCAACTGCTTCATCTGAATAAAGATTTGCAGAGTCTAATATGAAAGAGCTATCTTTTATAAACACGGGACTTGCTTGGGATTCAGAGGATTTGAGTTTTAATGCCAGCTGCATCCCAAATGACCTGTGAGCACATACATTGTATATTTGGTGCTGGTAGCTTTTTTGTCAAGTGGAATTAATAATTACCTGCTCTACCATCCATACCGCATGCGTTATGGTATGCATATTGAATGCAAGTGGCTATCGAGTGCTTTGGTTTTCTGCAAAGTAACTTGGCAGGGACATTCAGAAGAAAAAAAAATCTTCTAAGAAGTTCTAGGCATAAAAGATTTTTTAAAATGTGACTTAGCTTTAAGATGGATTAATGAATTTTACATTTTATGTGAACCCTAAAAATGCGTTTGCCAAGTACTTGGTACTCTGATAGTTTAAATGTTTATGTTTAGAGTTTCTTAAAGCACTGTTGTATTTGTGTATGTCTCTACTTTTTCAATGGCTAAAAACCTGATAGACATCACTTGCAAACATGATAACACTTTGCCATTAAGGAGCTTTAATCTAGCCAAGGAGAATATATAATCATTTGGCATGTGCAGTAACTTTTTTTGATAGGTATGTGTTAAAAGGATAGAAGTATAAAATACAGAGCTCTCTCACTGCTACCAAGTGGTGCCAATCTGATTATGAAACTAAAGGCTTACAGAGCAATGGTGCTGTTCCTCTTTCCAAATGTCTGTGAGCCTTGAATCTGCCCTGTTATAATGACTTATTTTTTTGAGCAATTAATCACTAGTGAGGACCTGGGAACTGGTGTACCAGCACGTAGTCTGCTAGTGTGAACAAGCAGGAAGGATGCTCCAAGAGAGAAAGACACAAGATAGCAGTATTGAAAATTTTTTTACACAAACAGTTACACTACATACACATTATATCATCTAATCCTTATCTCCATTTACCAGTGAGGAAACTGAGATTCAGAAAGATCCACTAACTGATGCTAGCTAACCCAGCTACAAAGGAGTAAGCCAAGAAGTAGTCCAAGCGTTCTGATTTAGGGTTATACAATGTTTATATGGGCACGTTCCATAGAGTCAGTGGCACTCCTCCGCTCCACCTCCTTCTCAGCTTCCAACTCCAAACGCCTATGGGAAAACACCCAGGGTTCTCAGACTCTCATGTCTCCTTATTAAAAGCTTTCTCACAGGGACGACCTGACAAATTCATTCGCACTTAAGCATAACTGACTCCCGGGGTTTCAGGTGTTATTCCATTTTATGGAAATAAACATTAAGCCAGAATTAATTTCTGCTTGTAGAATTTTGCACGTTGGGGAGCAAAGGGAAGTATTTTGGATGATGAAACGGCATTTTCAGTCCCCTCAAGGCATGAGACCCAGATGATGGGCTGAATGCCCCAGGCATGAAGTTGTATTTGCAAACCTTTCATTCATTTACCACATTTACTGCCCACCAGTTCATGCCCATGTTTCCTGCCTTCCTTCCTATTTCTGCGGATCCATTTTGTGTGTACCAGGTTGAAGCCAACCCTTACACCATGCCCTGCATTTTATCTCCCTCACCCTCAAAGGCCCCTCTGCTCTGTCCTGCATCATCAATTTTCCATCCCATTAGATTATATCTATCAGTCTGCAAACAAGCCATAGCTCTATTCCTAGTATCTGTATGCTGATGATTTTCAGATTTATATCTCTAGCCAGACTTCTCTGAAGTCCAGACGTATATCCCTATCCAACAGCCATCTTGACAGCTAAATCTTTGACACCTACAACTGACATCATGATTTTCAACCCTCTTGCCGCTTTGTTGCCATCTGTTCCCTATCTCGCTAAAATGCAATTTCATTTTTCTAATTGCTCAGGCCAGAAACCTTGAAGTCTTCCATGACTCCTGCTTTTCTCAGTCATGTCACATTCCACTGCTTCAGCAAATCCCATCAGCTCTGCTTTCACAATGTATCCAGAATATCCCTTCTCTTTACCACCTCTGCCTCCATTCTGATTATCTCACACTTGGGTTGTTAAATTAACCTCTTACCTGATCTTCACCATTTCATCTTTGCAAAGTAGTCCCCACACAGTTGCCATGGTGACTCTATAACACATGGGCAGTTGTGCCAGTTGTCTATTCAGAATCTTTCAGAGATGCGTGACTTTGTTACCCAGAGTATGGGTTAACTTGTTTGTACCATACCTGTGAGACCCTATTGTTTTCGGCCTATTGCTTCTCAAACTCTGTTCCTTCACCTCACACCATTCCAGCCATGCTGTCTCTTTGCTGGGTCTCAAACAGTATAGGCAGCATCCCCATCAAGATGCGTGCCTTTTTTTTGTTGTCAAAAAAGAATTTCTCCCAGGTATCTGCATGGCCCACTTTCTTCTTTCAGGGCATTGCTTGAATTCATCTAATTGGAGAGGACTTCACTGACCCTTTATATAAAATAACACTCCCTGTTTGGCCTTCCTACTATTCTTAACTCTGCTTGGATTTCTGTATAGTTTTTATACACACCTGATGTATACGTCTACATTTATATCCACATGTATATTCATGCCCATATCATTGCTGTCTATCCGTCTGTCTTGCTAAATCTCCAAAACCTATAAAACAAATGAGCACATGGTAAGCAGTTAATGCATATTTTTTGAACAAATGAATGAATCGAGCAGACTGTTTAAGTATCCCAGTTTTAAGCACTGAGACTCCAAGTTGAATGGGAAAGAGAAATGTGAACAGATAATTTAAAATACAATGCGATAGATAAAATAGTAAAAGTAAATATCTCTCACCAAAGAAACAATTTTATATGCAAAAATAAATTTAAAAAATATTATTAAAATTTAACAGTAGATTAATATAAAAAACTTTAATTCACATTCTGACTGCATTATTAACTAGTTGTATGATCTTAGGAAAAGAACTAATAATCCATTCTGTTCCTCCCATTATACACACTATGCCATCAAGTTTATTTTATTTTTATGAAGGTTAAGTCAGATAATACGATACTTCATAGGCATTAAGTAGATATTATTTTTCTTTCCTTTAATATCCAGTACTTCACATTATACTCCCAGGTTAGTCCTCTATAATGTGTCTTAACCCTCCATCATTTCTCAATGATTTTCTAAATTTCACTTCATTGACTTTCTTCCATTTTCTTCCTACAAGACTTTTTGGCACCCTGTAATGCTATAATTAGCATTATCATTCCTTCAAAGATTTTATATATATATATACACATACTGCTGAGTGCTTTAGCTATATTTCTAAGGCAGAAAGGTGGATTAGTCTTCAGCATTATAGGGTGGTAATAAGTGAATATTTTTTTAGGTTTCTTTGACTCATACTCGAACAGTGGTTCTTCTTATGTCTCTAATGCATGAATGGGCATGGAAATGATGTTCACAGAGTAAGGGGACTGGGAATTGCACATGACTCTATAAACCATGACTGTATCCCACCCCCCGTTGCTATAACCAGGCCATTATGCAAACAGTAACATGAGTATTTTCAGGAGAGAGTATCACAATTGTAAATGTTGCTAGTAGGGCATTATGTGGAAGAAAAAGTATTTGGAGTCATCATATTAGACTAATCTCTTTGATGCCAGGTGCTATTTCTTTTCTTTTTTTGCAAATTGTTTTATTTTATTTCCAGTTTTGTTATATAATTGACATGTAATATTGTACAAGTTTAAGGTATACAACATAATGATTTGATACATGTGTTTACTGAGAGTGATCACCGCAGTAATTTTGATCTTACTTCCATTGTAGGGTAACTGGTAAGTGCTGTTGAACTGAATTTCTTAAATTTTTTCCCTAAGGTGTCTGTATTTTTATTGCACATGAGACAAACTTATTTTTGTCCCTGTTTACCATTGGCTTACAGATGGAGGGTGATACAGTAGTGCAATTACATTGCATTACAGTGAATGAGCAAACCTGCTCACATACCATTTGTCAAAACAATTAGGATATTTCTAAAATGTGAACAGATGTGCAATAGAAATTAGCAAAATGAAAGACAATCCACATTTTTGGTTTTTGATATAAACACAGAACTTACATCTGGTTTTCTAGGTTATAATAATTGCAATCTCTTCCTTCTAGGGATTCAGTTAAGAAACTCATTGTTCGTTGAGATCTCGGTTTTATAATTGTTTTCTTTTTCATATTGTGATAATGACAAATATCAGCAGTTATATCATTACTTTTTCCTCTGGTCCAAGTGCTGTTTTTTGAACTTCCATGCAAGATTTTTTTATCCAAGCTTTCACCAGTTGGGATCTCTTAAGCGTTGTTTAGCTTTCAATGAAAGACAGTCTTTTAAGTTTATGTCCTAAATATTTTCTGGTCTTGCAGTAGCACACATCAGACACAGTTATTGTGTTTGGATTGGGATTTTTCATTTTTCACATGTTCTCAAATTCTTCAGACATTTAATGTTTCCATCTGGTCCTCATAAAAGATTTCACATTTGTAATGCAACTCAGGTTCCTGCTCAGAGAGCATCATTATAATTCTACCCATGACTCCAGTTTGATAGAGCAGATACTTTTTAACTTTGGATTTTGTTGTTTGCTTTTGTTTTCTTCTTTTAAACCTGAGGATAACACTGGATTTTAATGGTGCATTACTCTCTGCAAACAATTGCAGCGTGTGTCTCCTGACAGCAGGCTCTCTCCTCACTCCCTTCTGCACACTTTGAAGCTGTAGGCTAGAAGTGACCACACTGTGAGTCCAGCGCAAGGATACTTAGCAGTCATCATTCTTCTTCTTCATTAAACAATCTGTTCTCAGTCATCACAGATGGAGGGGATATTTTCAAGGACTTGAATATTTTCTTGAAATAGCCAAACAAACCATGTTAAATAGTAGGTTCTAGGGCACAGTTCAAACAGATGTTCATTGTAACTTCTAGCAGGGTCTTTTCCATTGAGTAAATGCTCAGTACATGTTTGTGAATTTCTTTAGTGGACACTTACGTAACCCTTACTATATGCCAGGTAATCCTCTAACAGCTTCATAAATATTAAATCATTTAATCCTCATAGCTACTTTATGCATAAAGTACTGTTAGTATCCCCATTTTAAGGATGAGGAAAGCAAGGCAAAAAGGCAAAAAGATCACAGCTAGCAAGCGGCAGAACCAGAATTCAAATTTTGGTGGTCAGGCCCAAGTCTATGTTCTTAACTACTAAACTATGCTGTGATGGAGTGTGTTCAGCTGCCAGTTTCCAAAAATCTGTTATTACTCTCCCAAAATTGAACTGCACACTCTGCGTAACTTCCCCAGCACTGTGCTTGACTTACAGTTGACACTCAGTGGATGTTTGTTTACCTGAGTGTTTATGTAATAATGACTGAGTTTGATGTACTTGAAAGAGGTAAAACCAAAGGCAGATCACAATGGTGGCCTGTGGAGAGGCTGCTCTTCATTCAGAAATGCAGTGGGTCCTAGAATTTAAGGATAACCCATACGTAAGGCCCTGCTATTCCTAAGATGATGCTTTGGATTTTGAATTTTCAAATCTAAGAGAATTGTCTTCATTTCACTCATTGCTCTTTACTGACACAGTTTTTTTTTAAATTTAATTGTGGTAAAATACCTATAACATAAAATTTACCATCTTATGTATTTCTAAGTATACAGTTCAGTAGTGTTAAATACATTCACATTGTAATGCCTCTCTCATGTAACTGCCTCTCGTGGAGGGAAGAGTACAGATATTAGAGATATAAATTGCACAGATAATTTTTTTTTAAAGATTTTATTTATTTATTTGATAGAGGCAGAGACAGCCAGCGAGAGAGGGAACACAAGCAGGGGGAGTGGGAGAGGAAGAAGTGATGCGGGGCTCGATCCCAGAACGCCGGGATCACGCCCTGAGCCGAAGGCAGACGCTTAACCGCTGTGCCACCCAGGCGCCCCTGCACAGATAATTTTTTAGGCACAACTGTGAATGACAATATCAAGGGCAATCCAGTCAGTGAGAGGAAAAAGTCAAAGAGCATCTAAAAAGAAACAGGATGAAATGTCTTAGCCAAGAAATACCATACAAGAGAAATAAGAAATATAAGATAACACAAGAAGTAATGAAATAATCAATAACTTTGTAGATTCCCTAATTTTCCTACATTTCCAGTTTTCTAGTGGTAAAACACAGCCGCAAGGACGTCACTGATGGATTTTGGGTCAGAAATAAATGGATAAGGAGCACAACAATGCAGCTTGCTTTCAACCCCAAGTCAGACATGAGTGGAAGGAGGTGTTGAGATATTCCAAGAGGCAGAATACATTGGACAGCTATTGAAGGAGAGGAGTGTAGGCTCTGTTGGGTGTTCTTGCAGAGAAAAAATGCAAATGGAGTGGGGGTGGGATGGGGAGCAGGACTAGCTAGCGTAGGGAGCATTGGCTTCAAGCAAGAAAGCTGTAGGATGGTTCTCAAGAATTTAGATTTTGCCCATACAAACACTTTCTTCTGTTTTGGGGTTTACAGACTTGGCATCTTCTGTCAGACTGTTGAATATGAAAGCAAAGATTTGAGAGCAGGAAATTTATTGTCCTTGGATAACCAACATCTTTCACTGTGTTGGGCATATAAAAGCCTTTATATATATATATACTGAATTAATTTCTCAATTACTGTATCAATTAATGAAGTATGAAAATGAGTCTGGAAAAAGGGATCATATCCACTAGACCTAGCCTACAGTTTGTTCAATATTGAAGTATCTAAAAATAAAAAACTACCTAATAAAAGGTCAACATGTAATATATGGTTACCATAATAAGGATAGTAATTTTACCCTTTCTATAAACTAATAGTGTTTAATTTATTCTACATATATTCAATGTTGATAGTAAACAACTGATTTTCTGTGGCCAGAAATTGCATATGGAATCATATTGTCTTGCTAACTCAGTTTATTCTGTTGCAGCATAGTCAGTAATGTGGAAATAGCAAAATGTCTCCAGTGCTTCTGTAGATTTTCTTGTTTTTAAAACATCGTTTATGATAGAACCAGAGAATTCTTTAGGAAATTACAAAATAAAATAAGTCATTCTTTCCTAGTAAATATCTCTATACAATCCATTTTTGGGGTTTAGAAGCTCAGATGAGAGCAACTATTGATTATTCCCTCTTACTACTTGTGAAGTGTAGAAATGCCTAATGGAGATAACTATTAGTAAGATTTAAGAAAATTTCTATCCAAGAGTGCTTTCTTTTTATTATTATTATTATTTTTTATTATGTTATTATGTTATGTTAGTCACCATACAGTATTTCATTAGTTTTTGATGTAGTGTTTCGTGATTCATTGTTTGTGTATAACACCCAAGTGCTCATTGCAATACATACCCTCCTTAATACCCATCACCAGAGTGCTTTCTAAGAGACATTTACATTTCACCAGTTATATAAAAACTTGCATGTGGAAATCAGAGTTAACTGATTTATTCCAGTTGTATTTTCAAACTACTTACACATTGGCACCTGGGGAGCTGGCTATTTTTTATCTAGCTCTCCATAGATCATAGACTCTTCGAGGTGCAAATTGCTTCTTATTTTACTGTTACTCTTGTAATGTGACTTATTTAGCTATTTTAGTGAAGACTTTTGCCTAAAGAGTATGTGGTTTTAACTTTTATAATACAGTAGATTCTGACCAAATAGGTTTTACGATTCAGTATTTCACTATTTCAGTTTTGTGCTTTTTGCTCGTGCAGACACAGACAGAAATCTCACAAGACACTTCCAGTATGAGGTTCATATTCTAATATCCCTTGTCAAGAATATTTGAGCACCTAGAAACTGTTTTACAGTGACAATCAACATCCTAGATGATCTTCCAAATAATTCAACTTAAGGATATGCTTTGGAAATAAGTAGCATTATCAGATTCAAATGATACTGTATTATAAATGTGTCAATGGAACATAATTTTAAGTTAGTGGAGAATGCTATCTCTCTCTCTCTCTATCCCCAGTATCACTTGAGGGCCCACTGTGTGCTAAGGAAGATACAAATGTGTATAATAATAATTAAAAGGTTTTGTGATGTAGACTGTGATCTATAAATAAAAAAATAAATTATAAAAAATAAAATGTTATAGGGTATCACATTAGATAATTTTATATTTTATAATGAAAATATCTGTAAGATTGAAAACACCATTTTTAAGTTTTTTGTTGCTTTTTAGTAAATTACATTCTTAAATTAATGGTAGGAGTACTTACTATTTTCACATTCATATGCTTCCTGATATGATGACATATAGTTTTGATGACCTGGTTAATACTGATGAAAACTTTCAGTGGCATTTCCTGGGGCTAGTAGTCTGCTACATATATTATTTTGATATTATTGCAATGACAACTAAATGTATTAGTGCTTTTCCTAGCCTAAAATCATTAATTAAGGAACTGATACCTAATTTATTTAAAAATAAATTTTTAGAGTAAGTTTACAGTTACAGCATAGAGTTATTTAAATGTCTCTTGCAAATTTAGGGATGGTCCAGCAAATACTTTTTAGAAAACTGTTTTTAATATGTCACATCCTTTGTGCAGTCCCTTGCAAACCAGTTTTCCATGGGAGTTCTTTTGCATATGGAAACACAGTCAATTAGGTATTTACGTATGTAACCATACTCTTTTTTATTTTATTCTTCTGTATAGCACTAACCTAAATCTAAGCTGTAAGTCTGTCCAGATCTGGTTTGGAAGGCTAGTTAAATAGACAATATACTCAGAGAGATACAGGCGCTAGATGTGCTTTTTTTTGGTTCGTTTGCAGGCCTCATTCAAGGCCCAGGTTTGTATTCTTCTGTTTAGGTCAGTCAGCCAATAAGACTTCACTGAGTGGTCACTCATGACAAGGCCTGCACTAGACTGTGTACATAGAAGTAAAAGAAAAATTAATCAGTCACAATCAATAAGCATTTATTGATACTCAGTGGTACAATTTCTCTTTCAAGAGTTTTCGTTAATGTTGGGGAGATTCAACTTTTTAAAAAAGTACCTATTTGAATTTTGGCCTGGAAATTTTATTGCTGGTCCACAGTGTAGCTAGCTAGACTAGTTGCAACAACATGTCATAATTAGGTCAGGAAAATAGGTGCACTGTAGCAATTTACTGGGTGCAGTAGGATTCAGATTAAAGCAGATTTCTGACATCATAATTGTGGAAGTCATAAATAAACAAGTAAATAAATTGTAGCTCTTGAAGAACACTGAGAAACAAGAGTCTTGCCATTGGGTGGGTAGACCAGATGGTTATAATCCTTCGGTACCTTGGAGAGCTCTCAATAACCTCTACCTTTGATTTTGTATAAGATTTTACTGAGGTTTTTTGTCTTCCTAGCCTAAGGCCTACCTTATTGGTTCTATCACTGTGGTAGAACTAAAAAGATAGCTAATGCAGGTTTACTCTAATTTGATATGATTAGACTGAGTGGCAGTGTCAGGATGTCATCTTCATCCTACTGAAACCTTTTGTCCCTCACACTAGATCACGGACAACACTTTTTGGTGCCTCAGATTTACTCACCTACTGAGGAAGACAAATAAGCTTATCAGAGGTTCACAGTGTTCTCCTGCTTTCTCTCCGGTAGAAGGATCATCTTTTTGGCTCAGACAGGAGAGGTGTTGCCAAGAACAAGGTGGCATGTGTTTAACTCCAATTAGTGGTAGAGACAATAAACACTATAAGAGTTCAGAGAAGAAGTTGTTAATAAGGGCTATAGAACCTATGAAAGACTCCGCACAATAGATGGCCCTGTATAATGAAAGGGTTCAGACAATCTGGGAGAAGGGAGAGGGAATTTCAGGTGGAGAAAATGTTAGTCATTTTCAACATTCCATTGATTTTGGGGGAAGTTAATTACAAGACAAAGTCTTTCTTTTTAAATAGCCTATAATCCACCTGAGGGAGAAAAGAAACATTGCAAGCATGAACTAACATTAGAATAATTACCAGTTATATAGTAGAAGAACAAAGAGGTAAAGTATAAACTTAATAATGATGCTTTGGAGATAAAGTCTTAGGAATGAAGGATCAGTGTTGGTAAGGCTAATTAGGGCAATATTGTAGAGATTTGTCTCCTGATCTGAGTTACTATCTTCTGTTTCTTATGTTAGTGCTTCCTAAGTGTATTTTGTGTTTGCTTAACTGGAGAATGGACCTCAGGAAGAAATACCTGTAAAGTAAAGGAAAAAACTCTGTATGCAGGAAGATATCAGGTATGCATATTTTGATCATTACTTCTGTAGGTTATTTCATCCTGAGTTTATTTATTTTTTATTTATTTATTTTTGCTTTTGTGCTGCCTACTCACCACTGCTCATACTTCTGCCAGCCTCTTGACTTTTGGATTCTCTACTCTGAGAGACTCTCCATACAAGTATTCTCCACTAATGTGGAGTAGAGTTGCTTATATTTGCAGAGTGTAAGATGATCGAAAAATAATAAGGTGTACAAAGAATAGTGTCATTATTAATAGTAGTAAATCAGGTCTTTCACTAGGGCATTTTCAGAATGTAACATAAATCTAGCATCACAATATCTTGGAGTTGGAAATACTTCAGAGGCTGTCTCATTTACTCCTTACACAACCAGGAAGCCACTCCCCCTGCATCACCTCTTTGTCAGCTGGTCATCAGGCTCTATGTGACAGGTTTCAAAGATTGAAGCTCCCTACCCAAGGCGGTTTTTCATTCCACTGTTGAGTAACTTTAACACTTAAAAAGGTCTTGCATTAAGCTAGCATCTGAGTACATGCCTTTAAATCTGTTGTTCCAATTTCTTTCTAAGGAAGCTATACCAATGAGGTCAAGTCATATATTTATTCAACAAAATTAACTAGGCACATAATATGTGATGCACACAAACGATAAAGTTATGAATAAGGATATTATGTTTTCCCTTAGTAAGAAGACAGTTTTTTTTTTTTTTTAGATTTTATATATTTATTTAGAGAGGGAGAGAGAGTGTGTGCAAGTGGGGGCAGAGGAAGAGGGAGAAAGAATCTCAAGCAGACTCCCTGCTGATCATGGAGCCCGATATGGGGCTTTGATCTCATGAACCTGAGATCATGACCTGAGCTGAAATCAAGAGTCGGACACTTAATCAACTGAGCAACTGTCTCAGTAGATGGAAGGATAGATGAATAAATTCTAATGTTTTCTTTCTTTCACTATTAAGTAATGGATAAACTCTTGATATATCGTTGATCCTGGAACAGTGTGGGGCTTAGGGGTGCCAACTCTTCATGCAGTTGAAAATGCACGTATAACTTTAGACTCCCCCAAAACTCAATTACTAATAGCCTACTGTTGAACGGAAGCCTTACCAATAACATAGACAGTGGATTAACACATATTTTGCATGTTATATGCATTATATAATATATTCTTACAATAGAGTAATATAGAAAAAAAGAAAATATTAATTAAGGAATCCGTAGGAAAAGAAGAAACATCTGCAGTACTGTACTGTATAAGTGGACCTGCACAGTTCAAACCTGTTCAAGTATTAACTATGTAAGTAAGTTTGTTGTATTCTTTTATAAGAGAAGAATGTCAGATGGAGCATATTGATATCCTAATATCCTCTAGAGTGGTAATGTAATTTTTTTATTGCATACTTATCAGTATAAAACATTCAGGCAAATCTAACATGTATGTATAAAAATAACATGTATTTATTTTAAATACCTATTACAATTATCAATATGAAATACTGAACTAAAATATTATGAATGTATGTTAAATAGGCATATTTTAAAAAATTTTATGTGAACATACATGGTTTATCCTTGTATCTCAAAAAAGTGCCTTATACGCCCTACTTTGAAGATTACATGATAGAAGGTAAAGATTTGTAGAAGGTAAAGACTTATATGCCTATTCAAATATATATAGTCTCTTAAGAAAACCAGCATTTTGATTGTCTATTATATCCTTATTCTTTCTAATTAGACTCAAGCGATTGCAATATGGTAACATTTAGGATTTGGCTCAAGAACATATTAGAACTCACTAAGTTAAAAAAAAATAGGCTTTGAGATAATATTAAGAGAGGGGACTTCAAGGAGGATTATGATAGAAGTAATGTCTGAAAAACAAATAACCTATTAGAAAGCTGTACTTTTCATATAAAAATACCCCAGGGGCATAAAACACTATGACAGTGCATAAAAAAGAATAGATGTTTGACACTGCCGAAGAAGCCAAAATGTGGATCTCTTTAGAGGGCTACTAACCCATTTGGAGTACCACAAATAGTAGAAATCTGGGATGTTATCAAAGATAGATATTTTCAAAGAACACAGTAGTACAGAGACAGATTTAAGAAGTAGAATGAAGGGAAAAAAAAAAAAGAATACCTTTCTACTCTTTTTTCCAATTTAGATGACCACGCTACAAATTTAACAGGCTTGAAAGTGTACTTGTTTCTCCCCAGGTCAACACTTCCAGGAGATTCCTAATTCTGTTCATTGTATCTGTATCCTCTAAGTCTCCCAGGATGTAAACTTTAAACTTGACCCATCTTCCCCATTCACAACTAATTGGCTACCACACTCTTTTGATTCCGTTTTGCAATATCTTCCCAGCAAATTGTGCTATCTGCTTCGGTACAGTAAACACTTCGGTCTTCCACCAACCATAGAGGTTTTGTGCTTTTAGTTTCACTGTGAGCTCTGGAAAATTTTATAGTATTAATTGTCAAGCTTAGGATAGTAAATGGATTTTAGTAATTTCATTTTTAGCTTCAATTTTGAAGAAACTTGTTGAATATATAGGTTTCAAAATATAAGCATTTAATGATACACATTTTTTATGGTCAACAAAATGTTTTTTTTTTTTTTTAAGATTTTATTTATTTATTTGACAGAGAGAGAGACAGCCAGCGAGAGAGGGAACACAGCAGGGGGAGTGGGAGAGGAAGCAGCAGGCTCCCAGCAGAGGAGCCTGATGTGGGCTCGATCCCAGAATGCCAGGATCGCGCAGACACTTAACGACTGAGCCACCTAGGTGACCCAACGAAATGTTTTGTTTTCACCATCCTTAATCAGGGTTACAACTCTGCAAAAGAATTTTAAATATCAGTGACATTCAGTCAATATTACTTTAGAGATGAAAGTGTAGTTACAAGTTTGGTTTTTTAATAAACCTAGGAAATGTGCTTGAAATATCAATGATAATTCTTTTCTCAAGAGTTTGACATATATAGTAGAAGGGGCCATGGATATGATTAGGACTCATGGCTATATCTTCTGCCTTGACCCAGTCTGGCTTTGGACCTTGGGTAAATATCAGTCTTACTCAGAACAGAGCTTGGACTTGATACCGTTGATGGTTCCTATCTAGGTTTAGCTAACATTGTGTCTCATGTTCTCTGTTACCCCATGTAGCCCTACTTAGGAGGGGTCCATAGGATGGTAGCCTGGCCTTTGAAATTAAGTTCTCAGGCTTTGGAGTCAGGCAGTTTAAGTACACATCCCGGTTCCACTAGCTATGATACCAGGGAAAAGGTTTTGTTTTTTGATTTATAAAATGGGGTTAATAATAGCGCTTAATTCAAAAGGTTGCTGTGAGAATTTCACGAGTTAACATATAAAAAGTGCTTAGGACTCTGACCAGCCGTTATGAACTATTATTTGTTTGCTATTATTGATATCCATATATAAAGCATCCAGCATAGTGCCTGGCATATAGTATGTACTCAGTGAAGTATTAGCTGTTATTCTTATTGCCAGAAACTCCATTCCAATTTCCATTAGCAGTATTTCAGACTTTGGCCGTGAAGAAAACAGATGAAAGTATATCCTCTTAACACAAATCCATGTTCTTCACTTCAACAAAGAAAACCACAAAGTGGCTGGGCAAATGACCTCCTGTGGACGGGTGCACCCTTCACCTTGCAATATCATAACATATGCCTGTAAAGGACTATTATTCAATATATGGCTGAGTAAACTTGCTTTTTCCTTTTCACAGATTCAAACCAAGATTTGCTTTGAGTTATGCGATCAGTTCTGTGACCCTGTAGTGCTGTGAAAATTTTTATTCAAATTTGTGGCCCTTATTTTACCTGTTAGCTTTATGTACTTTCCTATTTAGTATTATAGTCCAGTAAAATTCAGAAATATATGATTAGATAGGGAGATTGCTCTAGGCTTGTAGAATGTAACTTAATATAAGAAAGTTTGAATTGAAACATTTTGAGACAAGTATTATTTATATTACAAATATCATAGAGCAAACGTTTTTCCAATTTACCACTGTTAAAAATGTTTAAGAGTAGAAGATAAAAGATGAATCTATTGACTCTTTGTTCTTAAGCTAAGACAACCTCAGTATTGATTCATATATAATATTTATGAATGACACTTTTACTTTTTATAATATTAATTATAAGTCATGTTACTATAATCATCACTATAGACAAAGTTTCTTACTTGTAATCATCATGACATAATGAGATCAGTTCCCTTACACTTGGACATAAAATCATGAAATATCTTAAGTGTCAAACTTAGGATATTATGATTTTATAACTCTGTTATAATTTCTTATGTGTGATCACAATGATAAATGATATTTGCTTGATACACAAAAGTATTTTCAACCGATATCCCTTTTGTTGCTCACTAGAAATTTATTAACCCTAATTTCAGAGAACTCAGAGGGATTAAATGACATAATCAAGTGTAGTAACAAAATTGGTATTTAAATCTGGGCTCCTGATGTCAAATACTGAATTTGCAGGTATTTAGAATGAATAGACTAACATAATTGTTTAGAGATTTGTAGGTGAGGGTGTAACATGTTTTCACCAGGGATTAAGGAAGTAGGAATCAATATCCCTCCTTCTTTACTCTTCTCTGGCGTTCTTTACAGAAAAGGGCAATGAAAGCAGGAGGGGCAAGGAGACGTGGTCAAGGATGGAAATCAATTCATAGTCAATAAACATGGTTTAGCCAGCAGGAAAGCTATTTTCCATTGGTGTAAATTTGGTGGAGTTCATCCAAAATATAAAATCAAATTCATGTTTTTTAAATTCACAAATTTTTGGAGTTCATAATGTAGAATAAAAATGATATATTTCAGTGACCCATGTGTTTATTTGTGTGTGTGTGTGTGTGTGTGTGTGTGTGTGTGTGTATTATTTCAGAATTGGGCTGTAGCCTACAAGTAAGTTAGAGAGCGCTTGTTTTCATTTTTAATTATTGATCAGCTGCCTGTAAGGTTCATTTTCTATTAATGCGGAGGTGGAATGGTGTTTTTCCTTCCTCTTTAGTTCTTGATGAACCCCATATGGTTCTGGTGCTCACAGCTCTTCAATAATTCAAGCGTATCGTGGAAAAAAGTCAAGTTTTGAAAATCTAGATCAGTGGTTCTCAAAGTTGTTTTTGTCTTCTTCCTATTAGCAGAACTATTTCTTCAAGTTACATTATAATCTGGACTTAAACTTTTAAAACACATTTAATCAGAGCTTCTTGGTTTGCATTTAAGAAGGACTATTATGCCACAGTCCCCTTCAGTTTTTGTTCCTGTGTGTTGACCCTAGAGGTAGCTCCTTAAAAGCCTGGGGTTTTCATTGAACAGAATTTGAAATATATATATATATATTTTTTTTAAAGATTTATTTGTTTATTTAACAGAGATAGAGACAGCCAGTGAGAGAGGGAACACAAGCAAGGGGAGTGGGAGAGGAAGAAGCAGGCTCATAGCGGAGGAGCCTGATGTGGGGCTCGATCCCATAACGCTGGGATCACGCCCTGAGCTGAAGGCAGACGCTTAACAACTGCGCCACCCAGGAGCCCCAGAATTTGAAATATATTGGCGTAGATGATAAAATGCTCAGTTAGAATGTGGCTCTGGCCCAGAGCTGAGACAAACCAGATCTGGGTTTAAACCATGACCACATCACCAACTAGCCTTGTTAACCTGGAGCAGGTAGTACAGTTTCTCTAAATGACGTCTCCTCCTCAGTAACAATGGAGCTAAAATGGTGTCTACCTCATAAAACTGTTCTGAGAATTGAAGCAATACCAACAAAGTGTTAGGCACGTATTACTGATATCAATATTTAGTAATCTCTTCTAAGACAGTGGTACTGTGTTGGGAGTATAATGAAGTGGTATAGAAAATGCTACTCACAGTAATTACGGCTTTCTTGATGAGAGGCCTGCATGCTTCAAATTATAATCCTGAGACACCATAGTTTATGCTTTTTTTTTTTTCCAACTCTAAGATTTGTGTTAAGGCGTATACCCCACCTGGAATAATAAATTGTGAAGTACCCTTTAAGATATTGAACTGGTGAAGATTCTTAGGATACTGCCTAATTTTCTTTGATGGTATATACAAAGTTAATATAATTTCATGAGGGCAAGATGGCATATTTAATCTTTCCATGTGCAAACAGACTATCCTATTATGTAGAGGTTTATATGCCGTGATACCATTTCTTCAACTCTGAATAAGCAATCCATTTTCCTGCCTTCCTTCCCTCCCTTCTTTCTCCCCTTCCCTTGCTTCTGCTCTGTGCCAAATACTGTTTTCACTATGAAATAAAAAATAAAATGGGTATCACACCGCAAGAGTTGGTGGTTGTCCTCAAGGAAATATGCCTTCTATCCTCAGGTGTCACTTTATTTTTTATTTTTTAAAGATTTTTATTTATTTATTCGACAGAGATAGAGACAGCCAGGGAGAGAGGGAGCACAAGCAGGGGGAGTGGGAGAGGAAGAAGCAGGCTTATAGCGGAAGAGCCTGATGTGGGGCTCGATCCCATAATGCCGGGATCATGCCCTGAGCCGAAGGCAGATGCCCAATCGCTGTGCCACCCAGGCGCCCCAATCAGGTGTCACTTTACTATCACTACTTATGCAGCTAAACTTTTCAGCAGAAGCATCAGGTGAGAACTGTCCAGGAGAAGGCAGCCTTTAAAGCAATATGCACAGTGTGGAGCAGAGAACACCTTACTCCCGCTCTGTCTGCATTCACCAAAACATCTTGCTTTCCACGGTCCCTCACACTTGGTACCTGACCCAGGCTCTCCTTGTTCATCCTGCCACGCTACTCACTGGCTTCTTGAGAGCTGCCCTGAGCTTCAGAAGGGTAGTGCCTATTCACCACTAAGTCCCAGGCCTATTGCATCCTACTCTTCAATTTACCGGATGTATTAGAGGTCTCTTAATATACATACCTCTGGAAAGTAGTATATTTGAGAGTATACTTTGATTTTTAGTTAGAACCTTAGCTGGAATATGTTAGTAGCCATTTGAAAGCAACACTATCTCAGGAAAGATGCCAGAGAGCAGGTCGATGTGCCAAACGAGAAGACAAAAGTGCCAAAGCTCAAAAAGTAAGAGGAACAGGAAAGGAGGCTGAGCGTAATTCTTTTTTGTGTAATTTTGCCTCAAGTTATCCATTCAAATCATCTTGTGCTTTTTGGACTGGCTGTTCGTATTAGACTTTTGGCTCATTAACATTTCAAAGAAATAGAGACAGTGGGTGATGATTCTGTGAATCACCCACTCTGATGAGTGTCAGCTTGACTAACCCAGTGACACAGGTCCCAGCGCCACCCCCACCCTGCCCTCAACTTCTCAGAATTCTCTCTCCTAATCTTGATCTTTCTGTGCTTCTCTGTCATCCCATTTTATGAGTTTCTTTTGCCTGTTCCACTGAATCCTCTGTTTTCCTAATCTTTCCCTCTAACTCTTTCTGTGTTTCTGTATTTCTTTCTCTCCCTTTATGAGTTAACTTTTTCTCTCTTCTTTTTTTCCCCTCAAAGTATTTTGCATACCTTTAATTCTGATCTGTACACGCCGTGGATGTTGAATTGTATGTTTAAAATATTAACTGTCATTACTTCATAAAGATTTACAACCTCTAGTTTTCTCTTAAATAACAAGTGAGTTGAAAACTTTAAATTTCATGTGTCAAATGAGAGAGAAAGACGGTTTTTTTGGCTACGTAATCAACTCCCCCTTTGGATGCTAGGTCAAAATTTTTCAGTAGAAAAAGAATCATCACTTCTAATTTAAGCTGTTCTTTTAATGTTACAAGGCAATAATTTAACTTATACATGGTGTCATGGGTTATTGCTGGGTTGTCTATTCCTCTAGATTTATGCCACAAAATTTTATGAATTGCTTTAACTACAGAAACTATTCTCTGAAACATATACCAAACCCAGAAAGGGTAGCAAACACACGGTTCCGTGTCTGGACAGTTGGATAACTGACTGAACAATTCTGTACAAACCTCAGCCCGTAAATGCATTGAACTCACAACTTTTGTTTTTTCTCCTTCTATGCTTTGGCAGACCCTTGCTTTTTTGTCTGGACCCTTAACCTTTCTAGCAATTCATGCTGCAAGTTCTGATTCTTGAACGCGACCATATTTCCTTTTCGTTTCTACCTCTCTTCAGTATCATCTACTCTAGCTTTTCCTCTCTGGTCCTAAAGTTTTGATGTCTCCCAGGAAGCCCCTCAACTGGACCAGCATTGTCCTTTCCAACTCCTACAGCATCCTTTCTCCCTCTACTTGATAGAATTGAGGAGGGGAGATTACTTAAACCTTTTGTAGAAAGCTTTCAGGTCACGGTTCTATCGCCCTCTTCCTCTCTGGTATCTTATCTTTGCTAAGAGAGGAGCTTATCAGCCTATCAAGAGTCCCTTAGGGCCCTCTTAGTCGTTTAGTACTTCCTTGCATTATACTCTTACTATATGTAGTTTGGATCATTTCCTGGTATCAATTGCAAAAATGCGCTAAATCAAAATTGAACTTTCAGTTTAATTAAAGATTGTTTGGTGGCTCAGTTGGTTAAACATTTACCTTCGGTTCAGGTCATGATCTTGGGGTCCAGGGATTGAGCCCTGCATCGGGCTCTCTGCTCAGTGGGAAGTCTGCTTCTGCCTCTGCCCCTGCCCCTGCTTATGCTCTCTCTCTCTCTCAAAAAAATGAATGAAATCTTAAAGGATTGTTCAACAATAAAAATATTTTTCAATTTCGTGTGCAGTAAAAATTGTTTATGGAGGCAATTATCATCACTAGGTAAAAGATTATGAATCAGAAAAGTGTTACTGAAAAGAAAATAAAACATACAGAAGCTCCTCTTTTATTGTTATTCAACTTCAGTGAAAGTTGTATGGCAGATCAGAAAGAAGAGAGTAATGAGATAAGAGGCTTTATACAACTTTCCAGAACTTTGAAGGATTTACACAATTTGGCGAGAGAAAAATTGGGGAGAGTCTTCCAGGAGCTCAGAACTGCAGCACTGAAGGGACATTAGGTGGTGGCACAACATTGGTACACGTTGGTGTGGCACACAGCTAGAGCAAGATGTGTACAGTGGGCAGGGTTCACTTAGTCATTAGCATAGTCAAAAACTTATCTAGTTGCTCTTACCCGTGCCAGTTATAGCTTCAGAGTTTCTGTGGGAAATAAAAACATACAACATAGAGCATACTCTTCTATAGGTATTAACTCAACAGTTACACAAGAATTTAGTCATAAGCCATGTCAACTGTGTTTATAGGAAGAGAACTTGAAGTCATAAAAGGATAGCTGGGGGTCTGGATATGTAGAGTATGGGATCAGAGATTTCCATGATGAAGTGACATTGATCCTAGAATCTAACTAGTAGAGGTGAAAATAAAATTCTTTTTGTTCTGCTTTAAGATTGGCGACTCAGTACACAGAGAGTGGTTGAAAATATGAAAGAAAGGAAGATGTCTACACGACATCTGAGGTGGTCATAGGAATTGAAAACAGGAAAGGAAGTTACAGAATTTCAGGTGGGGTCTCATATTTTGGTGGTGTTTTTAAGAGAGAGGATAGTTGAGATTGTTAGCAACTTTTGAGCAGGAGGTAAACTGGTGAAGGCATTGCTTTAACAATCTGGTGGTGATGGATTGTTGAATGATAGGAGTAGGAAAAGACTATAAATAAGGTCAGATGGAAGATAGCTGCGTATTAGAAGGCATGGAGTAATAAGGTCATGAGTCAAGATAACTTAATGTCCATGTGAAAAGTATCCTGTATGTGTTTTCAGTTTTGTGACATTTTTTCACTCCTATATTTTTAATATTTTGTTTATTTATTTATTTATTGCTCCTATTTTTTTTTTTAAATGAAGTTGAGTGTGTGTGTCTCCAAAATCATATGTTCAGTGAAATCTCTCCCCCTTCCCTCAGGAAGAGTTATAGCTACTCCCCCAGAATCCCACAGAATTCTATTTCTACCTCTGTTAGCATACACTCTATGAAACAATTAATTATTTATGTTCTTGTTCCCTGAATAAAACTGTTAACTTCCCATGGCTGGAGAGTTGTTACTTATTTTACATGGGCAGAGTTTGGAACACAGTGGACGTACAGTGGATATTGTTATAGACTAACTGAGTGACTAAATGAATAAAGTCAAAGCTGCATTTTCTATAGTTTTCCACATGTAGCCTGTCTTATTGCCTAGCTTCTTAGTGTGTCTTTAAATAAAAGACTTTGTAATTTGGAAAGAATCAGTACTTTCCTTGTTGAAATCAGTTTCATGTCCAAAGCAGAAAGATTTCAGCTCACAGAGGGTGAATAGTAATTGATTTATCTAACATCATATTTATTTAGTTTTTAGTGTGACATATATCAAAACATGTTTTTCCATTTTTAGTGGCTGGTCTCAGAGGTCCCCAGAGACTTTGCTCCCTTTTTTCTGTCTCCATCTCTCTTTGTCTCTCTGTCTCTCTCTCTCTCTTCGCCTCCAACTCCTCCCCCTCTCCCCCCTCATCTATATCACAAAGTGTACTCTGGAACCAGATAAACAAGTTTTAAAAAAATACTTATATTTAAAAAAAATACTTTAATACTTATATTAAATCTGGTTAGCATATGGTGTATTATTAGTTTCAGGGGTAGAATTTAGTGATTCATCAGTTGCATATAAACATGGGTTTTAATCTTATTGGCTTCACTTAGCTGTAACCTCAAAATGGCATTTACTGAGTTACTGAGCCTCAGTCTCTGAATCTGAAAATGGTGAATAATTTCTCGTGTCTTGTAGAGTTTATGGCAGAACTAGAACTAATATCTATGAAGCATTTCATAATTGGCACATGATACATTGTGGTTATTTTTTGATACATTTTAATGGTATATTTGTTTTAAATGGGCATGAACAGCTATTGCTTTCTCTAAGTGACTTAATTCATACAATTTTCTAGTCAATTCAGGTGAGCATTTGAAAGACTGATTTTGGATGCTGTCTCTTTAAGAATGGGGTTTGGGAGGATGAAGCTAGGATTCTGTCTGTCCCTCCCTCTGTCAGTATCCAAAGGAGCCTTTGGCATGTAGAATGGGGTGGGGGTAGGTCCTCCTGTTAGTGAAGATAGTTGCACCATCTGAATGCTGTTCCTAGGACTCTATGTCCGTCTTTCAGCCTTTTTAATGAAGATGACTTTTGTGTTGGCAGGAAGAGTGCTTCCTGGCATTGGTTTTGTCTATGCCCAACTCCTAACACATAAACCTTTTTTTTTTTTTTAAGATTTTATTTATTTATTTGACAGAGACAGCCAGTGAGAGAGGGAACACAAGCAGGGGGAGTGGGAGAGGAAGAAGCAGGCTTCCAGCGGAGGAGCCTGATGTGGGGCTCGATCCCAGAACGCTGGGATCATGCCCTGAGCTGAAGCATACACTTAACGACTGCGCCACCCAGGCGCCCCCCCCAACACATAAACGTTTTAGCAGAGATCACTCAAAACACCCAGGCCCTCACTGTCATTGACTGGAGAAACAAGAAGCCTGTTCTCTGTAGAGAAACTTCAGAGTCTCTTACAGTGATGCTTAATTCTCTCCCTTTCCTTAGCCAGCAGGATGAAGGGGGCTGGAGGTACAAAGGCATGTTTCTTCCCACTCCCAAAGAGAAAGGCTATGTAGAGAGAGTAGGCTGGATGTTACAATTCTTTGCTGCATTAGGAGATTAAAATGACAGGTGACACTTCTCTTGATAAGCTTGGCACCTAGAGGGAAAAAGTTCTTTGTTTGGGGTTGTCTTTCTAATCAGAAGCATATGCTCCAGTATGGGGTGTGGGGAGATAAAGAGTGTGCAAGGGGTTTGGTGAGTAGCTGTGAATAAGAGCAGGTGTGTTTTCTAGTAGAGCACAAAAATGTAATCCAGTAATGTCTGAGACTTGTTTGGATGCAGTTTTAAAGAGGTACTTTTATTCAGGAGATAAAATTTTTGATGAGACAGAATGAAAGGAAAGAAGGGATAGGCAATTTGGGCCCATTTTTAGGGAGGATCTCAGTTGTTATCATGTAGGAGCCATTTAGGAGTCAACCCTCGGGAGAGTATTGGGAAAGAAACAGGAGAAGACCGGAAGGAAGGAGGAAAGACAAAACCATCCTCATTTACTGGGTAATTTTATTTAAGATCTTCGTGATGTAATAGTTCCATCTTCTTTGAAACCGTTCAGCCCATCTTTTCTGGAATTGGCAAGATTGGAATGGGTGAGAACTGAGAGTATCCTCAAATGATTTCTTGTTGAATAGAATAATTCCTTCTTTAAAACTGACCCATATTAACATTGTGTTTTAAACATATGGACTGGGGGTGGTGGTAGCTACTTATTTCTTGGGCAAACATGCTAAGCAAAGTAACTTAAACAGTATGATGTCCCAAAGATAATCTGGTGGTTTAGTGAATATTGTTGAAAACGACTCAATTTTAGTAGTCTGCTTCTCAAATTTTGTACCACCCAGTACTTACAGATGTCCAAAAATGTTCTAGCATGTCCTTAGTTACCAAATGGGCACTATCTTTGCACTGAGTGGCCCCTTGCAAAACCAGTAATTGTTAGTGTAGCCCCTGAAGCTTTTTGTCTTTTTCTTTTTTTTCTTTTTGAGTGTAGTTGACATGCAATGTTATATTAGTTTCAGGTGTACAACTTGGTGATTTGACAAGTTTATACGTTATGCTATGTTTACTACTAGTATAGCTCCATCTGTCCTATTACATCCCTATTACAATATCATTCACTGTGTTCCTAACGCTCTGCTTTTTACTCCCGTGGCTTACTCATTCCATAACTGGAGGCCTGTATCTTTCTCTTCTGTCACTCATTTTGCCCAACTTCCACTCCTCTCCCTCTGGCAACCATCAATTTGTTCTCTGTATTTATAGTTCTGATTTTGCTTTTTGTTTGTGTATTCATTTTTTTTTTTTTTAGTTTCTATTTATGAGTGTAGTCATATGGTATTTACTTTCTCAATCTGACTTATTTCACTCAGCATAATACCCTCTAGGTCCATCCATGTTGCTTTGAATGGCATTATCTCATACTTTTTATGGCTGTGTAATATTCCATTGTGTATATATACATTTTCCTTATCCATTCATCTGTTGATGGACCCGTAGATTGCTTCTTTGTCTTGGCTATTGTAAATAATGCTGCAATAAACATAGGGGTGCATTTTTTTGTCTTTAGACCTTACCAACCTCTTTTTCTTTCCTTTCTTTTTCTCCAAAATTAAAATCCAGCTATATACAACTATTTGCAGCTTCTACAATATGTTGTCTTTGCCTGTGCTGTACACAGTGTTTTGAATATTTTCTTACTTTTCCACTTGCCTCATCCTACTAAATCCACAAGACAGGGCTCAGTATCCCATAGGAAGCATGGCTGTTTGAAAGGTGACGTCAATTAGCTGTTTCTCTTACGTGCTTCAACTGGATTTCTGTACTTTATAATAGCATTTATCACAACATAGAACATGTCTTTTTCCTGCCCCCCTCTTGCTGGGTCATAAGTAACTTGAGGAGAGAGATCATGTTTTTGCATATATATAGCACCTAACATATGATTCAACATAGTGTCTGACTCAGTAGGTAACCAGTAGGTTGAAAGAATAAATGAGTATATGAATTTCAAGTGCTTTATATAATGGATATGTGATATGTAAATGTTAAATAAATGTTTTTAAAGGAGTTATTTTCCTTGAAGAAAACAAACTTATCAATTTTATTTTTAGTACAAAAGTTTAGAAAGATGTACAGGGTTTGATTAGCCATTGTCATACATGGAGATCACTAATCATGTACTAATTCCTTTTCAACCAACTTCTGGTGATTTTTCCCCTGAACTCCTTCAATTCAAGTAAATATTAAAATTATTTGTATAGATTTGTATAAAAGTGATTCATATAACTATATATTGAAATAGCTAAAAAAAGGGGCGCCTGGGTGGCACAGCGGTTAAGCGTCTGCCTTCGGCTCAGGGCGTGATCCCGGCGTTATGGGATCGAGCCCCACATCTGGCTCTTCTGCTATGAGCCTGCTTCTTCCTCTCCCACTCCTCTGCTTGTGTTCCCTCTTTCACTTGCTGTCTCTATCTCTGTAGAATAAATAAATAAAATCTTAAAAAAAAAAGAAATAGCTAAAAAGAAAGGTGTTTTAATGTTAACATTTTCCATAAGGTGAGTTTTCTTCATGTTCCCAAAGAAAGGAAGACTACTGCCACTTAATTTTTAATATATTTTAACATTAATAGATTTAAAAAATTATGCTTGTTTATCTGAAGAAAGTATATGTTGAGTATATCTTCATATGCTGGTTCATTACTACATACATAATGACGGTTCTTCTCATGTGTCTGAAATACATTTTTGAATGAGAGATTTACTTACTGAATTTGAGAAGAAGTTAGAATGAAGTACAAGGCATGACCAGAGCTGAGTAAAACAAAATTATACGATACAACAAACTGAATTCAAATTCTAAGTCCTTCACTTAAGAGCTCTAAAAGCTTGATAAGTTACTTAATTTTCCTGAGCCCCCTTTTCCTCATTTGGAACAGGTTGGTAATATTACATAGGCCAAATTGTTGTTAATAGATTTGAAAGAGGTAATGTAAGGAAAGCAATCAGCCTGGTTCCCAACACATAGCAAGTATAAGTGTAAAGTACCATCCCTCAGTATTGTTCAGGCAATATGTTGCAGTGGTTTTTGGGTCAGTGTGTATTTAATAAGATACTTCACTGGCATTGAAAAGTTTCTGATCTGTTAAAGGAAAAAAAATTTATTGAAAAGGGTCATTATTTTGTATTATCAAAAATAGATATAATTGTTAATATAAAAATAGATTGGATGGTGATTATAGTCAATAATAGTGTCTTACAAACAAATAATCCAATTAATAAATGGGCAAAAGATATGGACAGACATTACTCCAAAGAAGACATATAGATGGCCAACAGATACATGAAAAGATGCTCAACATCGCTCATCATCAGGGAGATGCAAATCAAAACCACAATGAGATATCAACTCACACCTGTCAGAATGGCTGAAACCCAAAACTCAAAAAATAAGTGTTGGCAAGGAATTGGAGAAAAAGGAACTCTGGTGCACTGTTGGTGGGAGTGCAAACTGGTGCAGACATTGTGGATGACAGTATGGAGGCTCTGCAAAAGATTAAAAATAGAACTACCCTATGACCCAGTACTACTGGGTATTTACCCAGAGAATACAAAAACATTAATTTGAAGGGATATATGCACTCCTATGTTTATTGCAGCATTATTTACATCCAACTGTGGATGCAGTCTAAGTATCCATCGATAGCTGAATAAAGAAGATACACACACATATATATACACAATGAAATATTATTCAGCTATAAAGAAGAATGAAATCTTGCCATTTGCAACAACATGGATAGATCTAGAGAGTATAATTCTAAGTGAAATAAGCCAGTCAGAGAAAGACAAATACCATATGATTTCACTCATATGTGGAATTTAAGAAACCAAACAAATGAACAAAGAAAAAAAAAGAAATAAACCAAAAAACAGACTTTTAACTATAGAGAACAAACAGATGGTTACCAGAGGGGAGGGGGCAGGGGGATGGGTGAAATAGGTGATGGGGATTAAGAGTACACTTATCTTGATGAGAACTGAGTAATATATGGAACTATTGAATCACTGTATTGTACACTTGAATCTAATGTTCTAGGTTAGCTACACTGGAATTAAAATAAAAAAATCATAGTGTCTTATATGCTTGGAAGTTTCTGAGAGAAGAGATCTTAAATGTTGCCAGCACACAAAAAATGGTAATTATGTGGGGTGATGGAGGTGTTAACTAGCAGCATGGTGACAATCATTCTGTGATACATAAGTGTATCAAATCAACACATTGCACACTTTAAGCTTACACAATGTTGTATGTCATTTATATCTCAATAAAACTGGAAAAAAATAATTGGATATATTACTTAAAAATATTTGACTATCCAGTGCCTATGAAATTTCCAAATAGCATCAGTAGTGTGAATGCAGTAAATAGTGGATCATATTGAATCTCTACTCTACCTATGGTGTGGTTCTTAACAGTGTAACCCTTTATTTCAGCTATTTCCTTAACTGTGTGAAATTCATGTGTTCTTTTCATGAACACGGGACTATAAAAAGTCTGATGTACTTTTGAGTTTAGGTTCTTCTCATGTGTCTGAAACACATTTTTGAATGAGCTGTGCATTGAGCTTTAAGAGGCCTCATAAGGAAGAAGGGGGCAGATAGATCAGTGTGCCTACTGTGTGTTTCAGTGCCTACTGAGTATCTATATGTGTTAGTGCCTTTAGAATAAAAATAATTCTGAGCCCATGGCCTTTAACAATAGCTCTTTAGAACTTTCAGAGTAAGGAAGGAAACTAAAGAAAATTCCTTTGAATTTTGGCCATAGAAAGCCGTTATAAAATAAAGAGAAATGGAGAAGTCAACTAATTGGCTCTGTTCCACTATTTCAGTCAGTCTTTGTTGATCTTTGAGCAAAACTGGTTGAACGGCTTACATGACAGCCCTCCAAGTAAATGGAAAATTTCCCAAGCTCATGCTGGTTAGGAAACAGAAGGCCTCTTTTAAAGCAGTGCAAAACTCAGCAGTTTGGGTTTCATTGAACTGGTTTAGTGGTTTCAACTTCTATAACTTCCATATGGAAATTTAAGGGAAAGATAGAAACTAAACTGCCTTCTTGTACCACCTGAGTGCAGCTCCTACTTCAGGGATCGCTTTCCAAGTGGCCGAGGACCCTGAAAATTATTTTTCCCCCCAAGTAACTGGATTTCTTTCCTAAAGACCAAAAGGAACAAACTTAAGGAAACTGATTTCTAATGGCAGTTAAAGGAGGAATCCAGTTTAATCTTCTTTGAAAGTTCAGGAGCACTTGGAACTGGTTCACCAAAAAATCAGCAAAGGGGCCAAACAGAACCAAAACCAAAACAGGCAACAAAATTGTGTTCTGTAGTTATAAATGGATCATGCAATAAGTTTGGTTTTCTTTTGTACCAGGCAAATGAAAAAATTTGCTTGAGCATTGTAAATTACAGGCAGTTAGGGATTATGATTGGTAAGAACTAAGGATGTAGTCTTGAAATTGAAAAAAAAAATATTTCACTTGGTTCTAGGAAGGCATTGAGAATCATTGAGGGTCAGCTAAGCATTATGCTAAACTTCTTACATGTGTTTTCTCATCTAATTTTGTCACCAACACTGTGAGGGTAGGAATTGTTTTAACCTCGTTTTAGCTTCTGAAGAAACTGACTGAGAGATGTAGTGCCTTCTGAAAGGTCACACAGCTGAGAAAGGAGGGATCCAGGGTTGATTCTCAGGTGTGTTTCAACTCTTTCCAACACACCATATTACTTTTTGAGAAATTTATAATTTATGCCTTATTTGTATGGATTTAAAAATGGTTAAAGTAGGTTGATCCTTCCTGAAAATATTGACAATAAATTTTTAAAAAATTATTTTAAAAGCCTTTGCGTGAGTAAAAGTTGTGATTACTCCCTTGAGCAAGTTTCTACATAGATGAATATCTGTTGTGAAATGAAAAGACTTGTTTTAAAAGAAAAAAAATAATGACCTATGTGATGACTCAGCAGTGTTTCTATCTTCTGGTTTAGGAATCCTACAGCTTGTTTGGAATACCTAAGCAGAGAGATTATATGTTCAATGTTTTCTTAGTAAATGTTTGAAAGGTTGGCTATATGTTTAATTAGATAAAACTATCTGGACTCACAGTGAGTGAAGGAATCTGAAAAAAATTGGTATATTATACCAATTATATTTCACTATATTTTATAATTTATAGTATTATGTGAAGTCAAAACTCATGTTCAGCAAAACTGCTTTACATTTCTTTTATGCTTTGTGATATATAAATCAAATATCCCATATAACTGAAATTGAATTTTGACTCTATGAGGAAAAGATACTCTTTTTAGATTTTTTTAAAAAGATTTTACTTATCTGAGGGAGAAAGTGAGAGAGGGAGAACAGGAGTGGGGGGAGGGGCCGAGGGAGAGGTAGAAGCAGATTCCCCATTGACCAGGGACCCCCCCCCAACATGGAGCTTGACCCCAGGATCCTGGGATCATGACCTGAGCCCAAGGCAGATGCTTAACCAACTGAGCCAATCAGGTGCCCCTACTTTGAGACTTTTGAATAAAAATCTCTATAAAAAAATTCCAGATTACTCTGCCTTATTATGTTCTGAGTAAAATTTTACCTTTCCTTGAACCCTAGTCATCATTATATACATCAACTATTGAATTATTCTGTTAACTGCTGCTGATATATAACTTTTATGAAACATAAGTTTGGTTAACGCCTAGTTTTCACCTTAAAAAACAAAAACACTGAGTTACCGTTTCAGGGTAATAATGATGTGTTTTTAAGTCCCCTACAACAGAAATAACCAACAAATATGTGCATTTGACCCACCTGCATTCTAATTTCCAGCCACATGGTATGGGCGAAGCTCCTGTTCAGTGTATGATGTATGTTTGGAGATAGACTTTTAACTAAGGACTTAAGACTCTTTCCAGACCAATCTTTAATCTTCTTTAACTCATTCCCTTCAATTAAGAAATTCAGAATAGCGTTTGGTTGCCAAATTTTTGTTTCTTCTGTTTTGAAGCCTAATCTAACTCTTCTAGTTTCCCAGAGATAATGCTGATTCCCAAAAAGAAGGCATTCTTAACTCAAAGTTAGAGATGTGATCAAATCCCTAAGATCCCTCAAATAACTAACTCCTCCTAGCATGTCTTACTGAAATGATTCCTATCATAAATTTCTCCTAGAAAAATATTTTCCTAATGTGTGCCTCCTGATTGTATTCAAGTGTGTAGCCAGAAGTTCATTAAGCATTGATGAAGGTCCTATGACATGGGAGCTACCTCTTAGGTACCGCACACACAAAGGAGGCTAAGACACAGGCTCAATACCCAAGATCCTCACGTTAAGATAAGGACAGAGGCATAGAGATATAACATGTGTGGATTCTTGTAAGGAGATACAAGATTTAATCAAAGAAAATGGGCAAAACTGGAGGTAGGGAAACTGAGTAGGAAGTGACAACAAATAATCAAAGCTAGGTATGATGACGACTTGGACTAAGTCTATGGTGATAGCAGAGGGGAAGGAGACAATGTAGAGAAATAATTGATCAAGTCTGAAGAGTTCTCAATGTTTCCATGGGGCAGCAAGAACAAATCTGGGTTTTGTGGAGCCTGAAACTTACACAATTTTTGAAAATTCATGTGCAAAATTATGAGTGCAAAATGAGGTATGAAAGTAAATATTTACTTAAAATTAGAAAATCACATAGTTAGGCATTTTAAGAAAAATGACAAAAACTGTAAACCTCACCAAATTCACAGAGAAATATATCTCATTTAGTACAAACGAAATGTATCACCACCTCATCTTCCCTTTAGCCATATCCCAAAACTGTCTGTACCCATTTTAAATATCTCCCCACACAAAGAAATAAGACAGATGAAATCAGAGTGTTAAGAGAATCAGTAGAGGTAGGATCCATCGCAGAACCTTTTGTTCTTGGTGGCAAACTGAGCCGTCATGACTGGTGATTAACAGCTTAGATACAAACCATTTTTTTTTTTAATCTGCACAAAGTATTTTCAATTTTTAAATCAGAATTCTGAATTCTATATTTTGGAATTATATGTTTTGGGCCTTAAGAATATAATAATGATTGGGGTGGCTCAGTTGGTTAAGTGTCCAACTCTTGATTTCCGTGAGGTCATGATCTCAGGGTCGTGAGATAAGCCCCCTGTTGGGCTTCCCGCGCAGCCTGGAGTCTGCTTAAGATTCTCTCCCTCTCCCTCTCCCTCCGTCCCTCACCCTCCTTGCACCCTCTCTCTCTCTCAATAAACAAACAAAAAAACAGAATCTTTAAAAAAAACCCAATATAATAATGATTATAATTGTTAATACTGAGTGAGGGAAGGATATACACTAAGAAAACATTTTGTAACATTGCTTCACAAAGGAATACAAACCCTATCCAGTATTTTTTTTTTTTTTTTGTATCTTGCTGAATAAAGTGACCTACAATATTCACATACAGTGGACTCTGGTGCGGTCTTTAAGAACCAAAAAGCTGGAAACCTATAATGAGTCAATGCAGATAAATGTATCTGAACTTTAGATTTTTTTAGCCAATTTGAGATCTCTAAGCGGAAACAAGATAGCAAAAGTAAGAATAAAGAGGATTTTGTCATTTGCTTTATTTGGAGAATAGCAGCTTTTTAACTCGTGTGGTTTTGTTTATACTTGTGAGACAGTGGGTCATTCCAGTGAGAAATGTGACAAGATTTGGTGCATTACGGAATTTGTGAAGCTTTCTGTCTCTACTTTGAGAGACAGTACAGCATTGGAGTTAAATATAAGGACCCTGGAGCTGGACTGAATGATTTGGACTCCCAGCTTCACTGCTTACTGGCTGTACTCAACCTGTTTGTGTCTTGGTTTCAACATCTGTTGAAAGGGGATAACAATACCTACCTTACTGTTGAGTGGATTATAGGTGTTAATAGATGGAAAGATCTTAGAAGCAATGCCTGGCTCATAATAAAGAGGCATTATATAGGTATTTTTTATTTTTGTTTTCCAAAGAGGAGGAACCATGATTTTCTTTAGAATGGCCCAGAAATCCCTGTACAACTGAGTAGTTTGATTTCCAAACTTTATTTCTAGCCACTGTGCCAGGTAAGCTGAAATCCAGCCCAGCATTCTCCCAAACTGTTCCATGTGCGTGTTTGGAGATAATTTGTGGTGCCCAATAAATGTTGAGCTGAATTAAATGAAATATTTTAGAGGTGGCAGAGATTTCCAAGTAGCTTTTCATGCCCTAAACTCATAATTCCAGGTGGTCAAGGGATGGATTCTGAAGATGATTGAACAATAACTTTTCTTTAAAAAAATTTTTTTTAAAGATTTTATTTATTTGAGAGAGAGAGAGACGGAGAGAACAAGTGAGAGTATGAGTGGGGGGAGAGGGAGAAGCAGACTTCCTGCTGAGCCGGACCTTGGGATCATGACCTGAGCCAAAGGCAACCGCTTAACTGACTGAGCCACCCAGGTGCCCTGAACAATAACTTTTCTGTTTGAGATCAGGGAAATGCTGTTGTTACTGTGGGCTTTCATTGACTAGAACAGTAATCTCTTATGCTAAGACTTTGGCCTCACCTACTTTGGGTGGTATAAGTTCAGGTCCTTTGAAGAGATAGATTGTAAATGCCGATTAAATAAATTCCACTCCCAACATCTGTTGTTCTGCCCTGCCAAGGGAAGTGTTGCTTGTTTATTTAGCATTTGTGATCTTGTTGATACTGGTGATGGCCATCTGTGGGTATGAACCCCTAGGGCTAAGGGGCTAAGCAACAGGTGAGTCATTTCCAAAAGGTCTGCACATCAATTCTGTTCTTTGGATTGTGACTGGAGATGTCCATGGGAGACCATTGCCATTTTCAGACTTGCTTCCAATTTCTTCTTTTACTCATTGCATCCCAGCAACTTGTTCCTTAATCCAGGCAGGAGACTCATGGTTCCCTCATTGTGGTTCCTCTTGTACTGTTTTCTGGACAGGAAGTTTATGTGACTGCCATTATCACTTTCTTTGGCTTTTGATCACTAAAATTCCTTATCCAGGCATCACTTGTATTTATGAGTAAACTTTTCCTTTTGAGCCACCCCCGTACTCCAAGTCTTCTTTCTAGATGAGCTGCTTCCTGACAGCTTAGGAGCAATCAACTCTGCTGTCCTCCCACAGTGAACAATCTTTTCTGCAGTAAATAATACAGGTTCCCATGAGTGTACCCTCTTAATGACTTGGGGATGGTGGGGAAGAATCTTGACCAGATATTACCCAATTTGGGAGAGTAGAACTAAATGAATATGATATCCAATATGTTTTTCAATCATTATCTGGAAGGTGTAACATCATGTTCAATATGACTTGTGCTAAAAGAATATAGTCAAGGAGAATTAACTCGTGGAATCCATGGATGTTTAGTGATCAAAGGAGAAATTTGATTGCCTGGTCTGGCTCCTTTTCCTGTAGTTGTGGAAGGTGAAGCCAAGTAGAGTTAACTTGCTCAAGGGCACCAGCAGTCAAGGAGCTGCAGTGACATTGAGGTAGCTTTCAATTCACAGCCCAGTGCTCTTCATTCTCAAACATTTCATACCTGATAACGTATTTGAAAATGTCTAAACATTTTTGGCTGGAAACCTCCTTGAGGTAGCTCCTTTTCATTTAATATGTGAGAAGACACACAGGAAGTCCACTTTTCGCATATCAGTAAGTCAGTGATAGAATGAGTGTAGACTCCCTTCATTTTTAAGTTACTGTATTTGGGGGGAGTCCCAACTAATTAGCTCTAGGTCTGTCTTGAATCTGTCTGCCACAGTTGCCACAGTAATTGATTTGCCTCCTGAACTGTGGAGCTTTTGATAGATTCTTTATCTCGTGTTTGAATTAATTTCTTAAAAACCAGTTACTTGTTATTTCAAGAGAGGAAAGAGCATAAACTTAGGATAAAGAGATTAGGTTCTATTCCAAGTTTTGCTGTGAACCTGAAGTCTGATCATGAGCAAGTCACTTAGCCACTCTTTGCCTCAGTTTCCTTACGTGTAAAATTGGGGCATTGCTCTAAAGGACATCTGAGATGCTTTTCAGTTAGTATTAATGGGAAAAGCTTGAAGTCCCTGAATTTACAACTGTCAGGTTAGTTACCCTTATGCGTTTCATACACATCCAGTGCCTGGTTATTGGAAGAGGGATAAGGGTGGGAGTTTGGCATCTGTGTTTGTATTGTCAGCTGACAGGCTTTAAAATAGTTGTAGTATGTTTGAGTAGCAAAAAGACCATCTCGGGGTTTCTCATGAAGTAATGAGAAGATGCTGAAGAGAATTTCTGAGTAAGAACACGAAGATATTTTTGGAGGTTTTTCCAAGGAGGCCCCCATTTCATATTTTTAAAAATGCATATAATTAAAATGTAGCTGATTTATATTAACATTAGTGTGTTAACATGTATTTTAAAACTGGATCACATAAGCATGGATCTTCTAAATAATCCTCCAAGAGAATAGAGCAGGAAATTGGAGTTATAGGACTTGACTCATGCTCATTTGCAATGTGGTATGGGTCTTCCTGCAGGTGTAAACAAGGAAGGCATTGGGGGTGGGTCTGGACACCAGTGATGCCAAAGAACTTGATTTTAGCATTTCTTGACCCTTCGGATTTCACCATGGTGTAGCTCTTCAAAATTCCTTTCACTTGTCTTTTGCAGAAATACAAATTGAACCCTGATTTATTTTCTGTCTTGGGGATGGAAAAACATATTTAATAGGTTCCCATTCTGATGCTGAGAATTAAAGAAAAGTAAAGTGAAAAATACATATAAATAAATAACAATATATTTTAAAGTACTTCTAGAAGTAGAATTTAAAAAGGAAGTAGTTTTGAAGACTAGACAACAAAAGATGTTTACTTATTTTTTTTCCTTTATTGCTTCGTCATACAGCCTTGCAGATAGATGTGTCCTCAACAAATTAAAGAACATAGGATTTTCACTTACTAGAATACTGAGCAACTTTAAAATTTGTTTCCATAAATTGTATGCTTAATTGGAAATATACGTTTACTTCAAGATCAGCAGAAAATTTATTGTTTGTTACTAATGACTCAGCTGCTCAAATAACCTATTGTATCAGTGGCCAGTGGCAGGAACGAGGCTCTGTGCAATATTGTTGTAACCATGACATTAGTGACATCATTTGGTGAAAATAGAATTTGGAATGTTAAGGAAACAAAGCAGTGGCTTCTTTGCTTGACTCTGTGAGAACCTAATGAAAACTAAGAATGTAATGGGTAATGTTGATTTCTCTACATATATGTAGCAATTTTATGTAGGTGCATGCATATATACATAATGAAATATTTTGTTTAAATTTTCCTACTAATGCCCGAGATTCACAACATTCTATAGACCCTGAGAATAGTATTGTTCATGTATTGCAAAGCCTTACTACTTGAAAATCCATACCCTTAAATGATAGAGCATATGGATTTGACAGGGCTAAGAAAACATACAACATTGGTTCTGTTCTGAGGCATACCTTTGTTAGAAATGATCCCTTCAGTTTTCCCTTTCTGGACCTCTGTAACTAAAAGTAATAAAAGAGAGGACATCCTACAAGGCTATGTTAGTCTGTGGTGTCAGGAGATCTGTGAGGGGAGTGAGGGGAGCATCACTTTTCCTATGGAAACAAATGCTCCTCCCGTCATGGGCACACAAAGGACAAACTGAACATTGAGGAGTAGAAAGCAGTGGGAAGAAGGTGTGCCATCCAATGAGAATGGAAGAAAATGCATGGAGTACTTATTGAGAAGTATAGGAATTTGGGGCAAGTCACTTGATCTTACCTTCGAACAGGGTATAAAATAATACCAACTTCACAATCACTGGGGTAGTACATGAAAGAACCAAATTCAAACCCCAGTCCATGGATGGAACATCCCGAATTAGGGAAAAGATTAGGAAATTCGACTTGGAATATAAATCATTCATTTGAACATTTGATAATGAAGAGAAAAAGATCTTTTGTGTCCTTCCTGCCTCTCTTTACAAAAGACAATGACTTGTTCATGTTTGAAGCCTGTGGATAGAGGTAAGAAACTTTTATTATACACGTGGAAAATATATAACTGGATGATAATTTGCAAAGAAAATGAATAAACTGCTATTAAAATGTTACTTTTGACCTTCAAAAAGATCTTATTAGGTTTGATAGTTTCATTCATTTGCTAATTTAGATTGTCAAAGTACAATTTTATTTTAATCATCTCTTCATGCCATGAATAGAATACAAAGTTGATATTTTTATAAAATTTGATATGTTTTCTAGCAATGTTTACCTTTAGATTAATATCATTCATGTACAGTGGTAGACATGGTGGTACGACATCCAGATACCCCTTCCAAAGCAACACTTGTCTCAGCTTCTGCCTCCTCATCCAGAGCATGCCACGGCCCGAACAGCCCACTTTCATGGCTGATGGAAGCTGGAGGTATAAAGGTGCAGCTGTTTGGGCCCAATGCGGAGTAACTCTGACATCCTGTGCGGTTGACCAAAGCAGTAGGGATGCTCTGCACTGTAGCTTGTATTCTCCTTCTGCCAATCCTTTCTCAATCCCCTCCCTCCACAGGTGTTGAGTCCCATCGCACTCCTTAATTAAACATCATACATGCTGAACTACATTTCAGAGTTTGATTTCTGGAGAACCGAACCGGCATCGTGAACTTCTTTCTCTTGCATGCAAATTCTCACATGGATAAGTTTATGTGCATAAAATTAAAGATGTATATATGACATCAAATTATCTAGTTTATGTTCTTTAAGAATTACAAAGAAGAGGGGCGCCTGGGTGGCACAGCGGTTAAGCGTCTGCCTTCGGCTCAGGGCGTGATCCCGGCGTTCTGGGATCGAGCCCCACATCAGGCTCTTCTGCTGTGAGCCTGCTTCTTCCTCTCCCACTCCCCCTGCCTGTGTTCCCTCTCTCGCTGGCTGTCTCTATCTCTGTAGAAAAAATAAATAAAATCTTAAAAAAAAAATTACAAAGAAGAAATGCTTGCAAAATTTCAGTTTGCTCTCATTTTATATGCAGAATCTAAGAATTTTAAGGAAATGCCTAAGTATATTTATGGGGTTTAAGGAGACCTGCAGATCCCATTAAATCCACTCATACAGATGAGAAGCTGGAGCATAGGAGTAAAAGGACTTACTTAAGGTCATGTTTTCATACTGGAGGTAAGAAACCAAGATAGGTTTACTAATTCCTTAGCTTCTTGTGTTCAGAGACGATTTTTTCATCTTTCTTTTTTCTTCTGTTCCTTCAACCCAGTTTCTCTCTTCATATCCCTAAGCGGCAGCTATTTTCCAGAACAGTAAAATCCTTTTGGAGAAATGATTAGGAGTGTGGTGTGTGTAGGGAGGGTATACAAAGGGCACATATAGCTCTTGTAATTCTGTCAACTTGTGAATGTGCTTAAAATTGATCAAATTAGTGGGTGCTTTCTGAACCCCATGGCACTAAGCAGCTCTCCAAGATGAAATGAATGTTAGCCAGTCCTTCTTCCTGAGAATGCAAGAGGCATGCTGACGGACAGCTTCTTCATTTTCCGTTCAGGATTACACATCTGTACCTTGCTCCCATGAACATAAGAATTGCATTCAGTATTTCTTAGGAATTAGATTCAACTAAATACCATTAGGGGTATTGCAGTCATATGGCCATGGTTTGTGTTTTGGTACAAAATATATCACAAAAGTGGGGCGCCTGGGTGGCACAGCGGTTGAGCGTCTGCCTTCGGCTCAGGGCGTGATCCCGGCGTTATGGGATCGAGCCCCACATCAGGCTCCTCTGCTGTGAGCCTGCTTCTTCCTCTCCCACTCCCCCTGCTTGTGGTCCCTCTCTCGCTGGCTGTCTCTATCTCTGTCAAATAAATAAAATCTTTAAAAATATATATATATCACAAAAGTGATCATATTTTGCTAAGTTGTAATGTGTGGATAAGTAATCATATGCCAAGGCCTCGTACTTGTTATTATTCTTTTATTTAAACAGCTTTATTGAGGTATAATTGATATACAAAAAAAAAGCACATATTTAATGTCTATATTTTGATGATTTGGACATATGCATATACTTGTGATACTATGACCTCTAAAAGTTTCCTTATGTCGTCATTTTTTTTTAAAGATTTTTTATTTATTTATTTATTCGACAGAGATAGAGACAGCCAGCGAGAGAGGGAACACAAGCAGGGGGAGTGGGGGAGAGGAAGAAAGGCTCATAGCGGAGGAGCCTGATGTGGGGCTTGATCCCAGAACGCCGGGATCACGCCCTGAGCCGAAGGCAGACGCCCAACTGCTGTGCCACCCAGGCGCCCCAATATGTCATCATTTTTTAATAAGTACTAGAGATCCGTTGTACAATATAGTATCTGTAATTAACAATCCTGTATTATACAACTTAAAAAGTTGTTAAGAGGGTAGATCTTATGTTTTGATTCTTAATTGGCTTCATGTCATTTGCCAGTGGGCCATTTACTTTTCTTTTCGCTTTTCTTTTCTAAGAATTTATTTATTTATTCGACAGAGAGAGACAGAGACAGAGCACAAGCAGGGGGAGCGGGAGAAGCAGGCTCCCCACTGAGCAGGGAGCCTGATGTGGCGCTCGATCCCAGGACCCTGGGACCATGACCTGAGCTGAAGGCAGACACTTAACCAGCTGAGCCACCCAGGTGCCCCACCATTTACTTCTCTTATACTTTTCTCCTAAGCCTATTCCTTATTTCCCATAAGTCACTAGGACTCATAATATAAAGTTATGCCTTATTTGCCCCTCATGGGTCACTCCTAAATGGCACCTTTCTCATAGGTACCCTACTTCTATTCTACTTTCCCACATGGTTCTGGAATGTGTAATATATTCATTCAACATCCACAGGTGCCTCTCAGCTTTCTCTTCTGTCATGCTTCCCCCTTAGGTTCCTCCTTCCCTCAGTGTTATTATTTCCGCATTCCCCCTCTTCCACACTTCTTTCATGGCATCTCTCTATGACATAGTACCAATAAAACCGCCTTGGGATTTGAGAGAAGAGAGAAATCGATTTAAACTAGTGTTGTCATGGACACCTTTGTAGAAAAGATATTAATTGAGCTGAGTTTTGAGGACTGTAGGCAATTTAGATGGACGTGATTTTTGACTTTGATTAGAATGATTTTTATTTTGAGGGGGGTTACTGCCTAGAAACTAAGGAAGATTAAATTATTTTTTTTCAGTTGCATGACCTTAACCATAAGTGACTTAACCACTGACTATCTGAATTAACCAATTTTTATAGTCTCTGTGTTTGGAGGTAGTGTTTCATAAATGCCTGGGGGCTCACAGTGATTAATTATTTTGCAGGTTGATGTAACAGTGTGAAGAGCACACGTGTAAACACTACCAAAGAGTAACTTTGGGCTGGCGCTTCCCTTCTCTGGGCCTCAGTTGTCTTTGGGCTAGCAATATCTATCACATAGAGCTGTTGTGAGGATAAAAACAGATGACATATTTATTAATAATACAGCCAGTTTGGTACCTGGCACATAGCAGCTGTTATTAGTTTAAGTTAAAAAATTTTCATTCTGTTTATGGATAAAAGCACATTAAAAACAACCGATTTTGTGCTTCTAATACTCTGATGAGAAAACGAGTAGATGGAATGGATGGCTGTGGTTAGGTCACTAATAAGAAACTATTTTAAAACGTGTCACATTCTTTCCCTCTGTTGATATGCCTTTTTTGTCAGATTGGGATTTATGTAGTGCTCTCCCCCATGCCTCAGTAGTAAATGTGTAAGAAAACCAGATATTTTTACTTTTTGAAGTATATGTTTTTTACATAAAATGATGTGTTAAAAATCTGGACTTGGACAGTCAATGAAATTTTTAGTTATAATGAAATTGTTACAGTAAACTCTTAAAAAATTTCCATTTAAATATGTTAGATTATTGACAGCGAGGTCCACAGGGAGTTTGTGGTTGAATATTTTGTTCACAAAAAGGTAAATATCAGAAATGTTTCATCATTCAACATAATTTCATTTATATTGCGACAGAGCTAGCTACTGCTTTCTGTAAATAAATATACGTATCTTTTTCTGGCTGTACTTCCTCTAGGATACAGTAATGAGGGCAAATGTGGTTTTAACTATATTTTGCCCAGGATGGATGCAAGTTTATTATTTGCATATGGCTTATAATCAGATGTGTAGATGATACAGCTATTGAGCTGCTATTGAGGTTTTTCTCTGGATCTCCTGTAATATAGTGTGTTTCAGGCTGATGGAACTTTTGAAGGACGTAAGAAACATATAGCAAGGGGGAATTAAGTAGAATTTTCCATTTTAATTTAAATTGCTATTTGGGTACAATTACTTTTTTTTTTTTAATTTAGACCCTTGGTCTATTAGAGAGAGAATGAATGAGGGAAAAGTACAACTATAACTTTTGCAGGCTGTGGTCAGAAAGGATGCGACAGTAGATCAAAGGTCGGAGAGATACCACATTGATGGCTTTGAAGATGGAGGAAGGCAGCCACAAGCCCAAGAAGGCATGAAGCATCTAGATACAGGAAAAGCAAGGGAATTGATTGTATAGTTTTACAGTTCATCTTTATCATTGTGGTAGGCAGAACAATGACCTCCACAAAGATGTCCATAGATGTGAGATCTTATCCTGTAGTATCCAAGTGGGCCCCATCTAATCACATGAATCAAAAATCAGAGACCCTGGGGCGCCTGGGTGGCGGAGTCGTTAAGTGTATGCCTTCTGCTCAGGGCATGATCCCAGCGTTCTGGGATCGAGCCCCACATCAGGCTCCTCTGCTAGGAGCCTGCTTCTTCCTCTCCCATTCCCCCTGCTTGTGTTCCCTCTCTCGCTGGCTGTCTCTGTCAAATAAATAAATAAAATCTTAAAAAAAAAAAATCAGAGACCCTTTCATGCCTTTCCTGGTTGTGGTCAGAGGTGTGACTACAAATGAATAGTCAGAACGAAGCAATGTTGTTAGCTTTGATGGTGGAGGAAAGCGATCATGAGTCAAGGAATGCAGGCAGCATCTAGAAGATGGAAAAGATTAACAGGGTTTCTACCTTAGAGCCTCCAGAAAGGAACACGGCCTTGCCAACACCTTTGATTTTAACCACTTTAACACAGTGAGACCTGTGTCAGACTTCTGACCTCCTGAATTTTAAGATAATAAGTTTGAGTTGTTTCAAGCCAGTAAATTAGTGGGTTTTTTTTTTTTTTAAGATTTTTTGTTTATTTGAGAGAGACAGAGCTAGTGAGAGAGAGAACAAGCCACGGAGGGGAGGGGGGAGCAGTAGAGGCAGAGGGAGAAGAAGATGCCTCACTGAGCAGGGAGCTCGATGTGGGATGGGATCATGACCTGAGCCAAAGGCAGACACTTAACTGACTGAGTCACCCAGGTGCCCCATAAATTCGTGTCAATTTGTTATGGCAGCAATAAAAAAAATGAATAAAATCATGTATGCATTTCATATTACATTAAGGGCAGTACATGTATTTTTATGGTTTTGAATTTATGTATATTCACCTCTACCATGATCCCTGAGTGTACATGCTTAAATTGCTACTCCCTACCCAAGGCAAATTTGATCATAGTTGCCTTAATTTTGCTGCACCATGAACATACATAGAAGGGCTATTTCTCCCGTTCAACAAATATTTACAGAGCACTTGGTATATGCCAGGAACTTTGCTAAGAGCTGGAGATACTGTAAAGAACGAGAGCCTTGTTCCTTATACAAAGCATTATCACAACATTAGTCATGACAGGTTCTGTCAGATATTTCCCCCTTTTAGATTGGACATTTCTTGAGGATAAGGACTCTTTTCTCCTTTGTTTCCAATTAGCATTGTTCTGCCACTATGATGACTTACACAGTTTTTAAAGGACAGAAGCTTTTTGGAAGCTAGTACGTATATACTTAGCATATTTGAAGGTTGCTCCATATAATGGGGAATTAGGAGAGAGCTCATTTGCTTTGGCTTTATCACATTGTTTTTAAGATACATTTTATGGTGGAACCCCTGAGAATCTGAAACAATTTTTTGCCAAACCAGCAATGAGCAAGAAGAAGCCCAAATAGAATTCCAAGTCTAGACACACATTTGGAATCCAACTCTGACTTCAGAAATAGTTTTTAAGTAAGTTGTTCTGTGAAAACTAAATTACGAGTGACAGATCTGCCCAAATTAATTCTTTAACTACTATGGCGTACCATACTTCATGAATGCCAACAATTCTTATTTGATTCAGGAGAAACTACAGCCAATAAATTATATCTTGTTGTTCTCAATATGGCTTCATTTATCACTGTGTTCTGAAGCTTTGGGACTACAGTCTCTAGGGCTACTGGGCGTAAGACTTTCTCCAATGTTCTTGACTACTACTTCTAACTTTTTAGGTGTGATGCAAAAAAGTTAGAAGAGAAATCCATAGAACCAAAAAAAATTCTAAAAATTTTCACATGCTATACAAAGTCTCCTTATATTTAAAATATGTAATATAGTAACTTATTTTTTTCCCTGAAAGAACATTGAAAGAGACGCAGCCCTCTCTCTGTACTTTCCAATATAGTAGTCATTAGCCACATTTGTGACTACTGAGTAATTAGAATATGGTTCATCTAAACTGAGATGTGATACAAGTATAAAATACACAGTGGAATTTGAAGATTTAGTATAAAAGAAAAAAGAATGTAAAAAAATCTCATAATAAATTTGTTGAAATGAATGAAATGAATGAAATATTTTGGATATATTTGACCAAGTAAAATATATTATTAAAGTTAATTTTATCTTTTTTTTTTTAACTTGTTTAAATGTGGCTACTAGAAAACTTACAAGTTCATATATACTTTGGTTTTGTGCCTCACACTACATTGTATTAGACAATGCTGCTTTAGATTACTGAATCCATTATTCCAGTTGAAAGAAAATATAGGAAGCCACATTTGGATTCTTAAATATTAAGTGTGACATCAATGTCTTTTGCTTGGTGAAACTGCTCCTGCTCGATCCTTCCCCTCTTTCTTGAGCTTATGAAGGGAGAGATTAATAGGTATATTAGACATCAGAGAAAGACTAGAACATCATTGATATGCCATCAAAATGGTGAACAAAACGAGGGAGAGAGAAGTGGGTAGCATATTCTAATAGCTGTACTAGATTTTTTTTTCCTTTTTTAAGGAAACTGTGAAACCCATACCTTGAAAGTGAGAAGAAACAAGCTTATTCACCAGATAAAGATTAGATGGGGTTTATACCAAGAAATGTGAACACAGGAGAATGTGAGAGTGACAGATTTTCACCTAATTTGAGTAGAGAGGGAAGAACTGGGTGGGCTGGAGTAAATACTCTGATTTCATATTCTCTTTAGACATGATAGTGACTGAAATTCATTCGCAATATAGCATTCATCAATTTATTGCAGCTCTGTTATTAGAGCTTTAGAAAGTGGTTATCCAAGGGTTCAGGCTTTCTAAAGAAGAAACCAAATACCTGATGTCTCCTGGACATGAGTTCAGGCTATCCTCCCACTAAGTGTAAAAACTTTTTAGGTTCACAAAGAAGAAGATGGAGATAGCAGAATCATCTATAAAATGGGTGCAGGGAGAGGAGGTTGAATCATAAAGTCTCTAAGCCTTTATCCAACTCTAAGATTCCCCCCCCCAGGGCTTTGTTGCTGTGAACTATACTCATTGTGTGGAATTGATAAAAGATAACATTATCACCATGTAATATGCTGTATCTTATTATTTTATTTAAGCTATTACACCAGAGGAAACCATGAGTTCTGTGTTAGCAAAAGGGGGAGAGATTTTCAATATCCTCTTATTGCTTATGAACATCTGTTTTAGAAGTTCTTAATTATCTCCAGGGAAAGGGACATAATAGTGATGTTTACACAGAAGCAATTTAAAAGTGATCGCGCTTGGTTCTCCAAATGGGTCTTTGCTTTTTTTTAAGAGAAGAGGTGGTGGTGATGGTGGTGGGGGAGGGTTTGCTTATTCATGTAGTTTGCAAAATGTTGAATACTTTAGCCATTTTAGCATTTAAAAATTGCTAACGTTCTATTTTCTGAGCCATGCAAAGGTGATAATTTTGTCCAAGCAAGCAAACCCAAACACTATAATATCTTGGTAAAAATAAAAAGCAGGAGATGCTCTGCGCTTCTTTACAAAATGCAATTTTCTTCTCTACAGATAAACTGCTTGGTGCTAATCATGGGAACTGTTGTAACTATAGCACCTAAAAAGCGATGGCATTCCATGTACCAGTATCCTGGGGAGTTTACAGAAGGTGGCTTTGAGAGATACACTGGGGGAGACAACTTAGACATTCTGTATAACTCTCTTCCAAGAATTTAAAATGTTTTCAGACACTACAGGGAATTAGACTTGTTCTGTGTTACTTCAGGTGATTTAGGAAGAACAGATGATGTTAAAGATGAGGGAGATTTCTTTTGAGTTTAGCAAGGAGCCTCCTGACAAATAGAGATAACAGTCAAACTGGTGGCACTTGGAGGTCAGGTTCACCCATGAGGACGCATTTAAGCAGAGGATAGAAAACTGTCTTTGAGGTATGCTAGAATGGGATTTCAACCTTAGCTAGAAATCAGGTAGGATATTAGACAAGCTAACCTTCAAAGACCTTTCAATGTTAAGATTCTATGAAAAGCAATTATTGGCTTGTGTTAACAGATTTCTAAAAAGAAATCGTTCAGTACCTGGACTGCATTAGCCATCACAAAGCCAAATGAAATTCATTTATGTACTTAAAGCTGTTGACTATTTGTATTACCCACTTCAGTGCAATGAAGAATATGTTTATTAGTATGGATTTTCATATTCAGGCAAGAGCCCTTTTGCTAAGAGGTGACAGAAGAGTGTAAGTGTTTCTGCAGCCATCCCACTTACAGCGTAGCCTGGTGGATAGTAGTTTTGTATGCACAGCTAGTCTATACTCTGACCTTATTAAAACATTGATCAGCTAAGACCTCCTGGAGCGTATTTGCACACAGCTGCCTCATTGTAGATAGCATTCATTTTGCGCCCTGGTAGTTCTGCACAGCGAGGATCTGAAAGACATCAAATTTAAAACCCTCACAAAACTGTGAAGATAGGAATGTGTCTTCTGTCTAATTTCGTATTAAGTTGGAATGACAAAATGTTAGAGCCGTAGGAGAAGGTGAAAATTATATATTTCAGCCTTTCTTAACCCTGGTGATCCTTTGGAATTGCTGGAGATTTGAAAAGAATCAGGATCTGGTTTTTAAAAATATTCAGGGATTTTTAAAATTAGACTAAAATGGTTCCTGGGCTCTGGTTATTTTTTGACAATTTCCTAGGTAATTCCAATGGGTAGCCAAGATTGGGAAGCACTAGTCTTTTCCAACTTCTTCATTTTTTTTAGTGGGGATATTAGGACTTAGAAAAATAGTTCTCAGGTCTTTTTAAAAATGTGTGTAGCTACTCTCAAAAGTTGTAAGTTAGGGCAACACAGTTGGGATACCAGAAGATTGGAAACCACTCTCATGCACCAAGTGTCACTGTATGATGATGGCTCCCCCAAAACCATCTCCAGTTATGGTGTCCTGATAACTTTGTAAACAAACCCTCTACTATCCTGCCAATGCTCTCTTACATATGCACAGTCAGAATTATGGTTGGGTCTCCAAATTTGTGATTTTTCTTCATTGCCACCTTCTTACTAACTGCTAGTGACAAAAATCTGCCTCCTCCTTGAGGCCCAAGTCCATGACCAGCCCTGTTCAATGTTTCATCTAGTAGACGTTCAGGTACTCATTGATCTTTGAAGATGCAGTGAGCAAAAACAGTCTTTGTCTTCCTGGAACTTACAGACATGAATCAAACAATAATTTCAACTAATGTAACATTGTGTCAATGACAAATACCAAGAAGATGTACTGCTCCATGAGAACAGGTAAACTGGGAAGCTGACCATATCAGAGAAGTCTGGGCAAGGCTTCTCTGGTCATGAGGAGGATGAGCAAAACTTAACCCAGCAAAGAGTGAAAGGGAAGATCATTCCTGGTGGAAGTTATTAAACATTTTACTAAAAAATTTGCTGTGCAGTTGTGGAGTGCCTGGGTGGCTGAGTCAGTTAAGCGTCTGCCTTCGGCTCAGGTCGTGATCCCAGGGTCCTGAGGTGGGCCCCCTGCTTGGTGGGGAGCCTGCTTCTCCCTCTCCCTCTGCTGTTCCTCCTGCTTGTGCTCGCTCTCTCTCTGTCAAATAAATAAATAAAATCTTTAAAAAAATTGCTACACAGTTGTAACAAAATATAATTTTATATATGGATCAAAATTCAGCGGAATACCTACAAAAAGTTTGTGTGCAAAGGATTTTAATGTGTAATCTAACAGATATAATGAGTGGAAGTAACCCCTTGTAAAACTTGGAAATGATTGGGTCAGTGAATTATTGATATTGTTAAACCCTTGAAGCTGCACAAATGGTTAAGGATGGTGTTTTTATAAATAGTTTTGGAATCAGGGGTGATGTAAAATTCATTAACAGCTGCATTTATATAAATGGCTTCTAGCATTTTTGATAGAGACCGTTAAAAAAAAAAAAAGCCAGCCTGACCTTCTGTTGAGTTATAAAGTATGGTGCTTATGATGGTTTTAAAAATATACATTTTATTTTCCCTAGACAAGTCCCTTGCATGTTCTATTATTCCTAATTTCTCAAATAAAAGAAACCAGTTTCTCCCGATGTGCTTAGGATTATTTATAAGAATATAGACCTGCCAAAATGTCCTTAGACAATATGTGGAAGTTCTCCAATAATTTGAAGGAAGGGCAGAGAATAATAGATGAATCAGCAGTTTAAGGCTTTTCTACTGAGACCACATAATGGAGGCCATAGTTCCCTGGGTATGTGTTCTTGAGCCAATAGTTTTATGTCCACTTCTGTTTCTTCCAGTCATGAAAGAATTTAAGAATGCATATAAGTGAGAAGAGTATTATAGAGGTATCCTCGAATCTTGAATTAAAGCAGGAACCTATGTCTCGACCTCTGTACCTTCCTCTATATGATTCATCTCATGGCTGATCCTAGCTCACCACTTATCCATTTCAACTCTCTGTTTTATATCCATTTCAACCCTCTGTTTTAGAAATTAATGAACTATTTTGTTTAATTTTGTAAAATTAAATTCAATCCATCCTAGAAATAATGAGGAGAGATTCTTTATTCTAACAGTAGGGCCATTGAGCTGGTATTCATTTGTATAGAGAAATCTTTAGTTGTGTCTTTTATTAGAGAAAGGGAGACCGTCTTCGCTAGAGAATGCTACCACCCATCTCTCTGAATGAACATGGTTCTCAGACGTGATGAGTGTTGTCTTGAAACAAGGAGTTAGAGACTGAAGATACAAGAAAAAGATGTTCTTTTCTGCCTTCAAGCCTTTGCACCTGCTGTGCCAACAGACTGACATGCCCTTCTCCACTTTACACCGAAGAAGGGCCTATTCATGTTTTAAATCTAACTGAACTTCCCGAAGTCTTCCATAATATCTTCTAGTCGGTATTAGCTACTCCCATTATCTGCATGCCCAGTTCATATCTCTCCTATGGGACTTTAGGACATATTCTCAGTTGTACAATTTATGTACCTCAACATGAAATCCCGAATTCCTTAAAGCTAGGCACCTGACTTGGGCCTAATTTACAGGTGTGTCTTTGGTATAGTTTTGGCATGTATTATGTACTTGAGAAATTATTATTAAAATAAAAGAAACAATTTTTTTTCTATTGCCTGAATGAATAAGCGTGAATGAAGAGGAAAAGACTCTTGTTCTCACACAGAAGTTGCAACAAATTAAACACATGTTAAGACCATGGGTTTCTGCCTTTGAACTGTAAATGTAAAGTATGCAATGAATGTCCCAAGAATCTTGCTTTGATGTGGAATATGAGTATCTAATATCTTGGGCCCTGGTAACGACGACCACAAGAAGGCAAAGTGGTGGACCTCCAGGAACTGACGATGCCAGCCTGTTTTCTAGCAGTTTTGCAGAGGATGGTGTTTTAATGACTGGGACAAAAAGACCTTATTTTGCAAGGTATCCTGGTGATGTATGTTGAGTTATAAAGATCTGGGAGCCAGGAGATCTGACTTACAACCATCTGGCTGGTTTCCTAGTGTATGAGTCTAGGAGTATCTGGAGCCTGTTTCCTCTCATTGGCTATGATCTTGTACTCCCTGAGGAACCAGGCTGTCTTCATGCTCCTTATTCTTGTGGTTGCTTTCCCAGCTCTGTAAACCTTCAGTCCTGAGGAAAATCCACTGCCTTGGTAATAGAGCCAATCAACTGCTAAGCCTACCACATAAGGAGGATGAGGGATCATCATCCAGGTGCACATTAGTATGTCTGGTCACTTCTCAGGTAGTTCTCATGTGACATCTATCATTTCTTTGCTTTTCTGCTCCAACCTCCTTTCCCCTCAGTATCACCAGTCTGTCAGATAGACTGCCCTTGAGGTTTCAGAAGCTCTCAGGTACAGCTGTACCTCTCTAACATACTATAATGGATAAATGAGTTAATTGGTATTTAATTGGTAGTCTTCCAAATCTTATAAAAGCTGGCTGACATCCAAAATAGAGCAATTATTAAAAAATAATAATAATCCTGAGTAGAGTGCTTTTCCTCCCTTTGGATATATTTATTTCTTAAATTTCAAAGTTGAAAATCTCTGAATGCTTTAAAATAAATGAAGTATCAAAGCCAAAATCAGAAGCAGCTTTATAGATGTTCTTGCAGAAAGTAATCCATAAAGAATATTCTGTATGTTTACTACTCTAGGTCCTCTGTAATGTGCAGGTGCTTCCCTATTTAGTTAGAACCCTGAATACCAACCAACCATTATAGTGAGGTTTGGGAAAGGTCAGGATTAACAGTAGTTACCATAGAGTTACCCAAAGTTGTCAGTGCTTTTCTCCTGAGAGTGATGAGGTAACTTGTGAAAAACACTGAGATATAATTAAACAGGATTAGATTTTCATACTCCTTGGGGTTATTCATATTTCAGATTTTGCTTAGATTTCTTTCGGCCTTTGTCAGTCAGGGACCCAGCTAAAACAGGCTTTGTCGCAGTTGTTGTAATGAGATGTTAGTGAAGAAGGTACTTACAGAGTTGTGATCAAGGTAGGGGACAAAGCAAGGGGTGATGAGACACCAAGAGATTAACAGTAGTGGGAAGCCTAGATCTGAAGGGTGAGAAATAATGTTAATAGGGTCATGAGCTGAAGCTGAAGGGAATGGCCACTTAGTGGAGCTGTGGGAATGGAAGGTCATGAAAAAGAGAGAGAGAGAGAGAGAGAGAGAGAATAAAAGACAAAAGAAAAAAAAAAGAAGAAGAGGAAGAGAAAAGAGATCAGACTAGAGATAGAAGGCTGCCCAGAAGAAATATTGACGTCCTGTCTCTCTTTTGACCTCCAGTTTCCTGTGGGTGTTTACCATTGGTTAAAACCAAGTGAAAGTCAAGTAGAGCCTCGTCCCTAGACCACTTACCAATAGTGATCTCATTGATTCCTGTTGTCATGGTCTGTTGTTTTTTTTTGGACTCTGAAGTCTATTTCTTTCCTGCTACCTGTACGGAAATCTATATTCGCCTTATGTCTTAATGATTTCTTGAAATTAAAGACTGAAATCAACTTGTTCCTAGTTTACACGAACCCTTTACTATTTCATTCATTCATTCACTCATTCATGGAGCAAAATATTTATTGAGTGTGTTGTCATATGTAATTGAATATAAGCTGTCATCAGTTTTAAGTAACGTTTGATTTCGGAAGTATTAAAGTGTGAAAAAATGTGTGCTTTAGAATTGATGAATAATCCACGTGATGGGTGTATTTTAATTTAGAATAACTTGGGTTGGGAAATAGCTTCTGATCTAGGATTTGTAATTAAAGGAAAGCAAAATAAAACAACAAAAAAACCCCCCATTATCTGGGTACTGGGTGTCATTTTTGTATGTGGCTCTTCTTTTTTCAGTAAGTCTATTTTGTGCTTTGAATGTAGACTGTGTTATATGTCTTTGACCTTTTCTGTGGTGTGATTACACAATATAACACTGAATGTTAGTGATGGGGGAGACTTTAGAGGTTATTGAGCAATCTAGTCCAACCTCTTCCTGTACAGAAGAGGGAATCAGAAGTGTGAACTTTCCCTGGTCACTCAGCTAGTCAGTAGCAGAATGGAAACTAAAACTCAATTCTCAAATTCCTGGTTCAGGGTTTTGTCTGTTATACAATGTAGTTTTTAAGGGGTACATACTCAGTGAATGATAACACATGTGCCTAATATGTGTTTAACAGGTTCGTAATTAATTAGTTTTGCAGATTAATGAGAACTAACCCCAATATTAATACTCTACTTGGGTATTACAGTTTTACTGTCATTTAGCCTTAGTACAGAAAGGTTTAGTGATAACTTTGTGTCCTCGCAAGGTGTGTGTGTGTGTATGGTAATAATAGCTTTTACCTTAGGAAAATTTCATCTTGTTATTGTGATACTGAATGGCCCATCCTGTCTTCTTTTGGGTGCCCTTGTTCTTCTCGTAGCAACAAAAATGAGAAGGAAAGAAAGAAACATGTATAAGTAACTTGTATGTATAAAAAATGTGTAAGTAATTTGATTGTTTATTTATTCATTTAATCCTTATCAAACACTTAATTTTCAATTTCTGTGATGGTTATTCCCATATTCTTTTTTTTTAATATTTTATTTATTTATTAGACAGAGATAGAGACAGCTAGCGAGAGAGGGAACACAAGCAGGGGGAGTGGGAGAGGAAGAAGCAGGCTCATAGCAGAGGAGCCTGATGTGGGGCTCGATCCCACAACGCCGGGATCACGCCCTGAGCCTAAGGCAGACGCTTAACGACTGCGCCACCCAGGCGCCCCTATTCCCATATTCTTAATTAATTTTGTTGTACTTAGTAATGAGGTTACCCCTCCCTAATTTCCTAAGTTAACTATCCATTTTGGAATCATGTAGATACAGTGGAAATTAGAAAGACATATGTACTGAACTCATTGAATTAACTTTTATTTAGTCATAAGAACTGTTCATAAGAACTGTTCTGCTGTAACATGCTTTTAATCTATTGTTTTTAAGTATATATCATTTACATTTACTTTTTTATCATTGATTACATGAAAAGAAAAAGTTTGCCTTGAAGCCTTGCAGATTGGTGAGTGGTGTTTTTTATACAAAGTTCCTAAGTGTTCAAAAATAAATTATTTCCAGATTAAGTAGGAAATGGTTGGTAGGTAGTATTTCTGTTGAGTAAACAAAGCTGATTTTGCTTTTGAATTTAACTACCACACTTTGGCACTAACTTTGTTGAAATGTCAATGTAGATGTGGTGTGTCAACATTCAGAAAAATATATAAAAATTTGGAAGCTCCAGGTGGATACATATATATATTCCTTAAAAACTGCAGAATATAGTTATATACATAAATACCATTTGGCTTTCTTCACTCTGACTCAAAGTTATAACTTCGTGTCCATTTCTGCTTTTCACTGCCTTATATCTTACATCTCTTATTCACTTCTCCTAGCCAGCCAATCTTCTGAAGGCACAGCATTTGAAGCCCATTATTTAAAAATGTTGGTTTTGGAGTTCCAAAGGCTTAAAGATGAATTTTGGCTCAGACCGTTAACTAGTTGTGTGATTTTAGGCATGCTACTTGATCTAAGACTCAGTTCTCTTACAGAATATGATAGAACTTTACAAGATTATTGTAAAAATTTAGCAAGAAAATGAATATATATATTTTTTGGTTCTGTATATAGTGTTTGATACAATTTAGCTGCTGTTTTTATTTTGTAATATTTATACAAAAAATTGCTAAAGCTAGGGAACATATAAGATTCAACAACCAAAAGTTAGTGCCTTGAGGGAGCTATAATTGTTCTTGTCCCTCTAAAAAGCCAGGAGTACAACACAGCTTAGAGAACTCTCACAAAAGAATAGCATAGAGCAGAAATACAACTCAAAACCAGGGAATCTATTCCCAGGGAAACAGGGTGAGAGTCAGCAAGCATTTTGCAGAGCAAGCATTTAAAGAGAAGAGACCTCTTTGAAGAATTGTGTAGCAGCTATTAGAATTAACTAAGAGCTAGAACTATAAAAGCAGAGAAGATAAGATTTTGAAAGTAATGACTTACCCTATTTTTAAAGTTCAAAGAACACTCAACTCACCCTTTCAAAATTTATATTTTAACATTTCTGAATTTGGAATTGATCTTACAATTGGGGTTGATGTCCTTATCCCCCCCCACCTTCAGTCCCCCTCCTCCCCCCAGCTCTGGGTATGGGAGGCTATTAAATTAATTCTGTGTCTTATAATAGCTCACATCTCTGGATTGAAGTAATAAGATAATATGCACTTTGCTGTTTAATTACTATACTGAAAAATTGCAGAGGGAAATATGGAAAAATTCTTCTTATTTAAACATAATCCCCAATACAACCCATAGTTTTGTATAAAATGATTACATATAGACTGAAATGGGATATAGAATATAAAGAGACAAATTCGCAAGAAAACCAATACAGAATCACAGCAAAACAAAACCCAGAATTGCATCGGGACATAGATATTTCCCATTGTTTGATTTTTTTTTTCCTTTTTTATAGAGACAGAATGGGGGAGGGGCAGAAGGAAAGGAAGAGAGAGAGAATGCTAAGCAGGCTCCATGCTTGGCACAGAGCTTGATGAGGGGTTTCTGATCTAATGACCCCGAGATCTCGTGACCCTGAGATCATGACCTGAGCCATAATCAAGAGTCGGAAGCTTAATTAACTGAGCCACCTAGGTGCCCCTGACCAATTTTTTAATACCAGGATTACAAGTATGTTATTTGGTTTGTAGTAGGCAGGTATATGTCCAATGCACTGTTTGGTTCACTGTAGATAGATTTCATCTCACAGTGTGACTAAATCCCTTTGAATTAAATTTTATGTTAGCTTCATAAAGTCCTGAATTAAAAGAATTCCATTCTTCTATGAGACAAGGTAGCGAGTAAAACTTTTAGTTGAATGGATAGGTGCCAGGACCAGATGGATACCTAACTGACAAATGAAGTAATTGTTTGACAAAGAGTGGGTGGAGCATATAGGAGGCCTTCTAAGAATGACTTCTGGATAAGGGCTCTTTCTGTTTGGTGGCCATGTTAACTCCCTGCTCTATGCTTACATGGTTGCCTTTTGTCTATTTCAGTTTGGGCACTGAAGTTCATCCACAGTCAAGCTCTGACCCATAGTTCTGATTGACTTTTCCAACTTTATTCCTATTATTGGGTCTTTGGCATCTAATCAAAGTAGATCTTTTTCTGAGCATGCTCTGTTTCTATCCTGCTTCCATGCTGCCATTCATTATGTTTCCTCCATCCTGAAATACCTTCCTTGCTTATCTCTGTATGATGAAATCCTAACCAAACTTCAAATTTTTATCATCCACTAAGACAATTTTCTTGATTATCGTATGATTAATTCCTACTTTCAGCCTTCCCATAGCACATTTTTGTATTTCTGCTTTTAGCATTTGCTACAATTAGCTTTCCAATATACTAATACCTAGATGTTATATCCCTAATAATTTATGATTCTGTCTCTTCAGTAGAGGACACACATCTACTGAACACATACTACCTTTGGATGCTAGCGGTATGCAGATGAAATGGCCTTACTCCCTGCTCTCCCAGATCACAAGCCTAGTAAGGACACAAAAGAAAACCTCAAACATTGACTATGATAAATGCCATCATAGATATATAACAACAGAATGTCATGGGTTATAAAGAATGACACCTAAGTTAATATTCATTTTAGGGGACAGTACAGGTCTAGACCAGAAAAAACTTCCAGGAGGAAGCTAACTATTACTTTGTAAATAGCCTCTTCATTATATTCTCTCATTTAAGCGATTTTGGATAGAATTCTGTTTGTATGTTTATAGTTATTAAAATTATATTTACTTTCCTTTTAATTCTTTGTTCAAATCTTTTTTATAATATTTATTCCATCCCTCTATGCTTGTATTTGTGTGTGTATGTGTGTGTGTGTTATGTATTTGTATGTCTAGACTGTGAAATCTTGATTAGGGTATACAACGTTTTTGTGCACTTGCTACTCTGAAGGTATTTATTTCATGTCCATACACTTTACAAGATTGTGAACTCTTTTCGGATAAGTGCGTTGAACTGTTCAATGCCTATAACACAACAGGGCAAGCACTCAATAACTGTGTTAAACTAGATTGATTAACGTGTCTATATACACTTTTTTTTTTTTAAGAGGAAGAGGTTTGTTGCAGTTTGCAGTTGGAATATGTGAGTGTTCTTGTTACTATAAATAGTCTGTAACTTCAGGGAGGAAAGGCGTTGAGGGTGGAAAGGACAGATTTGCAAGCTGGAAAAAAAGAATGTGTCAGTATATGGGAAGGTGGCAGAGAGAGAAGTAGATGGAGTGGGAAGCCGGGGGCAGTGAAAGGTGGTAAAGAGAAATACAAAATGACAATAAACCATTTAAAAATAATTTGTCCCCAAAGTGCTGGCTATTCTAAATTGATCTTTACTGAAACATTACACATTTTTGGCTCACCTTTTGGGAAGGTGGTGATTTAGGCTAGGGAAAAACTAGACAAATTCAAATTTCCATGGAAACAATTATCAGAAAATATTGATTGATGAGGATATTAGGAAGCAGGGAAGGAAAGAGATAGTTGCCATGGAAACATGGCCATTCAGAGAAATGCAATTGAAGACATTCCTTATTTCTTTTAGCTAAGTATCTGATTAGTCTAAAATTGCTACATCTTGGGTTGTAATTTATTTTTAATATTTCTGAAGATTGAAGAACATGTTTTTCTGTCTTAGGAAGTTATATTTACAGAAATTTAGGGAATATTCTTTCATTTCAATTCTATAAGACAATTTATTTAATGATTATGAAATCCTTTTAAAAAAATATGACATATATACTATTTAAGCTATAGAAGCATTTTATGAACGTGACTCTTTCTAATTTACTATTTTCTTTGGAATATAAAGTAATATTAATAAGGGCAGTTTACTTAAGGAAATTTAAATTATTGCTTTTAATTTGCATTGAATAGTAGCATAAAATACTGCAAATATTAAGAGAAGACTACTTCAAGTATTGTGATACAATTAAAACAGGCTTACTTTTTCTCTAAACAAGTTTTTACAGCTTGAATTTTGAGATCCTTTTTAGGTTTAGAAGTTTAGTTTGGTTATTTTGACTGTCAACTTACTGTAGAAACATGGAAGTTTCTATTAAGGACAATATATTTGTGGTGGAATAATATAGAGAAATGAGATGATTGAGAAATGTGCATGTTTATAGAAGTGTAACATGTAGAGATTTGGATTGATAAAACAGGATATTAAACTTTACTGTTACCTGTGCAGTTGTAGGATTCAATTTTAAGGTTCCCTTTGCTAACTACTTTAGATAATAAATTCTGAAGTGATTCCTTGCTTCAGCCCTGTAAAACTGAAATGTGAAGAACTAAAAGAGAATACATGATTTCCTAACAGATACTGATATACCTTAAATGTCACACTTCGATTGAATTGGCTTTTTGAGAATTGCTGTTTTCTGACTGCCACCTCTTGTCATCTTCTTTGGCATTCAGAGTTTAGTATTCCAAAAGGAGAACAGGTAGTCCTCTTACGGATGGCCCCTTATTATTATTGATCTTTTGTGGCTCAAAAAAATATAAGAAAAGCATCCTTAGAGGCTATAAGACTATGTGTTATCTATAACTTTAGGAGAAGATAGCATGTTGATTTTTCAGACACTGTGGGCAGCTAAAAAGCCCTCTCCTTTTCTTAAGATCACACAACTTTAGAGGTAGGAGAGACCCAGAGGTGAACTTTTTAAAGGGGAAAACACTGAGGGACGAAGAAATAAGGTGATGTATTTAAGGCTATGTCTCCTTTTTGTCAGCCGGTGTTCCCTCCACAGCACCAGTACATCTCTGAGGTATACCTCAGCCCTCACCCTCATCTCTGTAGACCTACCCCAGAGCCATCACAAATAAATATGCACAAATAGACTGCTCCTGTAAATGAAGCTTCATGACACATCCTTCACTGGGTGCTTCTCCTGTAATATAAAGTTCTGGCGGTTGATGAATATTGTGGGGAGTGCTTCAGAAATAATGAGAAAGCAGTGAAGGATAAGAGTGGTGTATGTATGTTTAAATAGGATTGACCTTCCTCCAAAAAGTTATATATCCAAACCACTACCAAGAGAAGGAGACACAACTGGCTTCTTCTATAATTACTTTATTAAGACTTTTTTTGATCTCTTCTTGGTGCTAACACTTTTTAACCTCATTGCATGGACATTTTGGGGGGATTTCTTTAGGAAAAAAATTACTACTAAAATGGTTTTACTAATTTTAGTTTGCAGATTTAACATTTCTTTGGACAGAGCAGCCAGGTAGCTCCCCAGTCTATTAAGTGGTCAGATAGTGAAGATTTCCTTCTTAGAGAGTGAACATGGTAGTTTTGAGGAGGTTATGCCTATATAGTGTCGCCTTGCAAAATGGCTCCCGAATGGCCACCTCACTAGAATGTTTTGTTCTTCACTCTGAAGGAAAAGAACAGGCTGAAGTTCAGTTGATGCACTACACAGAATATGTATCTCCTAGAATACCTGTTCTATTTTAAGTACCCTGATAGGTTCTCGGAAAACCAAGACAAATCATGTGTGGTCACTGCACTTGAAGTTCTGTGATTTACTGGGGGAGAAAGATAAACAAATGGACTATAATAAATTGATATAATAGAAGTGGGAGCACAGAGTAAGGACATCTAATGTATATTTGTAGAATCAGGGTAGGAGTGATGGAGGTGAAGGTGAAATAAAATGAATTGTCAAATAAACAAAATCCTACTTCTCTGACGTAAATTACTCCTACTGCTTAGTCTTTCTCAGAGAACATTGCCATTTCCGTACAAGAAAATATTTGCTACTATATAATGATTTGAGGATAGCCCTGCTCTGGTTTGATGTGTGAGTCCTCCAGATCTTGTGACTCTCTGGGACACCATTGTATCCTGCTCTGTCAGGTATGTCAGGACCAATTCTGGCAGGAAGATTTTGTGCCCAGTGCATTGAACTCATTTATGACATCTCTGTGTATCTTTCTTTACAACATCACCTAATAGTTAGAGCAAAACCTGTGGGGTCAGGAAGACCTGTGTGTGAACCAAGACTTTGCTGCAAACTGTCTGCACCATGGAGCAATGACTTTATTTCTCCAAACCTATTTCATGGCATTATGGTGAGAATGCCATGAGGCAGCATTGGCTAAGGTTTTAGAATAGTGCCTGGACAGTAAAGTCTCAATACTATATCCAGTGCTTTATGGTGACATGCACGACTATTGAAGAGATGGAATGCCTAGTGGTAGGAGTCTTAGGAACACTGCTCCATATAACCAGCTCATAACACTCTCCTTTTCCGGCCTCTCCAGACCCACTCTCCCAATTCTTAACCTCCTGTCCTTTCTTTGATATATAATGATGTAACTGTGTTAACCTCTTATACCGTTTGGAAAAAAAAAAAAAACTATAGCCACCTCCAAGCTTTAGTTGGCAACAAACCCAATAGGAGACCAAATAACATGTATCTTCCCAAATTAAATATTAACTAATTAATTCATCAATTTTAAAGATTTTATTTATTTGAGAGAGATAGAGCATGAGAGCACATGAGCAGGGGGGAGGGGCAGCGAAAGAGGGTGGCAGACTCCCCACTGAGCAGGGAGCCAGTTGCAAGGCTCAATCCCAGGACCCCTGGATCACGACCTGAGCCAAAGGCAGATGCCTAACTGACTGAGCCACCCAAGCGCTCCTAAATATTAATGTAAACTGTGCCAATAGACATATAGGTTCTAGAACTCTGGAAATCCTTCTCTGGCACTTGTGGACCACGTTTAGAACATTGAGCCTTGCTTTTCTTGCTGTCCTTAAGGACCTTAGTGAACTAGAGAGCATCCCAGGAAGAGAGTGTAGGTAGGTTGCTTAATAGTATGGAAACCATAGTATAGAATGAAAAAATTAAAAGGCATAGAGATATTTAGTATGGGAAAAATTAGAAATAGGGTATAGGAGAGCTACCTTTAAATATGGGGAGGGCTTTATGAGTGGAGTGGTCTTTGAAGAGTGAAGGCTGGGAACAGAGTCCCTCAGACATTGCTTTTATTTCGTGGGCCCTGTAAGTAGAGCATAGACCAATAGTACCTGCTTTTTAGGCAGACATAACTGCCCATTTTGGATTCACTGCCTGTGTCCAAAAAGGTACTGGAGGTGTGATTGTTCATTTTTATGTTCTTTGAAGAGGAGTTGGAAGTCCTTTGGTTTAAAGAATTAATTTGTACATTTGTAATGGCAAACATATCCAAATGTTTTCTTGGTCAGAAAATATTTTTAGTATCAATGACACCTGCCTTTAGTGAGGAGCAATTAGGGCATGGTTTCTTTCACCTAATAATTATTTGATATTTATTCATATAGTGCTAATTAAGCCAATCACTTATTTAAGAGAAGTTACTGAACAAAGATACGTTGACAAAAGAGAGCATAACCCCTGCACTTTGAGAACCTAAGTCCTGGGAACAGTGCCTTTTTAAAAATTGTGATAAAATACATGTAATATTTACCATTTTAATCACTTTAAAGTGTAAAATGCAGTGGCATTTAGTATATTTACACGTTTCCCAACTATCAGATTATCCAGTTCCAGAACCTTTTCTTCACCCTAAAAGGAGACTCTGTATCCATTAAAATAGTCACTCCTCTTGTCCCCCTCCCCCAGCCCCTGGCTACCACTAACCTGCTTTCTGTTTCTGTCTCTATGAATTTGCCTATTCAGGATTTTTCATATAAATGGAATCACAATAAGTGGCCTTTTATGTCTGGCTTCTTTCACTCGGCGTAATTTTTTGAAGGCTCATCTATGTTGTAGCATGTATCAGTACTTTCTTTTTATGGCTGAATATTGCATTATAAGGATATACCACATTTTTGTCTGTCCATCAGTTGATGGACATTTGGGTTGTGTCCACCCTTTGGTTATTGTGAATGGTTATGCTATGAACGGTTTTGTAAAAAAATTTTTTTAAAGCTGTTTTCAATTGTTTGTATATATCTAGGAGTGGAATTTCTGGGCCGTGTGATAATTCTTTAATTTATTTGGGAATCCCCTGTTTCTTTTTAAGTGAGACTTCAGATTTTATATTCTCTGGTTTGCCTAGAGTTTATGAAATTAGGAAAGTTGTCAGTGCCTTTATTCCCATCTCTTTAGAAATTTAGCAATATCCACTTAGATATAAAAATGAGGGGGAAAAAAAACCATTCATAATAGTGGCCAAAATCCTGTAAACAAATAATTAGGAAAGGGATAGATCTAGAGGGGAATTTCTGCATGTTCTCAGGCCAGCAGCCCCATATTATTCCCTTTTCATAAGATGTTGTGCTACTGGGACCTTGGGCCTCCTGCTTCCACGTTGGTCTCTACACCATACAGTGGGATGAAGACATCCAGTCCTTTTGAGCTGGTTAAACCCTGGCTTTTGCTAATGTTTACTAGGCAGAAACATGCTTCCAGTTTTTGATTTTTCAAGAGACGCTGGAAATCTGGATTTTTATATGACTTTCTAATTTGTAAATGTTGCCAATTCGTTCCCATTAAAGAAAAAGCACCAACAACAAAAAAACAACAAACATACACACTGTGTGGGCCAAGCAAGACAAGACTGGGAGTTGGATTTGGCTCACAGGCTATCAATTTACTCCTTCTGCTCTTTTTGTTCTTTATGCGCATACCATCACTCAGAACACTAATAACAATAAAGCCAACAACAGCTAGTGCGTTTATACTAAGTACTGGGTTCCAGATACTAGTTGAAGCATTGGACATATGTCAGCTTACTTCTCCTGACAGTTAGGTACAATTTCCTTATCCTCATTCCCATAGAGCACTTCTCAGAGTATTTCAGTTACTTATTTATGAATTTGACTGCCTTTATATATTATAAGCAACTTGTGGGCAGGCCCCATGTTTTGTTTATATTTATGATCCCTGGACTGAGTCCAATGCCAGGTGTATGTAGATATACTCTAAATTTCGGTTAAGTGAATGAATGAATTGTATCTCTCTCAGAATATAATTCTTGTCCACTCTGCAACTGTAAGAATAATCACTAACACTTAAGGCTTTCCGTGTGCTTGGGACAGTGTCAGACGTGTGCCGTACGTATTATTTTATTAATAAAGGTCATACTTCTTCACATTATGAAGAAGTTAGTCGCTTGCTCTCTAGAAATAGACTTTCTGATTCAAATCCTGCCTTTGCCAGTTACAATTTCTTTGATGGTGGTCAAATAACATACCTCCATGTCCCTAATTTTAATTATCTTCAAAATGGTGGTAGTGATGTAATGTTAGTCATGACTGACCTGTTCTAATGTTCACCGTGTGCTCTGTACTGTTTTAAGCAAGTTATACGGATTATCTCTCGTAGTGATACCTAGCTCCTGGATTTTGTGAGTATTAAATGAGTTAATTCATGTAAAGCATTGATATTCTGCTTGGCACACAGTGGGCATCCAGCACGGTTGACTATTATTCTCATGCCCGTTTTCACAAAGATGAAGTTGAGTAGTAGATTAGTGAATTGTCCAAGGTTACATGACTAGCAAACTGCAGAATTGGGATCCAGACTACTGCCTGTTTGGCCTAAAACTTCTTTTCTTAACCACCATGCTGTACTGCCCATCCCCCTGTATGTTTCTTCCCCTTGCCCTTCCCCCTCTTTCCACTGAGGCAACATCTACTTAGTCCCTAGAATACAGTCAAAATCAGTTCTTTCTTCCTTCTCGAACCTATTTTGTTGTTTATTGGGCAATTTATTTTGTACAAAATTGTAACATTTTCCCCCCATCATTATGTTAAAGTGTACTTTAGATTTTGTCATAGATCTTAGCGCTTATTTTCTGCACCACGGCCTAGCACAGGAGCTCTTACGAAAACCACATAATGCATGTCAGGGTGGGGGGGGGAATCTCTCAGGTATTGAACCATTTTATAACTTTGTTAAAAAACCATTTCTGGGGCGCCTGGGTGGCACAGCGGTTGGGCGTCTGCCTTCGGCTCAGGGCGTGATCCCGGCGTTCTGGGATCGAGCCCCACATCAGGCTCCTCTGCTGGAAGCCTGCTTCTTCTTCTCCCACTCCCCATGCTTGTGTTCCCTCTCTCGCTGGCTGTCTCTCTCTCTGTCGAATAAATAAATAAAATATTAAAAAAAAAACCAAAAAAAAACATTTCTGTTCTCTCAAAGTGTGGGTCCATTGTTGCTTTGGGGAGGGGAGTGGGCAGTAAGGGAAGGAAAAAAGAATCAGCCTAACCACCCACCCATGAATTCACCCATTTCTTTCCACAGATGTTTTTGTTTTAGAGCCTCTATGAGGTACTTAACGTTCCTGTCTCCTAGGAGCTTGACCTCAGATACATACAGATCAGGTGTATCTGGTAATAAAAAAAATATGATGACTTTTGCAAATAGATAGCCTACACATCTTTCTCATATAGTACATGTTGATTTGCTTGAAAGAGAATTAAAAATTAGCGTGCTCTTGGAGGATTCTCTCTTATTGTCTCAGAGTTGTCTGTATCTCCCTGCCTCCGTCTCCTTCCTTTTCCTTAGGTCTCCCTTAATCCCATTCAAAGCTTTCTTAGTGGACTCTGGGGCATGGTTAAAATCTAACTGTTCTTGGCTAAAGACTCCTGCTGATTGAGTCACAGTTGCACAGGGGCCCTTGCTGGTGATTTGAGGGAGCTTGGGGATTCTGACCTTTTATCTCTGTTGCTTTATATAAACCTGGTAGCCTGCAGGTTACGTGTGACATATGTCTTGTAGACCTGTGGTGCTCCCTCTTCCCCGTCGATATTCTGCAGGGTAGGCAATCAGGTGTACTGCACATCATTTTTGTGTTACACCTGTAAAGCCAAACGTCATGCAGCTCATCAAATGCAGCAAGTTCAAGAAACTTCAGAGAATGCACCACAAACTGTTTAAGAGAGTGTAGAGAGTTATTTAGAGAAAAGATTAAAGGAGCTAATTATACACAGCTTGACTGAGCAGAAACTAAAGGGAGAGTTAATAGTTCTTTGATATTATTTGAAGATGCTAAATGGTGAGGAGGAAACAATGTTTTGTATAATCTAATGAAGCGCTGTTAAGAGCAATGAGACAGAATTGAGAATGAGAATATTGCATGAAGTATGTGTGAAATGCTATTAAAAATCAAATTTGTTCTATTATGAAGTAGTCTTTCCAATTATAAGGTCTCTACCTTTTTTTTAAAGAAAGAAGAATAAGCATAAAAATGGACTAACAAGTTTTTAAAGAAAACAATTTTAATACCTGTTGAACAGTTTAAATGATCTGCTATTTCTTTGTGTTTATTAATTTCTAATTTGAGGAATCCTTTTTATTCCAGCAAAGGCCCATTTTGTCCCCAGACGTTCCTACAACATGTAGTACTGCAAAATCCTGTTTGTAACTGTAAAGAGAGGCCCAGGGTGGCAGTATTAAGCAAATTGCTCTTTAGAATTTTTTCATTGGCACCTCTGAGAGGAATGGGAGCTGTTGCTTAGCCTGTGACATTTGCATGTTTCTGTGCCACTGTGTTTTCCTTTCCCAAGTGAGAAAGTTATTCCAGCTCACACAGGAAGATCATGTCAAAGTGTTACTAACCAAGCCCCCTAACCACAGCATTCAGTGTGTGTGTGTGTGTGTGTGTGTGTGTGTTGTTTTGTTTTTTACATTTAGCTTTTAAAAATTGATTTTGTTTTATTATTTCAATTTTTTGTTTAAATTCTAGAGAGTTAACATCTATGGTAAAATTGGTTTCAGGAGTAGAATTTAGTGATATATCACTTACAGACAGCACCCAGTGCTCATCACAGCAAGTGTGATTCCTTAATGCCCATCACCCATCTAACCCATCCCCCCACCCACCTCCCTCCAGCAACCCTCAGCTTGTTCTCTACAGGTAAGAGTCTGTTATGGTTTGCTTCCCTCTCTCTCTCTCTTTTCTCCTTTCCCCTATGTTCGTCTGTTTTGCTTCTGAAATGCAGTGTATGTTTTGCAACAAGCTGTTATAGAGGCCATGCACACCCAGAGCAGTCAGAGGGGCCCTGCCAAGCTCCTTCCCCGGGAACTACCCTCCCTCCACATCTCAGCCTCAAACCACCACAGCTTGGCATCTGTGCTTTATCTCAACTTAATTTTGTGTGTCCGTTAGGAAGATGGGTCCTAAGGTATCGGAAAAGCCGAAGAGACCTTATTTTATGGGTCTGGGAATGCTAAAAACAACTTTACATATAAATCAATGGTAATGGCTTCTTCACTTCATGCCATTTAGGCTTACGCAAGGTTTCATAGGAATGCTCTAGTTTCAGATAGTGGGGGGGCTTGTATCATCATTGAAAGCATGGACAGAGATTTTGGTGTATGGATGTCATTGTGGAGATAGCCTGAATTTGTAATAAAAATGATAGGAAATCTAACTTATGGTGGGAGATAGGTAAAACAAAGTGTGTGTTGGGGGGGGTAAGTGCCCCAGGTGCTCACAGAGAAGCCCTATATTACAGGTAGCATGGAAACAGTCACTGTGTGTGTTACAAGCACATTCTCTTTGGCTTTCTTACTCCTTATCAGAATGTTGTGGATGCTTAATAAGTGGTCTCCCATATTCCCTTTGGTTCTTAGTGCAGACCTTCTGAATCTTCCTTCCCTTTTTCATCATGGTCTTCCTGACTGATTGGTTTCGAATGTCCTGCAGAGCTTTCTCCATGGTCTTTCCCTTTCATGAGAGGAAATTCAATTTTAATCTATTGTTTCTTTGTTTTTCTTCATGACAATTGCTATTTAGTCTTTCAGGGGTAAAACTTCTTTTTTTTTTTAAATTTAATTTTATTATATTATGTTAATCACCATACAGTACATCCCCAGATTCCGATGTAAAGTTTGATGCTTCATTAGTTGCGTATAACACCCAGTGCACCATGCAATACGTGCCCTCCTTACTACCCATCACCAGTCTATCCCATTCCCCCACCCCCTCCCCTCTGAAGTCTTCAGTTTGTTTCTCATAGTCCATAGTCTCTCATGTTTCATTCCCCCTTCTGATTACCCCCCTTTTCTTTATCCCTTTCTTCCCCTACCGATCATCCTAGTTCTTATGTTCCATAGATGAGAGAAATCATATGATAATTGTCTTTCTCTGCTTGACTTATTTCACTTAGCATTATCTCCTCCAGTGCCGTCCATGTTGCAGCAAATGTTGAGAATTCGTTCTTTCTGATAGCTGAGTAATATTCCATTGTATATATGGACCACAGCTTCTTAATCCAGTCATCTGTTGAAGGGCATCTCGGCTCCTTCCATGATTTGGCTATTGTGGACAATGCAGCTATGAACATTGGGGTGCATATGGCCCTTCTCTTTACTACGTCTGTATCTTTGGGGTAAACACCCAGTAGTGCAATGGCTGGGTCATAGGGTAGTTCAATTTTTAACTTTTTAAGGGACCTCCACACTGTTTTCCATAGTGGCTGTACCAACTTGCATTCCCACCAACAATGTAGGAGGGATCCCCTTTCAGGGGTAAAACTTCTAATACTGGCATAGATGGAGATTTGTTTGTATTCAGTATATGTCTTTTTTATTATCAACATTCTCCATTTCATTCAAAAACTGCAGTACTAGGGGCACCTGGGTGGTGCAGTTGGTTGGGCATCCAACTCTTCATTTCGTCTGGGGTCGTGATCTCAGGGTCATGAAATCCAGCCCTGTGCTGTTTGCAGCGTGGAATCTGTCCCTCTCCCTCTGCTCCTCTTCCTAATCTCTCTCTCTCTCTCTCTCTCAAATAGATAAATAAATAAATAAAAATCTTTAAACGAACAAACAAACTGAAGTACTAGATGTCCTTCACTTGGATGTTAAAGCCCACTAGCCTTCATCTGAGAATCATACAAAGCTAACATTCTATATCCCAACTATATCCTGTGGGCTACACTTTCCTCATAAAACTTCAGCAAAGTTCGTTTTGGAAAACATTAGACTAAATGTCATTAAAGTCATGTGTTTTTTTAAATTTTTTTAAAAAAGATTTATTGATTTATTTGAGAGAGAGAGTGTGCACGATGGGGAGGGACAGATGGAAAGGGAGAGAGAATCTTAAGCAGACTCTTCACTGAATGTGGAGCCCAACATGTGGCTTGATCTTACAGCCTTGAGATGATGACCTGAGCTAAAATCAAAGGTCAGTTGCTTAATTGATTAGGCTAATAAGTGGTAATGATGGGATTTGAATCCAGGTGCTTGAACGTCCAGAGCCCACGACCTGTGGTATCGATCACCATGTTACACTGCCACCAATGATAATAATAATAATAGCGTAGTACCCACTTTATAGTAGGATTGTGAGAACTAAATAAAGTTATCTCTCTGAAGGGTTTAGTCCAAAGCTGGACACATGGTAAATTTTCAATGAATATTAACTTTCATGAAGGAATGTGATTATTTTATGGTTTGAAAATCATAAGGCTGTACCACATGGAAGTTGCCCAGAAGTTTGAACCGTAAATGTGGTAACAGATTGGAGTCTGATCTCCTTGACTTGTTACCTGTGTAACCTTGGGAAAGTTACTTACTTTTTCCCCCATATGTCTATAAATCAGGGAAAATGGTAATACCTGCCAGTGTCGGTTATTTACCACTATTTCACATCTCTAAATCCTTCCCTGTTTATACCATTCTGCAACTTAGATGCTGAGAGGGAACTCTGTGGACCACATTTCTCAAACTCATTTATTAGCTGGCTCCCATTTAGCTCTGCCAATGCAAGACACTGGTGGGAGACGGAAAGGTGGGAGGTGGGAAGAAAAGACCACCTTCCTATTTTCGGATGTTGTCAGCATCTTTTCAACAGCACCTCCCAGGGGAGTCTCCAGATTTCTGCTGCTTTTATACTCCTTGTACCAGTCATGCCCTTTCAGCTCTCTGAACACCAACTGTGTGAGGGCTCTTCCTCTGAATTTATAAGTTCTGTCAGCCCTCACATCTTTCCTTGTCTTCCTGAGGACTGTTAACTACTTCTTGCAGTTACTAAGACCTGGATTACCTCAGCATCCTTATTTCTCTTTTAATCATCTGATATCTGTGTAACAAATTCCGTGTAAGTAAACCCCCTTGGTTTGAAATATCTAGCCTGGTTTTGGTTTTAATGACAGGACCCTGAACAAAATATTCACTCCCAGGATTCCTGTGAGTATCCAGTGAGATAGGTAATGTTGTGAAGAGCACTTACTCTAGTACCTGGCAGTTAGCAAATATTTAAGAAATGATGGTCTCTGGCGTTATCCAGAGACCAGATTCAGGAGCTATCCTATTTCAAGATTGGCTCAAGCCCTGTAAACAGTGTAAGCCATAATCTTCCATACTTTAACGGTGAGAAGCCAGCTCCTGAGTAACCAGAATGAACACAAAGATGGTGAACAGAAGACATGAGGGTTGGATATACTGCCACTGGTCAGTTGGTGTTGCAAAAGTTTGCCCTGGGTGCTTGGTGATAGATAAAAAGCCCGTTCTTCCAGCAGAAACCAAGTATAGAGAAGTACACACTGGGAAAATGTGTAGTCAGGACTCAGTAATATCAGGATGAAGACCTATGCCCTCTCAGAGAACAAGAGTTTGGGCAAGCTAAATCATCAGCCTCGAATGCCACCCACTCTTCTCCATCAGTTCCTGCCGCTATGGGAAGTGAATGCAGAAATAACTGATGTTCATAAAGACGGTTCTGAGTCATAATCTAAAGTAGTGGTTCTCAATCCTGGTTTTACATTATAATCATCTGAGTCATTTAACAAAGAGTCTGATGTTCTGGCCCAACCCTCAGAGATTCTAATTTAATTCATGTGGGGTGGGGCTCCCGGAATTGGTACTTTTAAAAACTCTCCAGTTGATTCTAAGGTGCAACTAAATCTGTAATCTAAAGATAAATTACATATTTAGCGTACTCTCATTAAGGTGACAGAAGACCACATAACACATATTTTTAAGTATTCCCATTGTAAATTTCTTTATTTGGGGGATTTTTAGCTTTCTGAGAAACTGGATAATGTTCCTTGCCTTAGATTCATCTCTATAAATGTTTCTTCTGTGTACATTTGGTCTATGATGGCTCTTCTTATAGTGTAGAGATACCTAAAATACTTCCTAGAACTAGTTCTAATGTCATAACTGAGAAATTCTTAATTCAGTTGAAACTGTTTACTACAGAATCAGTGTACATGGGAGCAAAACACGCAGTGTGTGTGTTGCTACAAATACTCTGGATTTGCCTGCTAAAATGCCATGTGCTCAATCCCTAAGTCACTTATTCAGAAGTGTCATCAGATGCCTGGAAAGGGGGATTTCTGTAAAAAATACCCAAAAAACAAAAAACAACTCTTGAAATGGGTTAATGTATTTTGTGCAGTCTTATAACAGAGAAGGAGGAGTGGAAGTGTGTATGTGGAAAGAAGTGAGAAAATAAAATTAGAGAAGCATGGGAACAAAGGAACATGGTAGCAATCACCCCTGCTCCCCAAGTCCTAGCGTTTGTTCATCTGCACCCCCCTTGCACATGTAAGGGCAGCTTTGCAGTGTTTCTTTTGCCGTTATCTTTTGGCTTATTTTACTTGTCACATCTACTCTCCCCTGCACAATATTCCTGTCCTTGAGAACCAAGAGTCTCCTTTTTTCTCTTTAGGGACCTTGCTTATTCACAGTAGGTGGTCAGTTTAAACCTAGGGAAATAGCTACCCATGGGATTGATATGAAGAGTAGGTCATGAAGTGCAAGGTATATAAAGGTTAACTGGCTCCCATGACCTCTGTTTTTCTTTTGACAGGACTCTATCTTTTTCCAAGGCCCATTCCCACTTTCTTGAGAAAGTGCACAGGCTTTGGCATCAGAAGGTGTAAGTTTGAATCCTGGCTCTGTCATTTTCTTGTTGAGTAACCTTGGGTAAATTGCCTAAACGTGTTGTGCCTCATTTTAAATGAAGGTAATAGCAGTATGTACTGTTATAGGGATTTTGTTAGGATTGAAATAAGATAATTCACGTAAAGCCTTACAAAATGTTCAATAGAAAGTGCTCAGTGAATCTTCGCTCTGTTTTTAGTGGTGGCAGTCATTAGTGTTATTTATTTATTCATTCCATTTATTTTTCATGAATAAAATTCACTCACGAATTCATTATTTATTAATGAAAAACATTTTAAAATATTATGAATATCTTCTACGAATTCATATTCTATGAATATGCTAGGCACTGGTGAGTGAGATAGAAATGTCGTTTTCCCGGGGCACCTGGGTGGCTCAGTTTTTAAGCGTCTGCCTTTGGCTCAGGGCGTGGTCCTGGAGTCCTGGGATCGAGCCCCACGTCAGGCTTCTGTGCTGGGAGCCTGCTTCTTCCTCTCCCACTCCCCCTGCTTGTGTTCCCTCTCTCACTGGCTGTCTCTCTCTGTCAAGTAAATAAATAAAATCTTTAAAAAAAATTAAAAAAAAAAAGAAATGTCGTTTTCATTTCTGGAGTTCAAAATCTAGTGGGAGATAGAGATAAACAACAGGCAATTAGTAGGAGAATTACTGTGATTAGACTTGACCTTTGACTCATTCATCTCCCCTGTATAGTCAATCACAAAATCCTCTCCAAAGAAAGGAACGAAACATTTTCTTTAAAGTGTCTCCAAACCTCCCTTTTGCATTCCTCAGCATCCTGTACTTTGTCCCTTTGTGCCCATCACCACAACAGCCTTCTAGTTAGTGTCCACGCCTATAGGATTTTCTTGTTCATTCCCTTCCTTGGTGGCCACATTAATCTTCCTTAAACACTGCTTTCATCATGTCACTGCCCTGTTCAGTAACTCTAAATAGCTCATCCGTTCCTCCTCTATCAAGTCCAAAGTTATCTGCTAACTTACAGGACCACCCACCCTTTGTCCTTAACTCTGTAATCATGTCTCCACTTCTCAGGGTATAGCAACTGCTGCGAGACGATGGAATGCATGCTGGGGACGCCAAACCTTGCCTCCAGACTTGTCACCTTTGTCATCGGGATGGCTAACTTTTGAGTGCTGAAGATGTGCTTGGTATTGCATAGCTCTTTTACACAGTTTATCTCTAATGTTTATACAAGTGAGACTCCATAGACATCATTATTCTGATTTACAAAGGAGGGAAAGGATTCCTAGAGGTTAAGGAATCCCCTTAAAAAATGGTCTATGTCAAGGCAGGATTTGAATTCCTGCCTGTCTCAACTCAACTTTCTTCTCTTCTCATTGCGCCTCTACGCCACGCTGCACTTTGTACTACACTACCCTATACATGCTGTACACCATACTCTGTATGTGATTTGGGCCAGGGTATCTTTCTTCTCATCTGTCAGTCTAAAACTTTAAATTTTCTCCATGATCTCCGTGCTAGCTCAAGTCCTGTTTCTTTTGGAAAACATCTTAACTTCTTGCCTTCATTGATTTCCTTCATCTTTGAACTCCTGCAATATTAACCATCTCTACCACCTTGTTTTTAACCTTCACCCTTGTCGTGTGTTTTATTTTTCTCTATGCGCCAGTCTTCTTTCCCCAGCTACATTGTAGGTACCTCAAGAGCAAGTACTTTGTAAGTACTTCATAATCCCTCAGATGAGCTGCAGTTGTTCTGAGCGTCAGTGGGTGTGTAATACATGCTTGTTGGTAGGATCACTTACCATCCCTAGCCTTTGAGTTACCTTGTTATCTTAGGAGCAGATGAGCAAGATATGGTGCAGTCAAGAACAAGCCTTAATTCAGTTCTTTGAAAAATTAGATTAGTGTATGAATGATATGAGAAATATAACAAGAGAGTATTGGGGATGAAAGAAAATAGAAAAATAAACACTGGGGACATTGCTGCTGGGGATGTGACTTAAAACATGTAATGTAACACTAGAGGTAGGCTCTGCTTACTAGCAGTCAGAAGCAAGAACAGAAGTCTTCTCTCTTGTTAAATTCAGGGTTCATGAGTTAAGAAACGAATCAATTGCTCATGAGCAGTAAATCTATTTTTGGTATCAAGACCAGACAGGAATTTCTCCCGAAGGGTTCTTATTAAGAGGAAATTGGGTAAATTAGTGAACAACATCCTTGCTGACATTATGAGACTTAACGATAGTTACAGTAGAGTTTCATAGGAATCTTTCTTTTAATGACCTTGAGTCTAGCCAAGGACGTCATAGCAACAAAGTGAGATACAGTAAGAGTAACTTCTTAGGTGGGGAGCAGAGCAGTTGTGGTTTTGACCTCACAGACTCATCTAGTAGAAGGGCTGAGGGCCTTGACCCCTCAGAGAAGTGCTGGTCTAGATGAGTACACAGAGAAGATGCTGGTCCAGATGAGTACTACAGATGTCTGGAGGCTCAGATATAGAAGTGGGGGATAACATGCATCCAGGGGGTCAGAGATGGTAGATTTCATCTGGTTTTTGGTCTTCTTTTTTAGATAGGTCTCTTTGTTCTTCTGGGAGCTCTGTCTAGGTTTTGGTAGAAATTCAGGCTGTGACTGGGACTTGAGTAGAGGGGATTCTCCCTGGTGGGAACTAGTTAGAGTGTCAGGGAACCAGCAAATTAGCCTGAGATTCTAGGGACAGTTTTTGTTTTGGCTGGAAACAGATGTACAAATCAAGAAACCAATGCTAACACCACCATGTGCATAGAGTTAGGGCAGGAATGGTGGAGGATATGGGATTATCTTGATAGATTTAGAGGTGCTGGTTTGTTTAGGGAGGACACACCAGATGTGAAGATGAGGATGACAGTATACCTATGCCAGGGCTTTGTTCTCATGGCCTCATCAGTGGTTCTGTGTGTGTGGAACAGGATCACCTGGAGGTGCTTGTCAGTATTCACATTCCTGTGAACCATCTGGATCCATCCAAGACCTACTGAGTCATTTCTTTGGCACAGGTCTTGGGCAGATGGTTTATAAACTCCCAAGTGATTGTCATGTAGACTAGAATTTGAGGGCCACTGAATTAGGGACAAAGTGGGGCAGAACCTGTAAGTTTCAGGTGTAAGTATCTGCTCTTAGGCTGATTTGGAGCTGACATTAGACAGAACAATTTTAGTAGGACTTAGAGGATTAGATATCATTAAATTTTTTATGAAACATAGAATGATTAAGTGGTTTGGAGCAAGTCACTGAATTTAAAGAGGGGCTTTTATGAGAGAAGTACAGACAGGGAAATTTAGAAGCCTTCTTAATAATGGGAGAAGGTACAAATTTAATAAATGGGGAAATAGTAATATGAGCTAGCAGCACATTCTGCCGTTTACCTTCATATGAAGCAGCTCTAAGAGCATCTAAGAAGTTTTATTTTGGGAGAAGGGAAATCTAGAGTGGCTCTACATGCAGCTAGGGAAATAATAACTTGGCATCAGATGAAAACAGAACGATAGGTTGCCATAATTAGCAGAATGGCTGGGCACTCTGATTCCAGAAACTTCTGCTGGATTCTGGATGGCATGAACACAAAGATCCAGGGCAGGCAGTGCACTTTCCCCTCAACCTTGACAGGTTATGGGGAATCATGACAAGCTTTGTTTGTGTGAGCATAAAAAATAGGTGTTTTGACTACAAGTTTGTGCAGCTGTCGTTGGTAATGAGGAGCTCAACCCACACTGCTGCTTGTTGTGTTATTGTTTCATTTGTTTGTTGTAGTGATTTTAAATAGAGAAACAAAGGAATTGGGGAAAAGCCTTGAACCAAAGCCATCAGGCAACTTCAATAATGAAATGCTACTCAGGCTTTGGCGATAGGAAATCTATGCAATCCCACAGCTAATGCTGTTCTCTCTATAGGGATTCATTGAGCCTATTTTATCAACTCAGTGGGGTTCAGTGCCTCTCTTCTCTGATGGGGGAGTGAGGGGAACAGAATTATAACCAGGGTAATGAAACACACCCCTCCTGCATTTATGGAGTGTTTTATTAAAAGCATGTCGCTTTGGCCTCATATACCAGTTGCAGTGAGTAGGTAAAAAATGCCAAAATAGCTCTCAGGGGAAACACTTGCCTTTGTGCTAATTTAAAATTCTTCAAAGAACATGCAGTCAGGTGTGATGTTAATATTTTGTCTCTTTGCTACCAGAGCTTTTCATAAAGGAGTTGGTAGGTGCAACATAGTAAAGCCATCCACAGAATTTTAGAGTCACCTAACCAAAGCCAGCAGTTCACTATGATCTGCTTTCAGAACCATTCTGTCCTTCCTGGCATCCCACACTCTCAAGTTTATTTTCTTATGTCATTAATCATGAGGGAAGTCTAGTGACTGAGCAAGCCAATAATATTTTACTTATTAATACTGCTACTAATTATGCTTTGTTTTTTGTGTCTTAAGTTTTTATTTTATCTGCAAATTTTCCCAATTTACTTAGTTTCTGAACATTTTAACCCAAGTTCGCTTTTTACAAACTTTACCATTAGTTCCATCCAATTAGCATTTTATTCTCCAGCTTATCTACATCCTAATTCTTCTAAAACTTTAGGGCCCTTGATAAGTTCTAGGACAATTAATTCCTACCACAATATGTAGTCTATAGAGGAGATAGACTTGTAAAAAAAAATAAAATCAACGCAGTGTGATCAGGATAATAATAGAGGTGTTTGAAGAGAGAGGTGTAATTGAGAAAAGTGATGTTTAAGTTGGATCATAAAAATTGAATGGAAATTCACCAGACTGTGAAGAGAAAGGTGCTCATGCCAGGGAGAGAAATGTGCATGTCCAAGGCCACAGAATCATGGAAGAGCAGAATGTTTGGTATGTTCAGAGAGTAGCTGGTCATTCTATGCCCATGAAGTGGGAGTTGGAGGGCCAAAGATAAAGCCAGACATGTAGAATCCAAAGTGCAAATGGTCTTCAATTCCACACAGTTGGGCTTGAGCCTTACCCTACGAGCACTGGAAGGGCAGTCAATGGCTTTTCAGCAGGGAGAATGTATGTAAAGCAGCATCTTAGATTACCCTGACCAAAGGAGGCAGAAGGGTTTGGAGTGGGCTAGACTGGAAGCAGGGAGATCAGTTAAGAGTCTGTGGCAACAGTTCTGAATATACCTGAAGGGAACTCCCACTTGGGCTGGGGCCCTTGGGATGGAGAGACTTGCTGAGCAAAGATCCGGTGAACTTGGTAGATAGCTGTTTGAGGCAGAGAAGAGAAGAGAACACAAATCTAAGGTTTCTAGGTGTTGGCTGGTGCTGTGTCAATTAATGCAGATGCGTGAGGAGAAGTTGTTTAGCTATATTTTAAGGACAAGGAGTTCAATTTTGGAATGAGAGGTTCTGAGTACCTCTGGATATCCAAGTGGAGATGTCTAGTATTTAGTTAGATGAAGAGGCCTGGAGCCCAGGAAGGAAGTTCTGACAGGAGACATTGATCTGAAAGTGTGGGGACTCACTATTGGTGCGCCTGATTCATGACCTTCAGTGCTATTAATAAACCTATGCACGCAGCTTCATTACATAGATGGCTCCCTTAGAGGTTACTCTCGTTGAGTATTTTTACGTCTTCTGTTGCTGTGTGAGATCTACTCTATGCTGTACTTCTGGTATTCTTTCACTCCAAATGGAGTAGAGGCCCATCCATTTCTCTTTCTTCAGTGACATCCTGCTGAATATTCAACAAGGTGAAGTGGGGAGAAATTGGACTGAGGGGGCCTGGTAATCACTTGAGGCTTTTCACAGATGCTCCAGATCCCCTCTTCTGCCTGGGGCAGGAAGATTGTGTCCCTTGGGCCCCTGGAGATTTAGCTATGTCACTAGTTTTTAGCTCTTAAAATGTGAGTAGACAGACCATATCATTCCTATGTAGAAGCTTTAAGAACGATTTTGTGAATCACCACACCCCCCTTCTCTGCCTCTGCAGACAGGAGACAGGAGCCCTCATCAGCCAAGGTTCCTGAGTGACTGTAATAAGCAGAGTCCCCCATATGACCCACTTAGGGAGTGTGAGTGAGTAATAAAATTTCCTGCAGTAAACCACTGAGCTTGTTATTCTCAGAGCATAAACCAGCCAGTCTGACTGGCAAAGAGCTCACCAGACGTGGGCTCAAGCTCCGGCTCTGTCACGAATTAACTAATTCTGAGCAAGTTGCACAACTTCTCTGAGCACCAGTTTCTTCATTTTTGGAACAGGAATAATGATACTGAGTTTGCTAGTGCTCTGTGAGGATTAGAGACAGAGTACAGAGTACCTTATAATAGTAATAGCCATTCACGAATTTGCAGCTATTATTATATGTATGGACAGTTACTCATTTTTAGTATATTGATTTTGTAATACCCTTTCAGATTTGTGTTGTACTCAGGTTTCTTGAACATGTTATGTATATGTTTATCTGAGCAGCTGCTACTAAAGGAAACAGGATATGGCCAAGGACATAGCTGGGTGGTCATGCCAACATAGATCTTCTCATAGATATGCCGTTTATTCATGGACTCTCTTTAGGTAGTGTTATACCAACGATTCTCCTTGGAATAGCCCCAAATTTTTCATCTTGCCCATGAAGATACAGAGCTCTTCTCAGAAGTGCCATATAAAAGGGGTTGCACTAATCCAGTCATCTCGATAAGACTGCATCTGAGATAATCACTTGGGTTTCTTGAATATTTGTAGACTATTTATTTAGTAATATTCTGGATTCCACCCCCCCAAGACAAGCCTATTGTTGTGTGTGTTCTAAAATACACAAATAGTTTCTTAACTATTTTATTTACTTTCAGTGTAATTCTATACCAAAACTTACGTCATTCTGTCATCATAGAGCGATCTATCATAATCCGATTATCAGCTTATGCCATACCCTTTATTTAAAACTCTCCGTTGGTCCCACAAGACTATTGCTCACATGATAAAGTTTATGGAAGATTTTATGCCTTTGAGTATCAATTGAAAAAACTAAATCTGTGTGTGGAGAAGCATATAATACAACCTTAATTTATGTGGTCAATAAATTTAGCTGTTAAAAGAAAGGATGATAGGAATGACATCTTATAACTTCATTTTGAAAAATAAAAATAGGTGTTGTGGAAGAGATGGGAACTTTGGGACAAAGTGCCCTTGACATACGGATGTAGCAGAACTAGCGTAAGACAAGAAGTAAATAAGGTAAATGTAGTTCTAGAATAATAGAAAGAAGAATTGCCTTGAGAATTAGGTTTGAGACCTATAAAAGGAAATACCACTTCCTGTGATAGTGTGGTCAAACGATGAATCCTCTTTCTTCCAAGAATGGTATAGGCTGGAAATATACTTAGAGTCTAAACAGGTTTAGATAGATTTATAAATACGTAATGTACCATAGAGGGCAGGACAGGTCATCAGAAAATAAGTATGGTATTTGAAGGGAACTTTGGATCACCCTATTTTATAAGAGGGAACTTATGGTGGATGATTCAGAAGCCAGACCAAGTTTTGCCATTTCTTTGTTCTTTATGTAAGGTATTATCACAGTTCAATTACTCAAAGGAACAAATTGCCACAAGTTCACCAATGCCTTTGATGACAAAATCATTTCCATATATATTTGTGTGTATATACACACACTGGCAGTAAGAAATTAATAATTTTTTAAAAAATTTAAGATTCAGGAGGGAGGCACAGACTTCTCTGCATAAAGCATACTAGAGAATGTTGGAAGTCACAGGCCTGAAAATACGTAATTACAAGTGTGTGTTTTTAAAAATAATCTGTCCCTCAGTAGCTGTCATCATACCCCTTCCCTAGGTAGCCAAGTTAATTGGGAAAAAGAAGAATGTGTGCATTGGAGCTCAGACTTACACACTCTGCAGTGCCCCTTTCCTGCCGCCCCAGGCAGCACCCTGTCGTGGCCCCCCCGTTCTACCTGTGTAATGGCCTTTCAGAAATGACAAATAGTTTCTCTTAGGTGGAAAGATTTAACTGGCAATTAAAGAGGCATCCTAGGCTTAAAAAAAAGTAACTGTAACTTCCTAATTTTATTTTCCTAGCATCTGTTCTATTCAAGCCAAGCCTACTGTGGTGATCTTCATGGAGACAATTCAGTGGTTTCCTAGCAACCAAGTTTCCTGTGGTTTCCTTGGTTATAAGCAACGACATAACTCTTGTGGGCAACTTCAAAAGCGCAGAAGAAAACCCTCGTAAAGAATGAGGTTCCAAAAAATTCAGGTTACTGCTTGCTGAGTGTGTCTGTTTATAACGAAGAACTCTCTCTCCATGGGCATTAATAACTCTAATAAATAATTATGTGGAGATTGCAAAGTAAAATCACATGTTAGGTTATGCATTCTTTTTCATTGTTTTTGTAATATGCCTGCTCCTAATTTTTTTCCCTGAAATTGGGATACTTTTCCTGTTTCTTTTGATTGAGTATTGTCCATAGACATACCTACCCGATGAAATTTAGTCACCTTTTTATAATTGCATGAAGGGTCATTTATGAAGACAGCAGAGCTGTGGTTGCTCAACAGTAGGTCCCAATAATACTATCTTGTTTTTACTGATTAAATATATATTAGAGGCTTAGATGGATGGCTGGTGGTAATTCATTAAATAACTGTAAACTTACACTGATGAGTAAATTTCCAGTGCAGTATGACTAACGTTAATGACTTCTACCTACTGAATTGTTTTTTCCTTTTATATTCATTTCCATAGAAGAACTATATTGAGTAGCTGTATTCTCTGGTGATGTATCTAAAATCCACGATATGTCAACAGAAGAAGGAAATAAAAGCGTACATGATGAGAAGTAGAATTTGTGCCACATAGACTATTCCTCTTTGCATCTTCAATGCCTATCCTAGAATACAGCTTGTGGTAAACATGAAAGCCTGAATTAATGAATGACCAGGGTCAACAACTCTTTTAGTTTTTCTGGTAGAAATCAAGATTTTGTGTGTGGATCAACAGGCTAAAATAATGAACTTTGGAGAAGGAGAGAAATATAATGAATTCTGTGCATAAGAATTTTAAATTGTGAGTCAGAGTATATTTATTTTCATGCTATTCATTTATACCTTCAGATATTTATTGTGGGCCTACTATATCTCAGGCTGTGTGCTAAATGCTCAGAGTAAAATGGTGGATAAAATTAAAATGATTCCTGAGGCGCCTGGGTGGTTCAGTCGGTTAAGCATCTACCTTCGGCTCAGGTCAGGATCTTGAGGCCTGGTATTGGGCTCCCTTCTTAGCAGGGAGTCTGCTTCTTCCTCTCTTTCTGCCTCTCCTCCCTCCCCCCCCCTTGCTCTCTCACTCTCTCTCCTCTCAAATAAATAAAATTTAAAAAAATTAAAATGATTCCTGCCTCAAAGAACTAGGAAAATAAGATTATTGGAAATTATAAATTAAATAATAGTCCAAACAAAAGTAAAGTTACAACTTTAATAAATACTGTAAAGACAAGCTGCATAATGCCATGAGTTTAACAAGGAAAGCTGTTCTGTTTGGGGGTGGGGGGCCAAGAACAATCTCTCAGAGGAAGCAACATTTAAGCTGAGAGATGAAGGATGGAATAGGTGTGACAAAAGAAAAGATAGGTGTGGGTGGGGAATAGCACAGGCAGAAGAGCATGTGCAAAAGGACCTGTGACACTTAAGAGAAGCCAAAGGGAATCCAGTGAAACTGAATTTCAGATAGTGGAAGTGAGCACAGAATGAGAGGAGGTTTCAGAGGGTTACAGTTACTTTTTTTTAAGCCTAGGATGCCTTGACTGGCGTTATAGGTCACATTCAGCATTTAGGAACAACTATCTAGAAGTTTGGAAACATTGCATATAGTTGCACTTTACCATTTACAGTAATAAGTGTATCTTAAAAATTGCTTAAGACCTTGATTTGAAGGTGAAAACTGAATTTTGAGGTTATGAAAGAATTGTGTAGCTGCAGGATATGGCTGGTGGTGTGAAGGTGGCATTGGGACAGATTGTACTAGTGGACGAGGGGTCTGTTTAGAAAAAATTGAAAGCCAGACAGCAGCTTTAATAATCCAGGCAGTAAGACCAGAGGCCAGAGGCTCCAAACCATTCAAACAACATAGCAATACAGGTGGGGGTAGAAAATAGAATTTATTGAAGATGATTTTTATGGTAGATGCTATATATACATCATTTCATTTAGTTCTAACAACTGCATAGCAAAGTGGTTATTATTTTCCCTCTTTTTTATATTTTTAAGAAATCAAGGAATAAGGACTGCAAATAACATACCCTGGATAACATGATAGCAGTGAGGCTGGGATTAGAATCTAGAACTTTTTTGGGTTCTAAAAACTGTGCTTTTTTCCAACATAAAAATTCATTTTTCCACTCTTTTGTGCTGTAGTTTGGGTCATAGAGTCTTGATATCAAGATGCCCTTTATGTATAGTGTCTGACAGCAATGAGGGAGGTAAGGACATATCCTAATCTTGCTTAACTGAGGCTTCTAGAAAATAGGTAACGCTAAGGCCAATTTAGCAGAACTAATTTTCTTCTTTACTTTTTTTTAATACAACCTTTTATTTTTATATTTATTTTTCAAGCAACTTTAGTGATTTATCCTTAAAACTGTATGCTTAGCAGTCATTTTGAAATTGATGTATTCGTAATTTGTTGTATTTAGTTTGGTATTCAGAGGAAGAGTAACAAAGCAGTTCATCTTTATGGCCCTCATATCATAGAGTCAAACATTTAGAACTAGAAGGGACAAAGAGGTCTTTGGAGCCCCTGAAGTTCTTTCATACATTCAGTGATTTATTTCTACTATATGCTAGGTACGGTTTTCTAGGTATTATCAATACTCCATTGAACAAAGTCCTTGACATCATAGGAAACACATAATCTAAGGAATTATAATTCATAGTCAGGGAGTAGGAAATGATATGAAGTAAAGCAAATGGATGGAAGCAATAAAAGGTGGTCAAGGAAGGACTATCTGAAGGAAGTGACCTCTGATAAGACATTTCTCCAAAGAAGACATGTGGATGACTAACAGCCACATGAAAAAATGCTCAACATCACCTGGCATCAGGGAAATACAAATCAAAATCACAATGAGATACCACCTCACACCAGTCAGAATGGCTAAAATTAACAAATCAGGAAACGAATGTTGGCGAGGATGTGGAGAAAGGGGAACCCTCTTACACTGTTGGTGGGAATGCAAGCTGGTACAGCCACTCTAGAAAACAGTATGGAGCTTCCTCAGGAAGTTAAAAGTAGAGCTACCCTATGGCCCAGCAATTGCACTATTGGGTATTTACCCCAAAGATGCAAATGTAGTGATCCGAAGGGGCACCTGCACCCCAGTATTCATAGCAGCAATATCGACAATAGCCAAACTGTGGAAAGAGCTGAAATGTCCATTGACAGATGAATGGATAGAGAAGATGTGATATATATATATATATATATATATATATACACACACACACACACACACACACACACACACACACACACAATGGGATATTACTCAGCCATCAGAAAGGATGAATACTTACCATTTACATCAATGTGGGTGGAACTGGAGGGTATTATGCTGAGCAAAATAAGTCAATCAGAGAAAGATAATTATGTTCTTTCACTCATATGTGGAATATAAGAAACAGTGCAGAGGATCATAAGGGAAGGGAGGGAAGACTGAATGGGAAGTCATCAGAGAGGGAAACAAACCATAAGAGACTCTTAACTATAGGAAACAAACTGAGGGTTGCTGGAGGGGAGGTGGGTGGAGGGATGGGGTTACTGGGTGACAGGCATTAAGAAGGGCACGTGATGTGATGAGCGCAGGGTGTTATATGCAATTGATGAATTATTGAACACTACATCTGAAACTAATGATGTACTGTATGTTGGCTATTTGAATTTAAATTAAAAAAAAAAAAAAGAAACCCAAGGGAAGCTAAGGAGTGCCACATGGAAGAAGAGGATTCAAGGGAAAGGGAACCAAAAGCACAAAGGCACTGAAAGAAATAGCGTTCATGGCAGGTTGGAAGAAGGGCTGCACTTAAGATTTTAGAAAAACTTAATGGTTAATGATGGTTAATGACTATTTAAGCTAATAAACTAAGTCTATAGTCCTTGTGTATATAGTCCTCGAGAAGAGACTTTCAAAGATCTATCACTTACCTAATGACTAGTGAGTCTCTGCCCAGAAACCATCTAAATCCAAATCTGGCTTCTTTTAGTTTTGAGAATTGTATTGAAAGCAATTTCTTTTCATCGTTAGGATTTAATCTCCTAAAAACTAAAAATCACTCTCAGCTTACAAACTTTGAGAATCATTTTAGAATTATTAAGGCAAAGACACAAATGGACTCAGAAGGAAAACAGCCCTCTATTGATGCACATTATGAAAACTCTAGAATTTTAGGATTGAAAGTGATCTCCAAAGTCATATGGAAGCACAATGATAATAGTTAATAATATTGATAGAGCCAGTCACACTTCTGAATGCTTAAATCATGTGAACATATTTTGTCCTCACAACCTTTTCCAAAGTTATTGTTATCATCTCTGTTTTAAGATGGGGGAAATGAAGGAGGACAGGGGTTCAGGAATTTCACCAAGATTATACAACTAATAAGCATTCAACCTGGGTAGTCTGACTCCAGAATCTGCAGACAGTATGAAGAAACAGAGACTGATGGTTTAGTGAGTTTTCCAAGATCACACCTGCACAGATAGAATTTCAGCCTTATCATATATTTCATATATGACCCTAGAATATGAGTCTAATCATTATTCCACTACAGAGCATCATCCATCCTTGAAGAATATCTCATGACTATCTCCATTTAAACTCCACACTGGGAGAGAACTCTGTGTAGGGGAATGCACTGGGCATTTAGCTAGAAGAACCTTTATTTAAGTCCAGTTTTGTACTTGCTAGCTTGCGATCTTGAGCAAGTTAATTAAGTTCTCTAAGTCTTAGTTTGCTTGTCTCTAAAGTGTGGATAATCATACTTGCTAAATTATGTTGTACAGAGGAGGGAATGATATAAAGTGCCTGACACAGTACCGAATATATATGAAGTAATTAAAAATGGAGCAATTATTATTATTCCGAAGAGGCAACTAAGGTCAGAGAAATTACATCACAAAGCTAGTAGTGGAATATCCAGGGTACAAATTAGGTTTCTAGATGACTGTATTTCCAGCACCGAACTACACAAAGGACATAGTAGTGACAAGATTCATAAAAAGTAACCTGCCAATTTACCTGTATGTGTCTTGTTATTCCAGATAAGAATCTGTGGTTTTACTTCCTCAAGCTAATTTACTGAACTTGAAGTTTGAATCATGCTACTTCTACATTACATATAACGTCGAAGAATTCTGTGTAGTGTAATATATATTACTCTTCCTCTCCCAATTAGATTATAAAATTCTCACAGAGGGATCTGTTTGTTTTTGTATTTCTCAATTTTTGAACTTCACCTTCCAGTGTGAAAGAAAGGTTTTTGATGTGAGCAAACCCACAAATTAACTACTTTAACTTTTTTTTTTAATCAGCTTTGTTGAGGTCTATTCTACATACAATAAATTGTACCAACTTTAAGCTTATGATTCAATGAGTTCTGACAAGTGTATAGAGTCGTGTAGCCACCACCACAATCATGATATGGAACTGCTGTGTCCAAAATGGTAGCCACTAGCCACCTGTGGTCACTGATCACTTGAAATGTGACTAGTCCTAACTACATGGGGGCTTACGTGTAAAATACACACTGGATTTCAAAGGTTTAGTATGAAAAAAGTTGAGTATCTCATTAACAATTTATATTAATTATACATTGAGAAATATTTAGATATATCATATTAAATAGAATATATTATTAAAATTAACTTTACCTATTTCCTTTTACTTTTTTGAATTTGGCTAGTAAAATATTTAAATCGCACATGTACCTGGCACTATACTTCTTTTGGATAATGCTTATATAGAACATTGCCATCATCCCCAAAATCTTCCCTCTTGCCACTTTGCGGTTAATCTTCTTCCCCATCTCAGCCCTTGGCAATCACTGATACTTTTTCTGTCATTGTAGTTTTGCCTTTTCCTAGAACATCAAATAAGTGAAATCACACAGTGTATAGTCTTTTGTATCTGGTTTCTTTCATTTAACGTAATGCTTTTGAGATTTATCCATGTTGTTATGAATCAGTGGTTTGTTCCTTAATTGTTGAGTGGTATTTATGAATTGGTATTTCACAGTTTTTTTATCTACGTCTCATCTGAATGACATTTGGGTTGTTTTCCATGTTTTTACTACTGTAATAAAGCTTCTATGAATATATGAGTACAAGACAAATACATGTGTTTTATTTCTATTGGGTAAAAATATTAGGATGGGATTACTGCATAGTGTATGATAAGTATACATTGGACTCTAGAAGAAACAGCTAAGCTGTTTTCCAAAGTGGTTGTAACACTTTACATTCCTGCTAGCAGTGTGATAGTTCCAGATGTTCATATTTTCATCAACTTGATATTGTCACTCTTCAAATTTTAGCCATTTAAGGGAATGTCTATGATATCTCATTGTAGTTTTAATTTATATTTTCCTTAGGACTAATGATGTTGAGAATCTTTTCTCAAGTGCTTATTACCATTCATATTTCTTCTTTGATGAAATGTATCATTTGAGTGTTTTGCCCAGTTTTTGAAAGTTTTTTGTCTTCTAGTTGGGTTGAAAGGTTAAAGAGTCCTTTAAATATATTGGATATGATAGTGCCTATTTTTATGTCTTCAAGTTCAGTTATATTTTTCTTTTGCAGTGTTTAATCTGCTGACAATATAATGCATTATATTTCTTTCATTTCAGATACTGTAGTTTTCATCTTTATATTTCTAATCAGCTCTTTGTTATCTTTGTTATAACTTGTACAATTTCTTCCTTATATTCATGTTTTCCTTATATTCTTGAACAAATGGAGCATTTTCATAGTATTTTTTTTAAAAAAGATTCTTCTCTATGAACGCCATTATCCCTATTATTTTTGGGTCTGTTTTTATTGGTTGATTATTTTCCCAATTATTGATTTTATTTTCTTGTTTTTTTATTGATGCAGGACATTTTGGATTTTATATTGTTTATTCCTGGGTTTTTATATACACTTAAATAGTGATACACTTTGTTCTGGCACAGGCTACGTGGAATCAGCTTGATTCTTCTGAAGCTTGCTTCTAAATTTTGTTAGAGTGTGTTCATCCTTCTGTGGTGATAACTATATGATCCTTCTTATTGATATTCCATGTAATCACACTGGCTGGTGGAAACATGCACTGTGTGTAGTTAGCTCTTCATGAGCTCTGAGAATTGTTCAGATTGAAGTGTTTGTCTTTTTGGGTTTTTTCCCAGGCTTGGGTAGTTTCTTCTCATATAATTGCGTATTGGTATTCAGCCAGAGTCAAGGGGACCCCTTAGCACAGTTTGGGAACACTATCTCTGTGGAGCTCGCTCATCTCTGGTACTCTGTCTAGCAGTTTCTACCCCCCCCCCTTGCCCTCCCTAAACTCTGCCCTCTTTCTTCTCGACTCATTGGAAATCCTGGTCTCCATCTGGATTCCCCTCTGCACTGCAGCCTAACAGCTACCCTCAGGCTTTACCCTGCACATTCATTGGATTTACTCCATTTATTTTACCTTCTCTAAGGAATCACAGTTCATTGGTTCATATTTTGTCCAGTTTTCTAGTTGTTTGAGGTAGAAATGTTCATTCATTATTCTGTCACGGCTAGAAGCAGAAGTCCAAATACTTAAGGCTGGAAATCAAATATCTTTTAAACCTGCACATGTTGCATATGCAGCCGGAGTTCTTCCTCCCATCACCAGTTCAAAATGTCAGCCCTCCTGGTGATTCTTCAAGAGGCTAGTTCAATTTTTGCTCTCTAGGTTAAGAATACACAGTTAAGAATATTAACATATTAACATTCAAGAAAAGGGAGTCTACAGATTATAATAAGCATGCTTGTTTCCAAATTTTAAGTCTCCATTTTTACATCAAGTTAGAGCATTAAAATACATTTTAACTGGAGTACTCTCCTTGAACTCTCCCATAAATGGCTTCACTCAGCTATATTTTGATGTTGTGCTTATAGCTTTCATCAAGGTGTATAAAAGCATATTGTACCTTCAGTTAAAACATACACACACACACACACACACACACACAAACTGAAATTTAAATTACTGTACTGCACCTTCCATTACTTTTCTACCCCCTCGGTTGCCAAAAAGCTCTGAATTAAATCTAATTTTCAGATCTTTTGTTTTTGGCTTGGTGAAAATCTTGGAAAATATGAAAGAATAAATTAATAGATATCATTTAATAATACTTTTGTAGTTTTAACTCATTTCAACTTTCTTGTTCCTTTATGTTGTTATGATTTTTAATAGCAGAATATACATTTTTAAATAAAGAAAAAATAAAATATTTTTCTATCTTTATAGTGCTGGATACAGCATTCAGTTAGCCCTGATAGAAGTCCATTTGCTGGTAAACTAAAGATAGTTAACATATTTTTTCTTCCTTTCTTGAATAGGTAAATGAGCAGGCAGGGATTTATTAAAGTCAATTTATCTCAGTGCCAAGTACATATTGGCACCTACAATGCACAAAATGTGGTGGATGCTGGGAAATAAATTGAGGGATGTGGCCTCTATTTTTATGGAAGAATCACTCCAGAATTCTGTTCTTTATTGTTGTTATCAGAACAGAGCACTTTCTCTGCTTGCAGTGTTGTTTCTCCTTGCAACACACCTCACCCAGATAATCTCCTGTCTTGGTTGCTTCATTTAAGTCCTTACTTAAATGTCACTTCATCAAAGTTAACTTTGCTGGTCATAGTTTGTAAAATGGAACTCCCTCTTTACACTTTACTTTCTTACTCTGCTTTGTGATTCTTCATTGCTCTTGTTACCACCTGATGTTATGTATTTATATGTTTATTTCCCTCTCTTCCTCACTTCAAAATAAGTTGTATGAGAGAAAGAACTTTGGTGTGTTTATCACAGTATTCATAGGTCCTAAAATGTGTCTAGTACATGTAAATGTTTAATAAATATTTGCTTAATCAACCAATAAATGAATAAAAATGAATTCTTTATTAATCTGATTATAACTATTTTAAATTTAGCCTGAAATACTTGTAGCCAGAATCTCCCACTTCTGGTGAGCTGTATTAGAACTGATTGAGAATACAGTTTCTAAACTTTCTGTTGTTTGTATAAAGGGTATTATAAATACAGAGTTTAATTTTACATCCCCAAAGGCATTATTGCTGAAACAAGATGCCAAAAACCTTTGCTGTCACTTATCTGTAGCTAAAATCTAAGCTTTTGAGATTTTATTTATTTATTTGTTTATTTTAAAAATTTTATTTGAGAGAGAGAGAGCACTCAAGAGTGCAAGAGCTGAGGGGGGAGGGGCAGAGGGAGAGGGAGAAGCGGACTTCCCTCTAAGCAGGGAGCCCATCACGGGGACTGGATCCAAGGACCTGGAGAGCAGGAACTGAGCTGAAGGCAGACACTTAATCAGCTGAGCCATCCAGGTGCCCTGCTTTTGAGATTTTAATACTTTGATTTTAAAGGTTAATTCAAATAGACCCCAGTAGTGTTACATACTAAGATCTTTAAACATTTTTGGTTTATTTTTGAGAAAGTTTTCTGCATTGTGCTATTGATCTGTTTTGAATATGGAATTGCATCATACTTTCAGGAAGAATAAATGGTCTGTTACTTATTTTGAATTTTTATGAAAATGTAAATTGTCCCAGAGAAACTAAATTCTGTATACTAGAAATTATCATTCTAGCAGCACATGAGAAATTATGGGATTAATTTTGCTGTGAGTATTGCTGGTGAAGTGAGCAGTATTGTTGTATTAAGAGTCTTTGATGTTTTAGGAGTTTACTGGTATGGACTTTTAATAATACATTTTCAACTTATGAGACAAATATCTGGGTTTATTGTCATATCCTTATAGAGAACTTCTGCTAAAATTCCTGCAAAGTAGATCTTTTTTCTATGTTTTGATTTGTCTTACATATTTGTTTAATATGGTTCAATAAAATAAGGCAAATAAATATGTTTTATAATCAGAAATTAAACAAAAACAGAAGGGATCTGTAAGTATATTTAGAGCCACTTCTTTAGTTTACTCTTCCTGAGTCAGAACATGACTTTCTATAAGACACAGCGTTAGTGATAGCCAGGACTGCAAATCAGAAACCTCCTGTCCAGTTTACTAACACACCAAACTTCTTTGGCTCCAAATTCTTTAGACATCATGCCTTAAATATTGTTTCAATAGTAAAATTTTGTTCATAGAGGTATATTTGCCAGAGAATAAACCACAGTCTACCTTTACGGGAGAGTAATGATATAAAAGGAAGGATCTTAATGGCTTTTTATGAAAATAATATCTTCTAAAACCAATACATGGAGGTTTGTTATTAGCAATGGAGTAAAATCACTTTGCCTTCCTCAGATTATTTAGTTTAGTTGTAGGAGTACATTGTAAACATTTGTAAATTGTTGATTTTGTTAGAAATTGGCATCTGCTGCTGAAGAACCACCATGACTCTTCATGGAAAGGTTGAAGTGAGTTGTTGATACCACTGAGCATCATGGAGTAAGAGAAATCCTGCCTTGTATAAGCGCCTTGGTGTCACTTCCTCCTTCTTGCGACCTTCAGGAAGCTCAAGGACCTTAGACCGAGCTGATGCTGAGTGTGTTTCTCCAAAAGCCTAGAACTTAAAAATTTTTTTTTTCTTTCATCAGATTTCCTGGTCTTGCCCTGCTTTCTATTTTGTGTCTTAAACTTCTCAAATGAGGTCAGCATGTTTCTGTTGGAAAATGTCCTTAGAGTTCCTCTTTTGGTAAAGTATTTTTCTGTATATGTTGATAGTGATAGAGTATAGACATCAATTTAGGCCAAGGAAGCTCTAGAAGGAGCCTTGGCTTTTCTGGTGAAGATCATGGTAAACTCTAGTTAAGACTTTCCTCTATACTTGTAGTTTTCAGTATGGTATTAAAACCACAGAGAAAAACAAGCCTGTAAATACACATAAATAAAAAATATAATATAATTCCGTAACATTAAGTTGGTATGATAGCCATTAAACACAGTGAATCAGCTATATAGATATTTTTCCCCTGTGCAATCTGTGAGAACATTTGAGGCTTCCATGTGGCCTTGGAGTGAAATTCACTTTTCATTACGAAATCTACTTATACTAAAGCATATGCTCTATGACTTTCCAGGAAATGGAAGGTCGTATTCCACTGTGAATATATAAATACATACCAACATACTGCATACACATTCAATCAGGATCAATAGCCATCATTCATTATCTTCAATGTACAGTTGAAATGAGAACATCACAGTAACGAACGTGGGTTATTAACACCCATTTCCTTTTATTTTTTTGAGATTATGCTTTATAGTGATCTAAAAAACCTATTTTTGTTTTTGCACTTAAAAAAAGTGTTCAGTTCTTTGGATTATTTAAAAAACAGGAAAAAAAAAAAAAAAACCAAACAACCCTGCCTTCCCATTAGGCTCTTCATGGTAGGTCCAGCATGACACCAGAAAGACTTTTTGTTAGAGTTTTGTCTCAGAAGATGGTATGCCATCATGCAGATGTATTCATTTCCAGGCAGAACACCAAGTTATTTGCTAGTGTTTTTCCCTTTAGGAGCTTTTATGATTCTAAACATTTAATGAGATAGGTAAAGCAAGTCTTTCTGAAGACAAATTGTATGCTGTAGAATACAGAAACCATTCTAAGCTTCCAGGTGAATATGATCAATGTCAGTTGTAAAAGCGTCAGCCCAAGACAACAAAAGCTATTTGCAGCTCTTGTTGCTATGAAATAAATGTCAATAAAACAACAGCAGCAGCAATAAATCTTGACACTTATGGTGAAACTAGAGTTCAGACATTTCATTTGAAATTTTTTGAAAAAAGCTACACATTCATTTTAATGTCTTTTATTAATGATACTGTGATATTAATATATATTTGTATTTATTGAGCATAGTATCCAAAATATTCAATTCTACTCACAGAGTTGTTTTAAATTATTTGATTCAATTGACAAGTCAAACAAATGATTTCATATCATCTTCCAATGAATGTAGCTTGTCTGAATTTTACAGAATTTGAGTCAAACCATTGGTCATAAAGAAAGTCTCTAATCCCACACCATTGATTCCGTCCATTAATCTTCTCATCAACTATTTTCCTGTCCAGGGTTTGTCTGTGGTGCAGATGTTGGATGGAGAAATGAAATCTGTATTGACTAAAATAATCAAGTTATTTTAGTATCTCTTGCTAGTCATTGTACCTGATCATTAAGGGGTAAGGTAATTAATGCGTTGTAAGTAGGACATAGAGTTAGTGAAACTCTGTTTTAGATGATCCTGGTGAACATAGATCTAAAATAGACTAAGAGATGTTTTGGGAAACTTCTTGAGATTCTTTTTGTTTCATAGTTTCTTTGCCAGTTATATGTGAGACTACACAGGTAATTGGTGATGATGATATAATTCTTCAGGCCTAACAGTAGTTCTGTAGGTGAGGTTAAACAGCCATATTAATATTGCTAAGATTTTTGCAATAGGTATTTTTATTAGTATATCAAGGGTCAAATCTTTGGGACTCTCTAAAAGGATGCACAGGTGATTCAGTTAATTTCTATGGAGTACTCCTAGATAAGAGATTTTCTGATTTGTCTGATTTGCCTGATCATTCATTGTCAACACTTTTCAGTTGAAAAGTTAGCCTTATTGTAAATTTCCAGCACTACTGCTGTGTCTAGGTCATATAAAAACCTGACTGTTCTAGTAAAAAGTTTGAAAGTGTTCATAAATGCAGAACAGTGCTATTGAAGAGGATCCTGATTTTCAAATCATTACTTACATGTTGATTTTCAATAAAGAACAGTAATTGATGTGAATTTGAGATAATAGTAACCAATGGACACACTTCTGTCACATTTCTGAGTATGGAAGTGTGAATGAAGGTGTTTGGAGGACCTTGGGGTGCCTCTCTATCTTTAACGTAAGAAGCTTTAACTAGACTAGGAGAGTGCCAGTGTGTACACCTGGCTTCAGCATCCATCCTGAGAGAAAGTGAGCAAGGGCAGTGCATGAACACATTCCGCAAATTGTGTCTCCAACTCTTCAGCATGATTTTCTGAGATAGTGTGATTAAGCACACAGCATGCTTCCTGGCACATAGTGAGTGCCAAATACATGGTAGATGGCACTAAGGAGGGGGGTAGTAATGCTTAACGGCAAAAAGCATAGACTCTGAAGTCAAACCATTTCTATTTTCATCTTGCTTCCACAATAACCAGCTGGGTAAACTTGAGAACATTATTTAACCTCTTGGAGGCTTACAATGTAATAATAGTATCTGCCTCATATAGTTGTCCGAAAAATAAATGTCAATACATACAAAGCAATCAAAACAATGTTCTAGTGTGTAGGAAGCACTCAGTTTAAATACCAGCTGCTTTTACTACAACTGCAATTGTGATGATAATTACCACCACCACCACCACCACCAAAACTGCGGATATCCCGACTCCTTGTTAGGGATTAGCTGGGGAATTTAGAGGTTTGGGATAGGCAGAGTTAGGTAAGTCATTAGCTAGTCCTATGACCACTTGGGGCAGGGCGGAAGCTTCATTTGTAAGGCCTGTGGAGCAAGGGTTACAAACAGGCTATCAAGGGGATTAACCTATCTGATACAGCACTTTCAGTGCTATACTTTAGTAAATTATTTATAAATAAATGGTGAAATAATACTCTCTTGCTCTGAATTTAAGGCATGCCAAATTCTTACCAACATGAAAAGACCTGAGCACCAAAATTCACTAAGAAAAGCCTTATGTGGTATAAACTTTGAAGAAGTTTTCCAGTGGTTGTGTTTTAAAAGAATTGACACCTGCTTCTTTTTTTATTGTGGCAAAATATACATAACATAAAAGCTACCATTTTAACCATTTTTAAGTGAACATTTCAGTGGTGTTCAGGACATTTACACTGTTGTTCAAGCACCACCATCATTTTCTAGAACTTTTTCATCTTCACAAACTGAAACTCTGCACCCATTCCTCTCTCCCTCTGTCTCCCAGCAACCCCCATTCTACTTTCTGTCTCTATGAATTTGACTATTCTAGGTATGTCTTACAAATGGAACCATGCAATATTTATCCTACTGTGTCTGTTTTAGTTCACTTAGCATCATGTCTTCAAGTTTCATCTATATTGTGGTATGTGTCAGAATTTTATTCTTTTTTAAGGCATAATACTATTTTGTTGTATGCATATATCATCACATATGGTTTATCCATCCATATGTTGATGGACATTCGAGTTGTTTCTACCTTTTGGATATTTTAAATAATGCTGCTATTATGTACACTTGTGTCTCCGTTTCTTTTTAAAGACTATTGTCTTAAAGCTAGGGTTTGTATTAAAATGAACTTTCCCCCATAATAGTCTGAATTAGTGAGCTTTCCCTTATCTCATATGTTGGATATTAGAATGGTACCTTAAAACAGTAATTATCAAACTTTAATATACATCAGCATCGCCTATCTAGAGAGATTATTAAATACAAATTGCTGGGTTTTACCCCAGAGTTTCTGATTCAGTAGGCGTAGAGTAGGGCCTGAGAGTTTGCCTTTCTAATACATTGCCTGCTGTAGCACCTGGCATAGGGAGCACACATTGCCTTATAGCATTGTCTTAGTTGATAAAATCCCTCAGGTACTGGTTTTGCCACTAGTTTTTTCCCTCTGAGCAAGCAACTTTCCCTCTTCACTTAAAAACTGAAGTGGTATACTAATATGTGTGAATTATTCTCTAATCTTAAATTCCATGGATGTATATTTATTCATAGGAATACAGGAGTATAGGAAAGAAATGGCTCTCTTAATTTGAGAGCTTTATGGAAAGATTCATTTACAAAGGTATATCAAGGAAGCCACCAAAGGTAGGTCAGTTCCCCAGGTAAGAAACAGTGGTGCTTTTACTCTCCCTAAAGCCTCAAGAGAGAGGGGAGGGAGCCTGTTACATGTGAGGCATCTAAGGAGATGAGCCTGCTAATTGGTCCATGATGACCTCTCAGGATGGAGGCCTGGAGAATCAATTCCTCTCCCAACCTGCTTCTACTCTCCATTGGCTGAACACAAACAGAAGTTGGGGCAAGAGGGCCAAGTGACTTCCTTCATAAGAGCAGCCTTTTGTAGCATGAAAGGAGAGTGGGAAAAGGTGGGGAGTACATGAAGAGGGAGCAAGTAGAAGCTATCCAGCTCACTGGAACTGGCAAACACAAGAAGCAGCTGCTAGAACATCTATCATAGTGAGTTGCTTTTTTTTTTTTTTTTAATTATAGCTCTTTTTTTTCTGTTGCCACTAAGGTGTTTCAAAACATGATCTTAAATCATATTTCTTTGCCTTTTCAGTCGCAAGTGAGTATAATTGTCACTGTCTGACAGATGTTGATTAGTCACACTCATTATAGTCTGGGGGCCTTGTTTATGTCACAGAAATGTTTGCAGGTATGATTGCATGTAGAATGAGGCTAAGGGATGAAGGGCACTATCCCCTACTTGATTTCAGCTTTCTCACCAGCAGTGGATCAACAAGTCATGTGTTCATTAAGAGCCATACTTGGTATTTGTATACTCATTCATATATATGACTCATATATACATACACATACTTAGGAGCTTAAGTTTATTTGAGAGAAAAGGGAGACATACTAGAAAAATCAAAGGAGTAATAAAGAGGTAGAAATCATCCCAAACTCTTCCAAGTTGGATGTTCTTGCGTTGCTTCCTTTTAGTACTTTTTATTCAGAGTATTTATTACAATTAATAATGATCTAGCTGAAGAAATTATTTATTGAGTCTCTCTCTGTCTTACTCCAAACCTTAATGAGGGCAGAATTATACCTTTTTTCCTCAAAATGGGACATTAGTGAATGTATATTCAACTAATTAAATAACCACATAAACAGATTGCAAAAATAAGTAATGGGTTAGTACTTTCAAGTGGATAAGCCAAGACTGGATGTCTACAGTGAACCAGATGGTTTACATTTGATCTCATGCTTGTCTCATAATCATCATAGCCAAGATGACGATCATTAACAAGGAGAGGACAACACCTAAGTGTGCCATGCCTCTGCCATGTATGCTGCCTAATTATTACACAGATTCAGTTTCCCCTAGTCTCTGCTGTTGTGTGTGTTTTCCTCCCATACCTCTGTCATACTTACTTTATCATATTTAATCATTTTGAAATGTTTTTTTAGTGCATCCATACTTTATCATATTTAATCATTTTGAAATGTTTTTTTAGTTTACCAAGAGCTTCAGGCCCACGAATCAGCAAATCCCCATAGTACCTCTGGCGGTATCCTCCCCACTTGACAAAGGATTAGGAAACAGAGACTCAGAGAAATGTGGTGACCTTCCCAACATAACACAGCAAGTACATAGCAGAACAGAACTGCAAACTGGGTCTTCCAAATCTAGTCCTGCCCTAAGCAATGGGACTGTATTGTGGTTTGTCAAGCGATTGGTGACAGCATCTGAAGTGGCCGAGTTTCTTTTTTGTTCCTCTTCTCCCTTGGTGTTAAGTTTTGGAAACAAAATTGGGATTCTCATTTAGAGTTGTCAAGCACTGAAAGGTGCTTTCCCCCATGGATTTGAATCAGATGTGCGAATAGCATGCAAAAAGGTTAATCTGTTTACCCAACTAGAACATTTTGCACTGGAAAAAAAAAACAACAAAAACCTTGGAGTTGCCTTGCTGTGTTGCTCCAGATGTCCTATGCTTTGAGATGCTTTATTTGCATTTGATATTTCAAAGCTTGTGATCAATTTACAATTATAATTGCCATCAAAATTTTACTTTAGCTAGCATTTTGTGGGGCAAAACATCAATTTACATTGTTTTGCAGAGTTGGAAAATATCTAATGATTTATAAAACAAAAATGGGTTTCATCAGGACGAGGGAGTACAAAATTGCTATTGCTGCTCTATGTTGTAATCATTTCCTAATACAAGATCCTGTTATTTTCATATATGTGTTTTACATTCACTGTGCTAGTCCATAATAAGATAATTCTAATCATTGATTTACAGAACTGCTCTAAGAGAATGAAGAGTTCAAACGTGAAGAAGATGAAACAGCTGATTATAAACTGTACATTGGATGTCTGTCTAGGCAGCACTTGTAACTAAATTAACAGTGAGCTTAATCCCATTTGTTAAGTGTTTCTTCCCCTTCAGATCTCTTTAAAAAATACAAAAAAATGTATTCGGTACATGCACTATCAATAGAATTCTTGTCAGTGCATTAGAGGAATTCTTAAAAATATCTCAGTTTCTTTAAACTCTAATAAGAGCGGGAAGAAAATAGTAAATTATGCATTGAATATATTGTTTTGAGAGTTGACAGATAATAATAAACATTTATTAAGCACTTTGTGTTAGGCACTGTGCTAAGTACATTATATGCCAAATTTAACGCTTGCAAGAATCTTTTGAGGATAATCACTTCCACTTATAGGAGCTCTTTCTCAGAGATGAGGAAACTAAGGTTTATAGTATTTACGTTGCCTAAGGTTTTAAAGTCAGTAAAATGTAGATACAGCATAAAATAATAAGATAGATTTTTAGATAAAAGAGTGAAAACCAGGAAAAGGCAGAACTACTAATACCTGGTTTTGAGTTTTATTATTAGTCTGATAAAAATAAAATAATTAATATGTAAAATTGGACAAACTAAGAATGAGAAAGAACCTTCGATTAAAATCTCCCTGCAAACAGAGACTATGTCTAACTCATTTTTTAAATGTCCTTACATACAAGAGCCCACAGAAAATATTGAATCTTGTTTAATTTCAAAACCTTTTAAGGTTAGGGAGTATGTATAGTTTAATTTATTCTTGAGAAGTTTTAGGCATCAAGAAAGTATTTTATCTGTTAAGTAACAATCTTTCTCCTATAATTTCCCCCTGTTGAAATTGTCTGATCTGGAGCAAAAATGGACATAGTAAACAATAAGATAGGATTGATTCTTAAAATGGATGATGTAATTTATACTGAGTTGTTCACGCCCAGTATTATTTTGAACTTCTGACCTACAATGATTTACCTCAGAGCAATGGTTCTCTTCTCTTGCCTACTTTGGATCACGTGGGAAATGCTTAAAACATATGAATTCCCAGGTCCCACCACAGATAAAATGAATCTGAACATTTGGAGTTGGGCCAGACATCACAATTTTTTTTTAACAGCTCCCCAGATAATCCTAATGTGAAGTCAAAATTGAAAAGCACTGGTTTACATAAGACACCTAGGAATAAACCTAACCAAAGAGAAAGGATCTGTACTCTAAAGACTACAGACTTATGAAAGAAATTGAGGAAGACACAAAGAAATGGAAAAACATTGCATGCTCATGGATTGGAAGAAGAGATGTCGTTAAAATGTCTGTGCTACCCAGAGCAATCTACACATTCAATGCAATCCCTATCATCATATCATTGACATTTTTCACAGAGTTGAAACAAATAACCCTAAAATTTGTATGGAACCAGAAAAGGCCCTGAATAGCCAGAGGAATGTTGAAAAAGAAAACCAAAGCTGGTGGCATCACAATGCCAGATTTCAAGCTATGTTATAAAGCTGTAATTATCAAGACAGTATGGTACTGGCACAAAAACAGACACATGGATGGAACAGAATAGAGAACCCAGAAGTGCACCCTCAACTTTATGGTCAACTAATCTTTGACAAAGCAGGAAAGAATATCCAATGGAAAAAGGAGTGTATCTTCAATAAATGTGCCGGGAAAATTGGACAGCCACATGTAGAAGAATGAAACTAGACCATTTTTTTACACCATACACAGAGATAAACTCAAAATGGTCGGAAGAACTAAATGTGAGATAGGAATCCATCCTAGAGGAGAACACTGGCAGCAACCTCTTCGACCTCGGCCACGGCAACTTCTTGCTGGACACGTCTCCAAAGGCCAGGGAAACAAAAGCAAAAATGAACTACTGGGACTTCATCAAGATAAAAAGCTTCTGCACAGCAAAAGAAACAATCAACAAAACTAAAAGGCACCCTACAGAATGGGAGAAGATATTTGCAAATGACATGTCTGATAAAGGGTTAGTATCCAAAATCTGTAAAGAACTTACCAAATTCAACACCCAAAAAACCAAATAATCCAGTTAAGAAATGGGCAGAAGACATGAATAGACATTTTTCCAAAGAAGACATGCGGATGACTGATAGGCATGTGAAAAGATGCTCAACATCACTCATCAGGATAATACAAATCAAAACCATAATGAGAGACCACCTCACACCTGTCAGAATGGCTAAAATTAACAACACAGGAAACAACAGATGTTGGCAAGGATGCAGAGAAAGGGGAACCCTCTTACACTATTGGTGAGAATGCAAGCTGGCACAGCCATTCTGGAAAACAATGTGGAGCTTCCTCAAGAAGTTAAAAATAGAGCTACCCCATGACCCAGCAATTGCACTCTTAGGTACTTACCCCAAAGATACAAATGTGATCTGAAGGGGCACCTGCACCCCAATGTTCATAACAGCAATGTCCATAATAGCCAAATTGTGGAAAGAGCTGAGATGTCCACAACAGATGAATGGATAAAGAAGATGTGGTGTGTGTATGTAGACACACACACACACACACACACACACACACAATGGAATATTACTCAGCCATAAGAAAAGGTGAATACTTACCATTTACATTGATGTGGATGGAACTGGAAGGTATTATGCTGAGCCAAATAAGTCAATGAGAGAAAGACAATTATATGATTTCACTCATATGTGGAATATAAGAAACAGTGCGGAGGATCATAGGGGAAGGGAGGGAAAACTGAATGGAAAGTCATCAGAGAAGGAGAAAAACCATGAAAGACTCTTTTTTTTTTTTTTAAAGATTTTATTTATTTATTTGACAGAGATAGAGACAGCCAGCGAGAGAGGGAACACAACAAGCAGGGGGAATGGGAGAGGAGAAGCAGGTTTATAGCGGAAGAGCCTGATGTGGGGCTCGATCCCATAACGCCGGGATCACGCCCTGAGCCGAAGGCAGATGCTTAACCGCTGTGCCACCCAGGCGCCCCAACCATGAAAGACTCTTAACTCTAGGAAATAAACAGGGTTTCTGGAGGGGAGGTGGGTGGAGGGATGGGGTGATTGGGTGATGGGCTTTAAGGAGGGCATGTGATGTTATGAGCATTGGGTGTTATACGAAACTGATGAATTATTGAACACTATACCTGAAACTAATGATGTACTATATGTTGGCTAATTGAATTTAAATTTTAAAAATGAAAAGAAAAGCGTTGGTTTAGAGAAAATGCATATGAACAGAGGCTTATCACCAGGCAAGGAGCAACCTAGCTACCCAGCCAGAATAATCCAGAATGACATTGTTTTTATGAATTCATCAAGAGTTGATGGCATTGTTTTTATGAATTCAGCAGTAGTTGATGAATTCATCAAGGTCCAAAATATGATTCTAATCAGGAATTAATCAGACCCTAGGAAATTGATAACCTGTTAGTGAAACATTAAAATTTTCTGATATAGAATGTAGAATGCTGGAACTATGGATATTCTCCATTGGGCACATCCACTATCTGAAAATCTCTTCCTCCTTTTTGATTAACTGGGCAGACATAGTTATCAAATCATTGCTCTGGAAGGGTGATCTGAGCAGGGTGTTGGCATATTTTACTTCAGGTCGTAGGGAATCTTGATAAAATGTCCCACCCTTGACAACTAATGACAACACTCTTTTGTTCAAATTGTGGTGTCTTACAAATTCAGGGTTGTATTTTAGTAATTTTTTGAAAATTAAAAGTGGATATCCTAAATTAAGTTGGCCACATCTATTTCTGTGACTCCTGTACTTCTATGATTTTATGCTCAACTCTCCTTTCTTCAGATACAATACTTTATCTTATAATTTTTAGCATTGGCAATAATCTGTTTCTGTTACATTTCCTTGATTGCGTTAGTTAAGGGTTTTAGGGCCCTTGAAACATAGCCTGTAGAATACTCATCAATGTGTAGAAGATAGGAAATTTGGAGACAGAACAAACAGTAGAAGAGCAGTTGCTTTTTACCTACTTTTCCGCTGAGACATTCATTAAGGTTGATGCTCACTTGCATGGGCATACCCAGATTTTGAAAACTTTGTCAAATTGTCTCTATTTTCTGTTTCTTTATTTGGGTCTATTTTCCGTATTGTAGGCTTTCTTCAAGTGTCTGATGATTGCTGATTTTCTATTCAGATTCAGGGATGAATCAATGAAAAAGTTGTTTTGGAACTCCGTTTGCAAGGGTAGGTCCAGCTTTAGGGTACTCAGGCATAGTAAGGGGACAGGACACTGAACTGGGCATTTTGTGCTGGACTCCTTCTGAGTCCCACCACCCCACCACGATCACATCTTGGAAGTTTAGTAAATTCTTTAGGAGCTATTCCAGTTTTTTGTCTGAGGACTGGGATGGGGCATAAATATCTAGAAGTCTATATAAAGACCTTAGACTGTTTTTCCAGTTTTCCAGCTGAGGGCTCATTCTGACTTCCTTTTCAGCTGAAGCCTCTGGGGTGTTACTAGCCTGTGTCTGTCTGTCTCTGCCCTGCCTCATCATTTACCTCTCTTCAATCCAGCTTTGGTCTTCTGAAGTGCCAATGACATACCCCTTCCCCTTTCTCTTCATCTTTGTGTTCTTAATCAGAATTTCTAAAATTCCATTATTATTTTAAATATATATAAGAGGAAAAGAAGACAGTTATGGATAAAGTAAAGTAGACATTGAGAAAAATTGTTGAACGTGGGGCACAGCATAGATAAGTAGATGTAGATTATACACACAGCTCAATTCCATCTGTCTGCTCAAGAAAGCTCCTACTAGTTAAACAAAAAACTGATGATAGTATAAAGATTTCGTGGGGCACCGGGGTGACTCTGCCTTCAGCCGATCCAGGGGTCCTGGGATCAAGCCCCATGTCAGACTCCCTCACCTTCCACCCTGCTTGTGCTCTCTCTCTCTCTCTGACTCTCTCTTTGTCTGAAATAAATAAATAAAATAATAATAAAAAAAAAGATTTCCCTAACTTCTTAAATCAGATTCATAGATCCAGATACTTGAGTGTTAATGAGAAATTCCTTCTGACCCTCTTTACAACTGTTTATGAATAATTACTCTGATTTAAAACAATTTCAGTAGAAAACTGATTTAAAACAATTTCAGTAGAAAACTCAGGAGTGCAAAAAATCTCCACAAGCTATAATTATGAAATATCTGGCAAGGTAACATTTAATACTGGTAGATAAAAGATTGTACTTCAATGCAGAAAAAAATAGCAGATTAAGTATACATATTGGAAGAGATGTGATAGTAACACATGTGGAATTTACTAAGTTTTTTTTGTTTTGTTTTAAGTTTTCCAAGGCAGCAACTATTTCTAAATTATTTCTGTATTTCCCCATAGCACTCTGCATAGAGCTTTATCCATTGGGAGTATGTGCTTAATTTTCAACTGATAAACTGAGTTAATTTCTGGGACTCTCGCAGTCCAGCTTATAAAATACAAGAACTAGAAGGAATTTTCAGATCATATAGTTTTTCCTTGATTCTGGGACATTTTTCTTCTCCATATACAATCATTGCTGAAAAGATATGTGTATGAAAATTGATATGTACAGATAATGTGTTAGTGCTCTTTCTAACAAAAATACAACAAAACTATTGTTACATCTATTACATTGGTGAATTGTCTTAGAGTTGGTGGCATCTAAGAGTTGAGTAGATACATTCCTCACTTATTTCTAGTGTGCTGTACTTTTTCTTTCCTCTTTACTTTTGCACATGCTTTTTTCTTTCCCTGAGATGACCATTCCGTCTGTTTCTTGGTGAATTCCTCACCAATTTTTTTCAAACCTGTTCAAATGTCACCTTTTGTAAAGCCTTCCTGAATTCTCATGGTAACAGTGAATGTTATTTCCTCTACGTGATACACATTACCTTCTTCATCTTTATATATGCCACCTTCTTCAACTTCCTTTTATAAGTAGCACCCTTCATCCAGAGAGATGAATTGGGGTTTTCAGGGTTTCACATCGTTAAGGGCCTCAGAGAAACAGAGGAGTCTCACTCAAGACGCACGTCTTCTCCATGTGTTCAGCTGGGTAGCCTAGCTGAGTTCTGAATAATTACTAGTGTGGTTGAATTCCAAAGGTGTTGGAGAAGAAAATAGGGGAGTAGAGAGATGAGGAATTCATTGTAGGAGATGCTTTTAAAAGACCTCTTTACCATGTAGTTCATGTATTTGCAGAAACTCAGTAGTATGTTTTCCACTGTGACTTTGGCTAGTGTGTCACTCTATGCAGAGGAAATTGGTACATTTAGTTTTGTAAAATCAAGTAGGACCTGACTCTTTAAGGCCATTAATCTAGAGTGGGACACACAGAACAGCTGCTTGTGCATTTAGCAACATGTAAAGTTAGCTAACTGTATCCTTAGATTATGGGGAGGAAGGAAATATATTTACTTATTTATCAGGAGAAATAATACTGCCTCTGGCATTCTCCATTGACCAGAGTAGAAAAGCAGTTCTGTGTTGCAGGTTGTCACCCTTTAACTGATATTACTGCCATAATTCCTGTTTCTCTCTTCCTGACATAATTTTCTGCTGGGATTCCAAGGATCAGAGAGAACTCTGCAAGAAGTACTGGGTTGTGGACAGCCCAGTTATGTGTTGAACTGTGTTCTACCAGAAGTTGTTGAAGTTTTAATCCCCAGTACCTTTTGAATTTGGGAATAGGATCTTTGCACATGATTAAGTTAAGATGAGGTCATTACAGTGGTTCCTAATCCCAGATGACTATATCCCTACAAAAAGGGGACATTTGGTCACAGAGACAGATGCACAGGAGAACAACATGAACACCTAGTGAGAATGCTATCTATAAGCCATGGAACATCTGAGGCTACCAGAAGCTAGGAGAGAGCGATAGAACAGATTCTCCTACACAGCCCTTAGAAGCTGACACCTTGATTTTGTATTTCTAGTCTCCAGAACAGAGACAATGAATTTCTGTGTTTAAACCACCCAGAATGCCATGGCTGGGGGCATCTCACCCTTCTTCACTCTCCTGGGGAAATTAACCTGAAATACTTCTTCCCCTAACCCTAGCAGTGATGGCAAGAATTAGAGAAAAGTATGTTTTATATAAAAGTCATAGATCTCTGGCCTTCATTCTTTCCATCACACCTGCCTGAAAATTTCAGGTCCGACATCCTAGCTGGTGATCACAGCCTGGATTCAGCACACAAATATGCTTTATTGCCTGCACAATGTTTTATTAAAATAAAAAACTCAAGGGGGCACTTGGATGGCTCAGTCAGTTGAGCATCCGACTCTTGATTTCTGCTCAGGTCATGATCTCAGGGTTGTGAGATCAAGTCCAGCATCAGACTCTGTGCTCAGCACATAGTCGGCTTGAGATTCTCCCTCTCCTTTTCCCTCAGCCCTTCCCCGCCCTCACACTCACTCTCTCACTCTCTCTCCAAAGTAAATAAATAAAATCTTTTTTTAAAAACCAAAAAATAATCATAATGATTTGTTACAAGGATATAAAAATTTTAAGATTTCACATCAAAATCTGAATTTCTGGCATAGTAGGTTGGCATTCCCATACAGTAATGAGCTATTTCCATCTCACTTCCAATAAAAGGGAAAAGGTATGCATTTTCCATTTGCTACTTTCTCCATCCTCCCTATTATTCTTAAACGAGGCCCCATTCTGGCTTCTTTCATGAATTCTACCTCCATAATCCCTACAGGCATTTGAGTTTGGGGCCTCCTTGGATATTATTACGAGAACTCTTTTATTTTCTTGCTGTTTTTTCTGGAAGTATGGAATTTAGTTTAAGTCATTGTAGATGCCTCATATGTTACATGTTATATATTTACATGTGTATATGTCCTGTAATGTTTTAGTATATCCTCCAATAGTCTATGTATATTGCAGAAATTAAACAAATACTCATTTAAAAATCTCTTTGGCCAGGGGCACCTGGGTGGCTCGGTTGGTTGAGCATACAACTCTTGGTCATGGTCTTGGGGTTGTGAGATCCACCTCCGAGTTGAGTTCCATGCTCAGTGCAGTCTGTTTGAGATTCTTTCCCCCTCCCTCTTCCTCTGCTCCTCCCCCCACTCGTGCTTTCTCTTTCTCTAAAATAAATAAATAAATAAATAAATAAAATCTTTAAAAAAAAATCTTTGTCCTTTATCTAAAAATCAATCTTTTAAGTGCCATGAGGTCAATAAAGATAGACCAGATAGTGGTGCTGCCTCAAGGGAGTTACTATCTATCCTGAGGAAGTAAGATACTGAATCATGCATGTAAGGGATTCAAGAATAAAATGAAAAGTGTTAAGACAAATGCAAAGTTAGACAAGAATTCAGAGAAAGGAAAGAGCACTTCTGGCTGGGACCACCAGGGGAGAATTTTGTACTGGGGGGAGGCATTTTAGTGTGGACTTAGAAAAACAGGATTTGGTCAAACATGAAGAAAACTGGTCATTTGGGTGGGCAAACATCTGGTCATTTGAGAAATAACAAGTAGTTCAGTTTGATGGAACTAAGGGAGGTTGTGGGGAATAAGCTAGAGAGGGTAATTTGGAACCATCTAATGTAACATGAACACGAATGTCAGACCTAGAGAGAGAGGCAGCAGGGAGTTATGAGTCTATTAAAGGAGCTACCTTTGTTCTCTGGCTATAACTAAGAATTGGACAAGAAAGCTGTGCCTTAGCCTCTGTTGCTCAAAAGGGAAAAAAATGGCCACTTAATGTTTGCATCTAGTTAAGTTTCATGGTGGAAAATTCCCATTTACGTTCCCTAATTAATAGCAGTTTTCAGGGAAAGTGGTTCAAGCCAGTTCTTGGTAGGCAGTTCTAAAGAAGCAGTACAGCATTCTTATTTCGGCTACAGCTTCTCTTCTTCCAACTGTCTAACATGAGCAAATTAGCATTCTTTACTTTCACAATAGTATTCTCAAGTCATGTGAGCTGAGTGTCACAACTGGCCATTGAGAGAGATAATCTGCCATTTTGCAACGTGAGTTAAATAATTACTTCCTTTCACATTCTTTTCTATCTCCTTTTCCTGCTCCCAGCCCCCCTTTTTCCCACCCTTCTTGTTCCATCCTCTCTTCCTCCTTGCTCCCATCCTACCTGTGTTACATAATGTAGAGGTGAAGAGCAATGGCTTTAGAGTCAAATGACCTGCATTACAATCTTGGTGCTACTACTGACTGGTTGTGAAACCTTGAGATAGCTATCTAGTTTCTTTGATCCTCAGTGTTCTCATCTACAAAATGGGATAATAATAATACTCACTTGATAGGGTTCTTTAGAATATTCATGCACTAATACATGCAGAACACTTAGAACAGTGCCTGGCCCATGTTCAGTACTCAGTAAATATTAGCTATTATTGTTACTATCATTGTCCTCATTGAAGATGGGCTTTTTAAAAAATGTGGAGAGAAATAAATCATACTGTTTCATGTTTCATTTTAGAACTAAGAGATTTATTTTGTTATTGAAAACATGTTATTATGAAATAACATGTAGAACTTACAACCTAGCTCCATATAATGAAGACACTGAATTATTGCAGGCTGACTGATAAGTGGGTAAATTTTACAAATACAACCCTTAAATCACCTAGAAAATCTAGCCATATTAAAGACACCTTCTTATATTCTCTTACTGAAATAGAGAAACATGTCCGGGATATGACATATTTTATATATAAGACCTGAAGGGTCTTGGTTTTTTAAGGATTTTTTAAAAATCAATGTTTTGACCATTTATCTGTTTTTCTTTTATTGTTTCCTTTATTGGGAACATCCGGTGTACCGTACCTTGACATTTGAAAAGGTCAGTATGCTTCCACATACAAGTAAGCATATTCTCCTTGAAATAGGTCGAACAAAGAATTCCTGGTACTTTTTCGTTAGGATAGTGACTTTAATAAGAGAAAATAGCAGAATTTAAATCTGTTCTGATAACCATGATTCCAACAGGTATGATAACTGAGATCCTAATAGGTTTGACAAAGTATACAAATGTAACATTCTCAACACCACTTTGAAGGCTCTTCCTCCATAGTACCTTTGTATATCTGTGTAACTTGCTTTCTAAAACATTTATGTTTTTGTATCGGTTGTGACTTGCTGCTCTGTATCACTCTTGGGGCCTTTTTACCTTTATAGAGCCCCCCTTAATATCTCCTGTAGGGCTGGTTTCGTGGTTACGAAATTGGTTAATGATTGGCGATTTTGGAACGTCTTTATTTCTCCATCAATTCTGAATGACAGCTTTGCTGGATAAAGGATCCTTGGCTGCATGTTTTTCTCTGAAAGAGCTTTAAAAATGCCCCCCCAAGCCTTTCTCTCATTCCAGGTCTCTGTAGACAGGTCTGACGTAATCCTGATACCTTTGCCTTGGTACGTGAGAAATTTCTTTGCCCTGGCCGCTTTCAATACTGTATCCTTGGATCTAATATTTGCGAATTGCACTATGACATGCCGTGGCGTAGGTTTGTCCTGGTTGAGCTTGGATGGGGTCCTCTCTGCCTCTTGGACACGAATGCTTGTTTCCCTTGCTAGATTAGGGAAGTTTTCAGCTACAATTTGTTCAAATATCTCTTCTAGACCTCTGTTTTTCTCCACCCCTTCAGGGATGCCGATGATTCTGACATTGGATCGTTTCATAGAGTCAGTAATCTCCCGTAATCTACATTCGTGGGCGTGGATTTTTTTAAGACCAGCTTCTATTTTCGTTTTTTCTTCTACTAACCCATCCTCCAATTCGCTAACGCGTTCCTCTGCCTCGGTGACCCTGGCCGTCAGAGCCTCTAGTTTTGACTG
>NC_048219.1:39619143-39875213 GCF_002007445.2 Ailuropoda melanoleuca
GGGGGAATGAAACATGAGAGACTATGGACTATGGGAAACAAACTGGGGACTTCAGAGGGGAGGGGGTGGGGGAAGGGGATGGACTGGTGGTGGGTAGTAAGGAGGGCACGTATTGCATGGTGCACTGGGTGTTATACGCAACTAATGGCATCAAACTTTACATCAGAATCAGGGGATGTACTGTATGGTGATTAACATAATATAATAAAATAAAAATTATAAAAAAAAAAAATAAAACATTTATGTTCATCAGCATTTTCAGATATTTGAATTACAATTTCTCAACTTGAGTTTTCAAGTGAAGAGGTGGGATATGAATGGGAGGGGACCTTCCCTCCCTTCCTCTTTCCTTCCCTCCCACTCCTTCCTTCCCTTCCTTGTCCCTTCTTTTGCTTTTTTCCAAAGGCTTTAATGTCATGTTGATTCTTTTAAACTGATAAATGTTGCAATTAAATAATCATCACAGACACTTGTGTCTTCCTCTCACTGTAAATTTATCAAATAAAAACAAATTAGTTGTCTTTATATACAGTCTATTAGATTGTGAATGCCTTTGGGCCAAAAGCAAGATACCCTTTTAAAGTACCCAGAAATCACAGTGCTTGTGATCATGCGAGATACTTTGTCCTGTTTGTGGCTTTGTTACTTAACTTGTACACTTGGATAACAATTCTTGCCCTTCCTGTCTACCTCATCTGATGGGGTTGTTGAGCAATATTCATGCATTAATGCATACAAATAATGATATCACAGTAATGATAATAACATACAACTTCTGTTCAGTGCATGAAAATTTAAAAAATGTTTCCTTAATATAAGGTGAGGTATGTGAAAGCACTTTGAAATATAAAACGCAAAGCAAATACAAGGTACTCTTTTCAATGACAAGTTTAAAGAAAACTGTTCTATAAGGAACAAAGTCTTTTCGGTGCCATTAAGCATTTAATTTTATTTTTCAAATTATGGATTCGTCCCATGAGAAGTGATGTACTTAACATCAGCATATGTGAAGCAGGACTAGCGTAACGCATAAATGTAGTTCTAGGGGAGCTGGGAAGGCACCAAGAATGTGCTTGCTTTGCCATAGCTTGAAATGGAAAATGATCATTCTCTTTGGTTAGTTCTGAAGAGCTAGCAGATTGACAAAGGATCTAATTTTACACTGATGCAATTTAGATTAAAACATAAAAGTTCTGGTGTTAGAATACATGTACTTATAAATTTTATTCAATTGGACACTTTGAAAGGAGTGCTCATATTTCAGCAATATCCAAGTAGATGTTAGAATGATGGAATATATTATTGTTGAAAGTGACTTCAGGAATCATCTATTCTGTTAATTTGATGGGGAAACTGAAACCCAGAAAGGCAAAATGATTTTGCTATGGCCACATGAATTTTTAATAGCTGAGGCACACTTTTTCTATATATTGCCCCCCATATTTTGACTCTAATAATTCAAATTCTCACTAGATTGTGCTCCCTAACGGCAGGTACTTTGACTTACCCATCCATCCATCTATCCATCCGTCAAGAATTTATTAAACCTTAATTTAAAGACTCATATGTGTAACAGTGTGTTAAGTAATGGAGATACAAGGGTGAATGGAATGAGATGATTGCTCTCAAGGAGCTTGCAGTGTTGGGAGGGGAAGAGGAGAAGGAGAAGATGTCTGTAATTTAAGTAAAAAAATGGAGCAAATATCAGAGGTACCCAGTAACAGACAATGAAAAGGGGCTAATAATTACTCTGCAGAGAAATCAGAAAAGTGTTTTGACAAGAGATGTTTGAGTTGGATCATGAATAAAGGTCACTTCCTCACCTAGCAAAACGTCAATAGTTCATTGAATACATAAGTGAATAATCAAGACTTGGTAACTTTCTAATATGACCTTGTTGTTACTAATATCAAATACAAATAAATTGTTTCAGTGGTAGTTTTCCCTACAGTATTTGCTTTATGGAACCATCTTTCTTTCTTTCTTTCTTTCTTTCTTTCTTTCTTTCTTTCTTTCTTTCTTTCTTTCTTTCTTTCTTTTCCTTCCTTCCTTCCTTCCTTCCTTCCTTCCTTCCTTCCTTCCTTTCCTCTTTCTAAACTTTAACTTTCTTGGCACATGAGGACATTCCTTTATCCCTTCCCTACCTAATTAATACAACAGCTTTGATCTTCTAAAACTTAGAGATGTTTTAGAAGACATAGGACAAAGCAGTAAAATGATCATTATTTTCAAACTGAAGAAACAAAAACAAAAAAACTGTCCTTAGAACTCCTCCTTACAGAAGAATTCCAGTTAATAAATGTAGAAGGAGAGGCACCTAGGTGGCTCAGTCATTTTAGCATCTGACTCTTGATTTTGGCTCAGGTCATGATCTCAGGGTCGTAAGATGGAGCCCCACCTCTGGCTCTGTGGTCGGCTGGGAGTCTGCTTGAGATTCTCTCTCTTCCTCTCCCTCTGCCCCTCCCACTGTTCACACACACACACTCTCTCTCTCATATAAATAAATAAATCTTAAAAAAAGAAATGTAGAAGGAATGAGAGAAATAGAAAAGTCACCTGTAGAACATAGCATTGAAGAATTGCAGGCAAGATCCACCAAAGGACACTAAAACTACTGGGTTTGAGAAAGAACATGTATTTCTATAGTCTCAAAGTATCTACCCCCAAGATCCTTATTACAGAAACAAAGGTAGTAATTTTATAGTGGAGAAACCCAGCAAATTCAACATCAACCAATGGTCAAGTTTAATATGATTGGTAATAATGTATATCAAAATCATGTCCCCTCTTATAGGATGCACTCAAAGAATGCATCACTTCTGAGGGATATTTTACGGCATAACTGATTGGTACTCTTTCAATATATCAAGGTCATGGAAGGTAAAGAAAGAGGCAGGAACTATCATAGGTTGAAGGCGCTTAGAGAAATTTTAAAACTAAATTTAATATGAGATACTGGATTGGATCATGGAATAGAAAAGTGAGCAGAAATGGGAAAACCAGTAAAATATGAATCAAAACTACAATCTAGTTAATAGTTAATAACACCTTGTTAATGTCTTAGTTTTGGTAAGTGCACTATGGCTATACAATACATTAACTTTAGGGAAACTGAGTGAAGAGTTCAGGGTACACAGCAATACTCTACTGTTTTTGCCACTTTCCTGTAAGTTCAAAATCATTTCGAAGTAAAAAAAAAATTAAAAAGATAATTCTCTTGACACATTAGGGACACTTAAGAAGCTATCTGAACATCAAAGACAGGGTAAAATGTTCAAAGCTTATCCAAATTATTCATTAAAGAAAATTTTGATACAGAAAAAACTGGATGCGTTTCCATAACACTTTTACTCTAGTGTTTAAATGAAGTATAGAAGTTAAAGCATGGAATTTAATTGAAGTATATGATTGCTTTCACCAAAGTAACTTTGAGCCTATAAAATGTCAGAATTAGTTTTAACCTGTCTAAACCTGCCCCACCAATGTTTTGATCTTTATGCTGCAGAGTATAGTAGCTCCCATCTTATCCACAGGAGATAGAGCCAAGCCAGTGGATATCTGAAACCACAGACAATACCAAACTCTGTATGTACTGTTTTTTCATACACATCTATGATAAAGTTTAATTTACAAATTAGGCACAGTAAGAGATTAACAAGTATAAGTGATAATAAAATAAGACAATTATAACAATTATACTGTAATAAAAGCTATGTATTCACAGTCTCTCCTCTCAAAATACCTTGTACTGTACTGACCCTTTTTCTGGTGATGATGTGAGATGGTAAGATGCCCACGTGATGAGATGAGATGAGGTGATGATGTACTCATGGTGACATAGCTATTCAAGGCTACTGTTGACCTTCTGACGTCACTTCTGGAGGACAGTTGACCTTGGGTAACTGAAGCTGTGGTGTGGAAAGAGAAACCAGGGATAGGGGGCCCTACCGTGCCTAATACCAAAGAAGAAAGTAGGCGACTTCTCAAGTGTATCCAAGTGGTTGATTCTGGGATGTAAAAAACGATAGGGCTGCAAGACACCTCTGTAGCAAAGAGAACAGAATCTGTTTCCCTATAGAAAATATTTTCTATCCCAGAAGATGTTATTGGCTTGAAACTACTAGCCAATAGTCACAGGATTGACTTTCACATTATGAAACTTTCTAATAACTAATATTTTTATTACTCAACTTAGGCTTTTCTTTGTGACAAATTATTTTAGTCAGCTGATGATTTTAATTGAGGGATTTTCTAAGCTATTCAAGTGTAAGAGTTCATAGGTAATTCTGTTTTCTGTGTTTAGATTGCTAGATGTATATATTTCTAAGTCATGTAAAGGTTTATTTGTTTGACCATAACTGAGCTAAGTGGGTTTTATTGCACATTATTTCTAATAATATCACGTGTTTGAAAATTCCACTAGTTTAAAATAGGTAGATTCTAGTTCTAATTACTAAATTTTCTTTGCTCAAAATTCTGTGCAGCAAAGGTGAAAGGATTTGTTTCCAAGGAAACAAATGCACTCCATTTTCATCACATAAAATGTTTTCTGCAAGAAAATTCCATAACCAGTCTCCAGGGAGATACCGTGTCATAAGATAGCTCTCATTGGAGATTTTTCCAAAGGAACACTTTATTTTATTTTTGTTCCCTCTGAAATCATCCTGCATTAGTGTAATTGTAATTGTATTGGATTTCAAAAAAATTAACAACAGAACCATTGTCAATCACCTTATTAGGGTCATAAAATGTACAATTCCAGGAGAACGGGATTTTCCTCTGACCATAAAGATATGTTTATATTGGAGTCTAAATAGCATGTATTCAGGATGTTCACTTGAGAAGAAACAGCTTGTTCTAAGGACAATACCTGTCACCCTGAGGGCTGAGAAAGAACTTCACTCTTTATTGGCATTTATTTGAAGTTGGAAGTGACTGCTTCTTTTTAAGAAATTTGAAAACCATATAAATAGCCTGGCTTTCCATATTCTAGTGATTGAAACTGAATAACAAATAAGGAAACTGCAGGAAGTAGATTCAGCTCACAAAAGTCTGAGGCTCTGTTTGTTCTGATACATGTCTTGTGATATATCTCATAATCGTTGGTCTTACCCGTGTAGTGCTTGCATTTAGGGACACTGTGTTATTCATCTTGCGGCCTGGACCTGGGATATAATAAGTACAAAATCTTTGATAATGGAATGAAATAATTACAGAGTAAGAAGACAAATTTTTGAAGTGGAAAACAAAATCATTGTGGTATTATGGGGGTGGGGGAGGAGAGATGGTGTAACAGTCAAAATTAGAAGCCATGGCTCTATCACTTACAAATTCTGCAACTCAGCAGGTCACTTAAACCTCTCTTTAAATGGGGAAAGATGTCTTTATCTCATAACATTGTTAATTATTATGTGTAAAAATATATTTATTGAAAGAATTTCTTTAAAATATGGAACTATTCCATGAACAGAAGTATGATTTGTTCCTTTGTAAAAGCAGTAACCACGTGATATGTCTTTCTCTTGATTTAGGAGATGTATTACATTTGCCTTGTTTCTACTGCAAATCTCCTGTATGAGCCAGCTAATGTGAAATAATTAGAAAACATCACCTTGCTAGGGTAGCCCTAGAGTCTAAAAAATAGAAGTGATTTTTTTCAATTCTGTGAAAGATCAGCCTAACTCTGATACTACAAACCCCCCAAATTTTGTCTTCAAAAGTCCAAAATGTGGCCTGTAAGGCAACCCACTTAGTCTGGTCTTTTCCATAACTCAAAAGTATAGTCAGCCAACTAAAGAAGATGGGGAAAATGGATCTGTGTGTGAAATGGAGACCCAGTGGACCCAGTAGAGTCTCTCTAAAAGGTTTTGTAGTCACATACTTTGTGAAAGAGAGACTCACATGATAGATAGTGGCACATAGGAAATAGCAGATACTGACGACAAGATGTGGCGTCAGTAAAACATTTACTCATTTTTCTTTCATTCATTCATGTGAAGAAAATCTTTATGGAGTGCCACCTAAATGCCAGGGACTAGGCTAGATGCTTTCAACACACATGATCTCATCTGATAACATGTGACATTTGGCAAAGAAATATGATTAACTCCATGTAATGGATGCTGAGGGGTACTACCCAGACCCCTCTTAATGACTGAGCACTCACTCTCAGCTGCCCCCAAATGGGATCAGTGGAATGCTCTTGCATGATTCCCTATCAAGAATTGTTCTCGACCAAAGACAGGCGCCTTGCCCATGGTCCTACAGCTTCTTGCATCCAGTGACTGATAGATACGGGTTATAAAGGCTCAGCAGCTCATCTCCATTGGGGACATCACTGAAGGGCCACAGTAACTCCAGAGCATCAGTAGGTTTGGCTGAGGCCTCTGTCGAAGCAGCATCGCAGTTCATCTGCTCTGTCCAATCCTGTTTCCTTCACCTCTCAGAGATGTGATGTTTGCAAAAGCCCTGGCTGACAAACCTCCTGCACACAGATCTTGAAGACTCAGAATCTATTTCCTGAAGATCCATTTTATGAATGAGGAATCTGACGTTAAGGGAAGTTGTTTTTTTTGTTGTTGTTTTTTTGTTTTTTGTTTTATTTGGGGTCACACAAGCCAACGTAACCAGTATGTGGTGGAGTCAGTATCCCGTATCCAAATGTCATGATATTGTAAAAGCCAGCAATTAGAAATGGGTTTTAAGTTTGGAAATAAGCCTCTGCCAGGTCATTTTAATTTCTTATCCCAGACTGGTGGTCTGATGCTCTCAGAATTAATTGGTCAGAAGGGTTTAAGGGCAGGATAGATATGTCAAAATGTCACCATTAACAAGAGTAGGAGCTAGTGAACAGATGAAACTTAGAGTGTTACCAAGAGGAAACATACATTTACATCATTTGTTTTATTGGGCTCTTGTTAAGAAGTCAATTCCACTTAGCAGATACTTATTTAACCTTACTGTTTTCAATATATAACAAAAAATTGGACTATCAAAATAAATGACTATAAACAACCTAAAATATTTATGGGAAATCATGTCAAAACAAAAACACCTATTAGTAACAGAAAACAGATTATTAGTTTAGAAGACCTGGGGATATGAGAGAAAGTTAGATTCATATTGAACACTAGTTTTATGTTGCCTATGAAAATGACAAAATCAGACTTCATGCCAATGTTAACCGTCAATATTTTATGAATGCTTAATATAAATTAATAACCAGTGAAAGGATGGTGATTTAACATTGCTATTTTTTCTAGTAATAAAAAATTTGAATCTGTTAATAAATATCTACTGAGCAGCTACTGTGTGTGCTAGACATTGTTCTAAGCAGTGGGGCTAGAACAATGAATGAGAGATGTGGTCCCTCTCACATTCCCTTATCTTATACTGGGGCTATGCAGTCAACAAGTAAATAAATAAATATATAAACAACACCATTCTGTGAGCTGACAGCTCAACAGTGAGGCATCAGCCAATTCAGAATCTGTAGAAAGAACCTCCAGGCAACAGACCAACACAGAACCCTATGGGAGAAGGAAGGGAAATTTGAAAAACAAAAAAAAAGGACAGGATGGCTGGAGTGGAGGAAGTGATGGGGGGAGTGTAGAAGTGGCTTTAAAGTTAGCCGAGGGCCAGATCATTGTAGGTCATGAATGAGAATTTCCATTTTATTCTGAGTATGATGAGAATTCATTAGCGTGTCTTAAGAAATGGAATGAGATGACCTTATTTGTATTTTTTATAAGATTATTCTGACTCGGAGTGGCCCTGAAAATTGTGGGTATATTCGATAGCCACTCAAACATTAGTTAGTGTCAGGTGCTAAAGGGACCATGCTTCAGACAGATCTCAAATTCCAGCTGTTTCTTTCTATCCAGAGGTTATCCTCTGGGTCCCAGTCATCCTATTTGTAAGAGGGAATAGTAAGAGTTAGTTGGCAGCACAGTCTTTAGTGCCTGACGCGGGGTGGGTGCTCCGTATTTGTGATAGAAACAAATGTAGAGTATAGGACTGTGTGAATAGTGATGCGAATATGCTGTCTTTTCTGTTCCTACTTTTGTTGGTGCTAGAAAGTCCTAGAAATAAACTCTGACCTTTCTTAAAGAGAAAAAATAATTGTTTTCTTTCTTATTTCTCCCCCTATTTTTCTCATTGCCTTGAAATCCCATACCCCAGGCACACTCTTTGTCTTGTCTCCAGATCACATAGGGCAACCTTAGATAGCAGCCTGGGATGTTACAGTACATTTATGGAGTGTGTGCATTTGTATTTTATGCTCTTCTCTGCGTTAGCAGTGATTCAAGAATAAAGCACAGGAGAAGACTAAGGTCATCCAACTCATTTAACAGGCTTTTTAGGACTAGAGAGATTCAGATACAGCTCAGAGGCAACAGTAGCATATGGTAGAAAACATTATGCTTGGAAAATCTATTCCTTTGGAGTAGCAGCTGGATACAAGAGTTGATTCAACTAGCGTCCAAGTTGCTCGCTTAGAGCGTAGACATTAATGGCAAGGGGTTCCAGCAATCTCTTCTGATATTGCAGTCTTGTGATTTTGCTTTAAGTGAATAGGAAGAACTTGGTAGAAGCAGGAGGAGACTTGGTGATAAGGACTCACTCAGATACAGAAGTGGGGAGGTTCCCCCTGTTCTCCTGTGGTGCTATTCACATTTTCTTTGCAATATAATGCCCCACAACGTTATAAGGCCCAGGTGATGCTACCAACTGCCTACACGGTAGAGGCAGCTTTGGATATCACTATCAGGTATCTGGAGAAATCCAGTGTGTATTATTATTATTGCTAATTTATGAATCTCATTTCATAAGCTTGGAAATGCAATAAATACTACTTCCTTCATCTTAACTTCTGTCTCTGAGATCTACTCTACTTACTGGTTGAAGACTCAAGTTCAGGTCTTCCTGGGGTTCTCACCCTCAATGGTGACTCACAACTCCTGATCTTACTGCCAAGTATGACTAGGACAGCCTTGTCTCTGGTCCTTGGACCTACAGGCTAACCTGACCATGAGAAGAAGCCTGCTGTCCCTATTCTTATAGCTTACTTAGGGCTGGCAGCCTTCTGTTGCTTCCTTACCATGCTTGGGGCTCAGGAATCTTAATCAAGACTTCCTCTGATCCTATCTGCCTAGAAGCCCTAAGAAGCCTTCTCCCTTCTGGGGGTCCTTGCCACCTTCCTGATGGTATTATTGGTGAGCAGAGCCCAGGACCTCTCTATTCTCAGGAACCTGACTTGGGGGAGGGAGCACTGAGGAGTGTTGGTAGATGATGTTGAGGCCTCTCTGTGTTCCCATTATCTACCATACTAAAGGGTTTCTGCTTTTCCCCATTCCTTCACTGGGGCAATGAGCTCAAAACCTACTGCTTAACTTTAATGGGAAATAAGGGAACAGGGAAAAGGCAGGGAGAGAAAAGTGTAGGTTATCTCAAGTATTATATAGACAAAACTTGGGGGGAAAGACTCCTAAATCTGCCACTGAAGAGTGGAAATCTTTTCAAAATTGAGACAGAGATCCAAATGAATATATCGAAACCAAAAGAACAGTTTTCACATCATGCCAGAACTCTGTTGGCTTCCTGAGAAAATATGATCTGATTCAGCATGAGAAACATTGTGTCTTAGGCAGAGAGTTACAGAGTTGGCACTGTGGAGTTAGTTTGGGTAAGCAATGCAATTATGCGGTATTTTAGAAAAATTCTCTATTTAGTAATAGGACACACTAAGATGCAATTGGTACATAAAGCAGAATAGCTCTCAAAGGTACACGCCCCTTTACCTCTTCTCTCCACGCTCAGACAGCTCTGGCCCTTTGTTTTATCTTTACCGTAGCTTGGGTCTTCTCTTTTTGGTGTTTCAGGGCTAGAGGAAGCTCCTGTTAATGTTATCGGACACCTCATACCTTATTTCACATATACATTTCGGGTCAGCTTTTGAAGTTACCAGTATGCTTTAGTGGGCTAAACATGGATCCTGGTCCTAGAGGACATAGATGCATATCCCTTGCTGCACTTAATTTACCTGGTGGTTTTTAGCATGTTGCTTATGCTCTCTAAGGCTCAGTTTCCCTATTTGTAAAATAGAAATAAAAATAGCTACTTCATAATTTTCTTCTGGGGTTCAAATGAAATACTATGATGGAGGAGATCTGTAAAAAACTAGCTTTTATACAATCCCATCCTTTTTTTCCAAAAATGTTTGTTAGATGTTTGACATGTGCCAGAAACTTGGCTTTGGAGATACATAGATAAATAAAATAGAACCACTTCCCTGCAGCAGTATAGCCTAGGCAAGAAGGTAGGTAAATAGAAAAGGACAATGTAAAGCACTATCTGTAGAGATAGAATTATGTCATACCATGGGTAAGAGAGGTAACCATGCAGTCTGTATATAGGAGGGTAGTGCTAGAATTAGCTTCCTGAAGGAGTTGATACCTAAATTGAGTCAAAAGGATGAAGAGGAATTTGGTGGTATGAGGAGGATAGGTGAGAAAGACATTCAACGGTATCAATAATAGAGTTATAAAAGACAGGGAAGTAACAAACACCCAGGCGTTGGTGTGTGTTGGTGCAAACAGAGGAGCCATACATATTAATACTGCTGGAGCAGTATTAATGCAATTACAATTATTAATATAGTTTATTTCTTTACTTTTGAAGACTTTATTTATTTACTTACTTATATATTTGGGAGAGAGAAAGAGAGAGCACAAGCAGGGGGAGGGGTAGGGGGAGAGGGAGAAGCAGACTCCCCGCTGAGCAGGGAGCCTGATGCTGGGCTCCATCTCAGGACCATGGGATAATGACCTGAGTGGAAGGCAGATGCTTAACCAACTGAGCCACCAGGCGCCCCTTATTAATACAACTTAAAACAACATATAGCTAGAGATGAAAATGAGGAGGTAGTTAAAGTCTAGATTACTCTGATAAGGAGTTCAGACTTAATTCTTTGGGTGGTGAGACATCACTGAAGGATCTCTTACCATCAGATTTTAATTTTAAATAACCCCATTGAAGGGTTTTCACTGGGTCAGTAGCAGATTTGAAATATCAAGTCCTCAGTCAGAGTGACAGGTTAAACCAGTCGTCCAGGGGGAACAATGACAAAGACAAAGACCTGAATCAGCACAATGGCATGAAGAGTAAAGTGTAAAGAAAAGAGCAAAACTTGGAGATTGATTTATTTGGCTGTTGGGGATACTGACTTAAATATGGGAATCAGTGACGGCTGATGCCAATGATTAAGAAAAAATATAGAGGTAGAAACAAGTTTAGGCAAGGATGAGTTTTGTTTGGAACAGATATAATTTAAGGCATCCAGATGAAGCTGTGTGGTTGGATGTTAGGATCATGAACATGAAGCTCAGGGAAGAGTCTATCCCCGTAATACACATGTATTCGTTATACTTCATAAATGCAACTTGAGAGACAGTGATCATAGAGCCTTTTGGTCACTTTTAGTTCCCCAAATAGTCTCATTTTTTTAATTAAAATATTCGATCTCATGTAGTAGCTGAAATTTCAAATTGCCATTTTAAGTTAAAGCTTTTGCCCTCCCACCCTTTGGGCATACAAGGATCAGGAAAGGTCTTTCTTGACTGGTACCAATATAACAGTTTTGAGTTGTTCTGGTTGTTTCAGATCCTTCAAGGTCATTTTTTTCTCCCATGGGCATTTTTGTGGGCTCATTGAAGAACTGTGTACTGAGCTATACTGACTACAGATCCCTCCGTGCCAGTAGTGTGGCTGATTGCTTCTAGCCTCTCCCCACCCTCACCTCTGCAGTACCTCTTTGTGAAAATGCATTAGTATACCTCTAATCTAACCTATGCTCTGCACTTCCAGTTCTGCTCAGGTGCTATAGCACTTTATTCTGGAGCATGGACTACTTGACATCCGTCACCTTGGAGCCTCAACCAAAACCAAGGTAGAATGAACCCTATTTTTAGGTCCTATTTCAAAGATGTATGAATCATTTCATTAGAAGTTTTAATGGAAATGATGAGACCCTTCGCCCCAAGCAAGAATGCTCACAAGGGAAGGTAAGTGAAATAGGGACAGATTGCTGGGGGAAAACATCATTCAGAAAGTGAGGAGAGGCAGAGAAGGAGAGAAACAGAAGCAATGGAATAGAAGTTGAAGGGGAACTACAAGAGTAAGGAGTCACAGAAATTACAGAGTAGGAGTTATAAGAAGGAGGGCATAACCACAATATTAAATACATGTGATTAGATAAGGACTAGCATAAGAAAATATCAGATTTAGCAATTAGGAGATCAGTCATTACCTCAAGCAAATCCAGTTAAAGAAAGGGAAACAATGAAGGCTTTTGAGAAGTCTGGATGAAAGAGGAGAGTACAGATGTTAGATGCAGGGCGAAGGTAGAGATTTTGGAATGGGAAAAACATATACATGCTCACAGGTTGAGAGAAAGCAGGCGTTAGTGAGGGATGATTTGAACATACAGGAAAGAGAGAGGATGACTGATGGCAGACGTTTAAAGCTGATTATTCCTCCTGTAGGCAATTTTATGACTTCATGGGGTACAGGAAAGAAGGAGCTCAAGAGCACAGCTAAGAGGTTAGGGCTACTGAAAAGGAGGGATGCTATCTCATTCTCTGAAGAAGGAGTGGAGTTACATCAGCATGCATTGGATGTTGTTTGTGCATGGCAGCAGAAAGTTGAAGGGGCTCACAGACGATAACTTTAGTTTTCTCACTGATGGTAGGGGGTAAGGCTATTTTGCTGAATGTGATGAATCAGGATCTGAGTCACTCATTCTAATCTACTCATTTAGAAGTTAGAAAAATTCAGCCGAGTGGAGGGTATTATTATGCCCAACATAGAGATGTGGAAACAGTGATTCAGAATACTTCAGTGACTTGTCTTGAGGTCACCCAGGTGGCTAATGTCAGAGTCTGGACTGTAGCAGGAGTCTCCAGATTGTTAGGCTATTGAAACTCGAGAGTCTTAAGAGATTTGTATGTTTTATGTTTACCAAAGTATAAGGCATAAAAGTAGAAAATTTAAAAAAAATCTCTTATCACCTTTCCTCTCTCCTTTTCATAGCTAAGCTTTAACAATTATTTACTGAGTATCTTCTATCCTCTATCATATCTTGTGATAGGTGCTATGCTGGGAAACCAAATACGCAGCTAATATTTAACAGTACTTACTATGTTCCAGTAACTATTCTAAGTACTTTACACATATAAATAACTATAGTCTTCACAACAACCCTATGAAAGTGAAGAACTATTACTGTTTCCACATTATGGCCGATGAAACCGAAGTCTGCTGGGGTTAACTAACTTACATTGGATCACACAGATATTAAATGACAAAGCCAGACTAGTCTAGCTCCAGCATGCAGTTTTATCCATGACGATGTATATAATTCCTGCTCTTGAGGGGCTTATTTTTTTTGGGGGGGAAGCAAAAGGAAAACAAGGTTGGCCTTAACAAATAAAGCGATCAATGGCAGGAAGATGTAACAATACAAGAAAAGCAATAATATAGGGCATGATGAATTGCAAAATGACTGGTCCAGGCAATTAGAAATCTAAGAGCTCAGGGCGCCTGGGTGGCACAGCGGTTAAGCGTCTGCCTTCGGCTCAGGGCGTGATCCCAGCGTTATGGGATCGAGCCCCACATCAGGCTCCTCTGCTATGAGCCTGCTTCTTCCTCTCCCACTCCCCCTGCTTGTGTTCGCTCTCTCGCTGGCTGTCTCTATCTCTGTCAAATAAATAAATAAAATCTTAAAAAAAAAAAAAAAGAAATCTAAGAGCTCAGCATGGACTAGTTGCCTGGCAGGTAGGATTAGAATGGTTTGACTCACAAATCTGGGAGAGGTAAGAATAGACAGAGCTTGAGAATAGGCAGCAACACTCTGAGGTTCCATCAAAATTACATCCATACTATAGTTCATTTAAAAAAAATGAAGAAAGCAAAAGGTAGGTTTTAGACAAAGCAGAGGGTTCACATCCATATCCACCTATCCATCCGTCCAGCAAATATTTATTGCATCTTCACTCAATATATTCCATGCTGGAGATGTTAGAATTCTTGGATTACAGACCATACCTTACTCATCTCTATATCTACACTGGCACACATTTTACTAATATTTAGGACTAACAGGTGTTTGCTTAATTTAATCGATCAAAGAGGATAGTCATTTAGTCCAAGTAGACCTTTTTTTAATGTGCATATATAACCCAAATTACCAGGCTAGATTCCCTTCTTTCAGGTGACTTCCCTCTTGGGGCCTTTATTGCTAACAAATCTAAGTTAGAATCTTCTCAACACATTGTGATAAATTATAGTAACATTGAACTGCAAAAAAGTAAGTGGGTAAGAGCCTCGATTCTTTTTACTTCTAAGGAAACTCTTTAGCACCCATTAAAGATTTACTGGCTTTATCCCTAATTTGTCCACATATCAAAGGTGTTTTGGGAGGGACAGGAGTACTGGAACGCACAGGTCTGGGTACAGCCTCTGTATTCATTTTTTATTGCTGGCATAACAAATTACTACAAATTAAGTGGCTTAGAACAGTCCCTATTTATTACCTCAGAGTTTGATAAATCAGAAGTCTGAGGGCAGCATGGTTCAAGTGGGTCTATTGCTCTGAGTTTCATAAGTCAAAGTCAGTGTGTCAGCATGGCTGTCCCTTCCTGAAGGCTCTGGGAATGAAATTCCTTCCAAGTTCATTCAAATTCTTGATAGAACTCCATTTCTTGTGACTGTGGGACCATTTTCCTTGTTTTTTTGTTTTTTGTTTTTGTTGTTGTTGTTTGCTGAAAGCTAAGCAGGAGCCCTTCTCTGCCCCTTAAGGCTGCCCAAATGCTTGTCATATTGTCCCCTCATCCTTAAACCAATGAAGGCTCATCTTTTGCACACTGCAGATCTTCCTAACTTCCCCTATGCTTCATCTCTCTTCTGCCTCCAAGAGAAGAAATGTTCTCTGCTTTTAAGGACTCAAGATGAGATTGGACCCACCAGGATAATCCAAGATCATCTTCTTCTCTTAAGGCCTAAAATTTTAATTATATCTACAAAGTCCCTTTTGCCATTTAGTGTAACACATTCACAGATTTTGGAGGATTAGGATGTGGATATCTTGGGAGGTCCTTATGCTTATTACTTTCTCCCTCCTAGGACAATGGGGCTAGGGCCACTGAAGTGACTCTTTTTATAAGAATACACATCTGCTCCAGGGCCACATACCTACCTGCTATCTCTCCAGTTCCAGTTAGAGAAGAGGTGGACATGATCTATGGCAAAATATTTTCATCGGGCATCCCATTGTATATATACTAGGTGTAGGACCAGTCTTGGCCTGTGTGAGGTGCTTAGTAAAGTAAAGCTGTTGCGACAGTGATCATAACAGTGATCCTACTGCATTTCATGTAAGACGCCATGTTAGTAACTGAAGCAGATTCAAAGCAAATAAAACATAGCCTCTGCCTAGGAAAAGTATTTATGTAGATAAATATATTGAACAGCTGGCACGGTAAACACCGTGAAAAGAGGTACTTCTTCTGTTCTTTGAAATGCTCATTTTAAACTGTCCTCAATCAGATAAAAATGATGTGAAAGGTGAAAAGCAGTTTGTTAATGTGCAATTTGCTCCAACTGGCACACTCTCTATGCAATGCCAGTCTTGCAAACCCAGAAAGGCCAGCCACTTGATGATATTGCCTCAGAGTGGGATATCCCCCAGACTGGGAATAAAGGTCAGCAAAGATTCTCAGATTTAAAAATAGAGAACCAGGCAACAAAGGACTCAATGCAACTTTTACAACTACAAATTAAATGCAAAGAATGACACATCATTACATAAGCAGCATAAAATATAACTTAAATGTCAAAAGAGTTGAAGATTCTTTAATCATGTAAGAAAAAAATTGCAATTTTTTTTCACATCTCAATTTGTACCATGCAAAAAAAAAAGTAAAATAGCATTGTTTTATAATGCAGAAATCAGTCATGTTTTTGTAGTGTTTATAGGAATCCTTATGTTTATTTTGTCCAACTTTAAAAATACCCATCTTTAAAAGTTCTCATGACTTCCAGGGACTGTGGATATATTTGAGTACAAGGGGTATTTAACTTATGATAGTGTTTAAATGGGATGTGTGTGCTTGTTAAAGTTGTAGTTAAGTCTTCTATATACGAAGGATGCATTTTCATTGGGAGGAGTAGGTGTATTGCAGATTGCTCTTGCTCTGCGACTTCAAATATAATTTCACATACATTTTGCTCTCTTGAAAATTAGCTTCGTGGCAGTTGGTTTCCCCACTTCTGCCACCCACTTACATTTTAGAGCTCTGTTTTGAAGCTTGTGAGATATATTTAAAAACATCATATTAACGTTTTAGGTCTCTGTCTAGATACAGTGGTTTCACATATGCTGTGCTTTGGTAGATGCAGAATCGTACTAGTGTTTGGTTGTCTAATATATCAGTCTAATCAGAGCTAAATGTATATGTATGTGCGTGTGTACGTATGTGTACACATATGCTTTTATATGTATAGTTTAGGAACTGTACCTTCACTTATTTATTAAATGTTTATTGAGCTCCTACTGTGTTTCCTGTGGTGACCTGAACACTGAGAACGCTAAGGTTATTAAGACACAGGATCTGATCTCAAGAGCTTTCAGAATTCTGGTTGAGAAAAACTTGGAACAGTATGTTGTGGTAAATGCTGTGCTAACAGCCAGCAGTGCATGTGAAGAGCTCTGGGAATACATAGGAAAGAAACATACTCTAAACTAGGGCAGAAAGAATTGAGCAAGGATTCCTGGAGAGGACTTGATCTTAGTGAACAAGTCTTTAGAAGTAATTTGTTTATTCAGGTTTCTGGTATTTTTGGTATCTTTTCAGACTGGATGAATTCGCCAATTTGGTGGAGGATGGGATGTAAAGGAAAGGCGAGTGAGTTAGAAAATGAAAGAGAGATTGAGGAGGTATCTCAGGATGTGTCTGCCACTTGCCCTAGGATATAACTTTCATTCCTGGTTTCTGTTTTCCATCCCTGGGACAGGGAGTTGGGATCATCTCCCTGTGTCCGGGGGAAGTCACCGTAGGCTGTATAATCCTTTCTGGCCTGTGAGAGGCAGGGCTTGAAGTGTTCTAGAGCAGTTGTGTTGAGGACATTTCCCCAGCCCGTCTCGGGTGGTGCTACTGTGGTCAGTGGACTTCCCTCCCAGGTCTGTTGTTGCTTGAACTAGGAAAGCAGCACAATGCATTATGTACCTGAGGCATCTTGAAAACAGCAGGGGAGTGGAAAAAAATTCTAAGTAACCTCTAAGAAAGTCAGTAAAGGTTGGTCCCTCTGCCAGTTTACATGTTGCTTCACTGGTCTCTCTCCAAAATTAGAAAAGCTACAATCCTTTGCCAGGAGTTCAGTATGCAAATATTTTCTAATAAAGAAAACCATAGGAGGAACTTGAATTTTGTTGCAGTATGCCAACACACTGACTCTGTGTGTGTGTGTGTGTGTGTGTGTACAGATTTTTTTTTCAAAACAGGAAACAGCATTAGAAAGCAAGCACAATAGAGTTCATTTACAAGAACACCTGCTTTAAAAATAACCCTACTTTTAGAAGGAAACAATTTCTGGACTAATTTTTGTATGTGTGTGGAAAACTCCACAAACAAATACGAAATATACTGTCAGCTTTGTACACACAGCATTTGCGTTGTGGGCTAGCCTTTATATTCCATCTGAAGTGTTGGGGTCATATTCTGATTTAATGATATTGTAATGTCTGTGTTTCACTCTTTTGGTTGACATCTGTCCACATCTGGTAACTTTTGTGTGTATATAGGCTTCAGTCCAGAGAGGGGCTTGAAGGAAAGAACATTTGAAGGTTGCCTTCAGTACTCACACTGGCCGCCAGGAAAGATCTCTATAAAGAAAACCCTCCTCCGAGGGGGATTAGATGGATAATAAGCTTTGGCAGAGAGAACAGTTCTGCTCACATCCGTGTTTGAGTCAGTGTTATAATAGGCACTGATAAAAGGCAATACCTGCAGTGTGAGAATATCACTACAAGAACCAGACAGTAGATTAGAATAAGAAGCACAAAAAATGCTTAAAGAATCAAGAAGAGCATGTTACCTGTATAAAAGATACCATTGAGGACCTATCTTTTTTGCCAGACCCTTAGATAGAATAAGAGACATAGGCCTTATCCTCAAGAGTTTGCCTTCTAATGAGGGCAACAGATCCACCCATAATTAACTATATCCTAATATATCGTAAGCCATTAGTACGACAAAATGCTGATTGATTTTGATCAAGAGAATTAGGGAGGTTTCACCAAGTAGATAACTTTTGAGTGGAACCTTGACAAATAGGGAGGATATCAATAGGCAGAGAAGGGGGAAATGGGAATAGTAGGTCAACATCAAGTGTTCGACTGGAATCCAGAGCAACAATTTGACTATGATCAAAGCATTGAGGAGTGAAGGAGGGAGGTGAGACTAACAGCACCGGTAGAGTGGAGTGGAACAGTGCAATCAGAAGAGTGCTAGCCAGAGTGTTTCTAGGACGGGTGGTAGAGTAGCAGACACTGCTAGGTGTCCAACTGGTATCCATGTTTCCTTTTCTCCCTGTGAACAGGGCCCTAATTCTAATTTGGAAGGCAAAATACCTACATAAAATCACAACCTTCTCAACTCGTTTGTAGCCAGGAATAGCAATGTAACTTAGCTGGGGCTTTTGAAATATAAGCAGAAGCAGCTCAGATGGTATTGTAGAAGGCTCTTTAAAGGGGGAGAGACACAACTGAAATTTGACTTTTTCATATTGCAGCGTGCCCTTCTTTCTACTCAACTCACATTGATGCAAAACCATCTCATCACCAGGATGAGAAAAGTCTTACACTGAAGGTGTTAGAGCCCTGGTTCTCAAGCAATAGTTCTGGTCTGTCCACGCCAGGCTCTTTGTTATAAGAGAAAAAATTAACTTATTTGCTTAAGCCACTATGGCCAGGCTTCTACTAATGCAGTTAAATTCAATCCTAACTGGTAAAGATGGCTTATGGGTAAAAGCAAAAATAGTTGACCAAATAAGCAAGAGTGATTCTGACTAGGAGTTATAAGTCCTAAGAATTGTGATGATGGAGAAAAGGAAACTTCCTTGGCCTTTTCGAGTCAGTACTTTGCAAAGGGTTCTGGTTCTTTCTCCCTCTCCCTCCCAATCTCTCTCTCTCTTTTTTCTATTGAACCATTGTGCTTTCTTAGAACATCCATCCATATAGCAATCAAATAAATATTCGTTGTTCATCTGCTATGTGTCAGGCATTGTGTTGTTTCCAGGGATACAAAAGTGTATATGATATGTCCTCTTAGGAGGCACATGATATAATGAAAATGAGAGTGTCAAAGTTCATCATAAATAGGCTGAATTTGAAAAATGTGATTTTAAAAAATTTCTGAAATTCAAATATAGAATAAATTATTGTTTATCAGCTGCACCAACAATTTGGAGTTTGAATTGGCTACCTATCTATTAGTGACACAGAAGAAAAGGGGCCATGGTACTTTGTCACTGGTGATTTTGAGTTAAGGTAACGCACAGTCAGTGTCTTTCTTTTTTTTTTTTTTTTTAAAGATTTTATTCACTTGACAGAGATAGAGACAGCCAGCGAGAGAGGGAACACAAGCAGGGGGAGTGGGAGAGGAAGAAGCAGGCTCCGAGCAGAGGAGCCTGATGTGGGGCTCGATCCCACAACACCGGGATCACGCCCTGAGCCGAAGGCAGACGCCTAACCGCTGTGCCACCCAGGCGCCCCAGTCAGTGTCTTTCTAAAGGAAAATCAATTAGGTAGCTAAAGATAGACCATCTTGGGAGACATATAAATGCCACCAGTTATGCCAGGATAATTATGGATGGCTACTCTGCTTTGGTGAATTTCCATAGGCTCCCATCTCTATTTTTCAAAACCACTGCACCCCAACAAATATCTAACTTTTAAGGTAGTAGAATGGACTGGTACCTGAAATATAACCTCTTTTCTACCCTGATAATGTTCTGGTGAGCACAAAAAGCAATCCAGAAACTTGACTGCCGCACCCTAAAATAAACATTTAATTTGAGCATTGATGCATTCCTTTCCAGATATTCAGCAAACATTTTTGATCACCTACTGTGTGCCAGACATCATAGGTGATGAGAAAACAAAGTAGAGTGGCATGTTGCTTGCCCTCAAGCTCCTGGGAGCCTGTGCATACAAAAGGAAACAGGCAGTTAGCAGTTTCCAGAGCAAATACATGCAAGAGCTGCAGAAAGTGCATGAAGGGTTAATTAGTAAGAAGCCAAGCAGTTTTAATGGTATCAGAGTCCTAGAGAATCTTGTAGATAATATAACTCAAACATTACAATGAGCAAGGCTATTATTTCTCTGCCCTGGTATTTGGACCTTACCACAAATAAGATAAGAGAGCCCAGGTGTATAACCATACCCTGAGGTGTCATTAGCTCTCATATATGACAAAATTAGGGCCTTTCATGGGAAGAAAGGCACCTCATCATCATCTTTGTATGATGAATGCAGTGTCTTTTGAGGTCTTTAGTATCAGGGATCTTTAGAAGTTGTTTCCAAGTCTTTTATTTAAGTAGTAGTCCTGCAGTCTTCAGATGATGGCAATTGATCTCCCACAAAAGCTTTTATGCCTTATTATTGCTTGCCCTTTAGGAAATGTGGGATGAGATAAAATGTAGACAGTGCCTTTCCAGCCATTGCATTGCTACTTTGCTTCCCACAGTAGATTGTTGGGCTTTTCTAGACAGATACAGAAAATTGTTTTTCTCCTAATTATTTCCACAGAGTGATAGTATCAGTTCTGCGACGTTGAGTAATGATCCCTGCTATTATTAAGATTGTGTGTGTGTGTGTGTGTGTGTGTGTGTGTTTTGAAAATCGTGTGACTACTGGATGACTGCAATATTTGTTTTGTTTCACAAAAGTCACCAAGGATAGAAAAACATTTGACGGGTCAACCTGTCGACCCCCCCATTTCTGGAAGTAACTTCTAACACCTGCTGTCAGATATTCTTATCCTTCTTTTTTGCTCACAGCAAAATAACATGAATATATTAAAACGACTCATTCTGAATGAGATGGTGCCATTTTCGACAACATTAGTGGACCTAGAGGATATTATGCTAAGTGAAATAAGTCAGAGAAAGACAAGTACCATATGCTTTTGTTCATATGTGGAATCTAAAAAACAAAAAACAGAAATAAACAAACAAAAAAAGAATCAGACCTATAAATACAGAGAATAAATTGATGATTGCCAGAGGGAAGGTGGGGGGGGGTGGACAAAACGGGTGAAGGGGAGTGAGAGATACAGGCTTATACTTACAGAATGAATACATCATGGGAGTAAAAGGTACAGCATAAGGAATGTAGTCAATGAGGCTTGAAGGGGGAGGAATTAAGATGGTGGGGGAGTAGGGAAACCCCAAGTTTGCCATGTCCCTTAAACACAGCTAGATAATTATCAAATTCTGAACGCCCAGGACACCAATCTGAGGACTGAGGGAACAAAACTGCAAGTCTACAAGTAGAAAAGTGACCACCTTCTGGTAGGAGGTGTGGAGGGGAGATTTGGGGAAGGTAAGAACTATGGGTGCTGCAGAGGGGAGAGCCCTGCTAATGGAGACTACTGCAAGGTATTATAAGCAGCGGAGCACAAGATCAGCAGTTTTAGAAGTCCACCACCACCAGGGTTGTGCCTGGCTTAAAGGTGCTCATGTGGGGAAGGGGGCAGAGACCTGGGAGTGGACAGTGTGGTCTGAGGATCCCCTGGGTCATAAGCAGAATGGGTGGCACCAATGTGCTTGCACTGTTTCAAGGCATAGAAATGGGGACTGCGGCTGAGGGCAGCGAGCCTGGGTGCCAGCCCTCTGCTCTGCCGTGCCATAAACTGTGAACTGCTGCACGGTCATGCCAATGATTTCTTGGAACTGGCCAGCAAAAAGAAAAAGTGCAGCAAGACCCTCCCCCAGAGGATCAGTGTGGGTCTGCACCATGGGAGTCCCTAAAATTTGAAGTTTTGAAACCCAGTCACGTGCCTGAGATAAAATAGCTCAGACACAGGCAGGGTGAAGGCAGGTATCTGAGGGAAGCCGGGACACAGAGGAATGATTGTTTGCTCTTCTGTGAGGACTTCCTGAAGAGCAGCAGGCACCAACTCTTAGCTCCCAGGCAAGAGAACAGGGTGGCACCATTTTCACCCTATCCATCAACTCTGAAAGTCTTCAGGGAGCAAAAACAGCGCCACCTAGTGGAAATCAGAGCTGCTTACACCAAGCCCCACCCCCCTGCGCCCTGCAGGTGCATCTCCATGAGGGCAAGTCCACTTGAGAACCAGCACAGCAGGCCCATCCCTCAGAAGACCAGTACAAACACCTCGCATGTACCAAGTCTACTGACTGACTGTAGAGTGCTGCAAAGCTTCAGCTCTAGGGGAAATAGGACCTAGCTTCCTTTTTATTTTAATTTTTAATTTTAAAAATTCCTTTTTAATTTTTTATTATTTTTAAAAATTTTTACTTATGTATATATAATTTTATTTTATTTTTAAAATTTTTGGATAGAGCTTCTTTTAACAAGCACACCAAAACACAGCCAGGACTTAGTTTTGTTTTTTTTGTTTTTTTTTTTTTTGTTTTTTTTTTTCCTGGATAAATGACAAGACAGAGGAATTCACCCCAAAAGAAAGAACAGGAAGGGGAAGTAATGGTTAGGGCTTTAATCAATACAGATATAAGTAAGATATTTGAACTAAAATTTAAAACAACAATTATAAGGATACTAATTGGGCTTGAGAAAAGCATAGAAGACGCTAGAGAATCCCTCACTAGAGATAAAAGAACTAAAATCTAGTCCGGCCAAAATTAAAAATGCTATAACTGTGACGCAAACCTGAATGGATGCCATAACAACAAGGATGGCTGAAGCAGAAGAACGAATCAGTGATACAGACGATAAAATTATGAAAAGTAATGAAGCTGAAAAGAAGAGGGAAAGGTAATAAATGACAAAGTTAGACTTTGTGAACTCAGCGACTTATTAAAATGTAATAACATTTGTATCATAGGAAGATGAAGAGAGAGAAGAAGGGGAAGAATGTTTATTTTTGCAAATTATAGCTGAAAACTTCCCTAATCTCGGGAAGGACACAGACATCAAAATCCAAGAAGCACAGAGAACTCCCATTAAGTTCAGCAAAGCTGGCCATCGCCAAGAATATCATAGTCAAATTCAAAAATCCACAGACAAGTAAAATATCCTGAAAGCAGTGAGGGAAAAGAAGTTCTTAACCTACAAGGGAAGACAGATCAGGTTAGCAGCAAATCTGTCCACAGAAATCTTGGCAGGATATATTTAACATGCTGAATGGGAAAAATATGTAGCCAGTAGCCTTTATCCAGCAAGGCTGTCATTTAGAATACAAGGAGAAATAGGTCTCCTTTTGTTTCCCAGATAAAAAGTAAACGAGTTCATGACCACTAAACCAGCCTTTCAAGAAATATTAAGGGGGACTCTTTGGGAGAAAAAAACCCCAAAGCAACAAAGGCTAGAAGGAAACAGAGTAGATCACCAGAAACGCCAACTCTACAGGTAACATAATGGCACTAAAGTCATATTTTTCAGTAATCACTCTAAATGTAAATGGACTAAATGCACCAATCAAAAGACATAGGGTATCAGAATGGATAAAAAACAAGACCCATCTATATCCTGCCTATAAAAGACTCATTTTAGACCTAAAGACCCCTGCAGATTGAAAGTGAGGGGATGGAGAACCATCTATCATGCTAATGGATGTCAGAAGAAAGCCAGAGTAGCCATACTTATATCAGACAAACTAGATTTTAAAACAATGTCTGTAACAAGAGATAAAGAAGGGAATTATATTATAATTAAGCGTTCTATCCATCAAGAAGATCTAACAATTGTAAATATTTATGCCCCCAACTTTGGAGCACCCAAATATAAAAATCAATTAATAATAAACATGAAGAAACTCATAGATAATAATACAATAATAATAGGGGACTTTAACACCCCACTTACCCAATGGAAAGATCATCAAAGAAAATTGACAAGGAAATAAGGAGTTTGAGTGACACACTGGACCAGATGGACTTAACTGATATATTCAGAACATTTCAGCAGAATGTTCTAAAGTAGCAGAATACACACTCTTTTCAAGTGCACATGGAACATTTTCCAGAATAGATTACATAGTGGGTCACAAAAATAACCCCCAACAAGTACAAAATGATCGATATCATACCATGCATATCTCCAGACCACAGTGCTATGAAACCTGAAGTCCACCAGAAGAAAAAATTTGAAAAGACCACAAATACATGGAGGTTAAAGAACATCCTACTAATGAATGAATGGATTAACCAGGAAATTAAAGAAGAAATAAAAATATGTGGAAACAAATGAAAATGAAAACATGACAGTCCAAAAACTTTGCAATGCAGCAAAAGCAGTCCTAAGGGGGAAGTATATTGCAATACAGACCTACCCTAAAGGAGCTAGAAAATGAACAGCAAATAAAGCCTATACCCAGCAGAAGGAGGGAAATAATAAAGATTAGAGCAGAAATAAGTGATATAGAAAGAAAAACCCATAGCCAAACTTATCAAAAAGAAAAGAGAAAGGCCCCAAATAAATCAGGAGGAAAGATCACAACCAACACCACAGAATTACAAATAATCATAACAGAATATTATGAAAAATTATATGCCAACAAACTGGGCAATCTGGAAGAAATGGACAAATTCCTAGAAACATACAAACTACCAAAACTGAAACAGGAAGAAATAGAAAATATGAACAGACCCATAAGCAGCAAAGAAATTGAATCAGTAATCAAAAATATCCCAACAAACAAAAGTCCAGGGCCAGATGACTTCCCAGAGGAATTCTACCAGACACTTAAAAAAGGATTAATATGTATCCTTCTGAAACTGTTCCAAAAAATATAAATGGAAGGAAAATGTCCAAACTCCTATGAGGCCAGCATTACCTTGATTCCAAAACCGGATGAAGATGCCACTAAAAAGGAGAATTACAGGTACATATCCCTGATGAATATGGGTGCAGAAATTCTCAACAAGATATTGGCAAATCGAATCCAACAATACATTAAAAGAATTGTTCACCATAATCAAGTAAGATTTATTCCTAGGTTGCAGGGGTGCTTCAGTATTGACGAATCAATCAGTGTGATACACCACATTAATAAAAGAAAGGATAAGACCTGTGTAATCTATTGATGCAGAAAAAACAACTATCTATAGACCCATCTACATACTGCCTATAGAGACTCACTTCAGATCTAAGGACACGTGCAGACTGAAAGTGAAAGAATGGAAAAAGATACTCCATGCAAATGGAAGAAAAATAAAAAAAAAACTAGAATAACAATATTATATTAGACAAAATAGATGTTAAGACAGAGACCATGATAAAAGTGTCGGTCCAACAGGAGATTATAACAGTTGTAAATATCTATGAACCTAACACAGACACACTTAAATACACAAAGCAAATATTAGCAGACATAAAGGGAGTAATTGACAGTAATACAATAGTAGTAGGGGAAGTTAAGACTCCACTTAAATTAACGGAAAGATCATCCAGACAGAAAATCAACAGTATCTTTGAATGACATATTAAACCAGATGGACCTAAGAGATACATACAGAACATTCCATCCAAAGCCAGCAGAATACACATTATTCCCAAGGACATCTAGGACAGTCTTTAGGATAGATCAGATGTTAGGCCACACAAAATGAGAACAAAAACAATAACAAAACAAACCCCAAACTACTTGTCCTGAAAAAGACTTAGGAGAGGGCCGTATCCTGGGCAGCATGATTTTTATGGACTTAGTATACCAAGACTTTTACCCTGGATGAGCAGCTAAACAGAATTACCACCGTGTACAACTCCCAGGACATTGTTCAATTCAAAGTCTGTATGAATGGTGGCCCTGACATAGTGCAATAAACAACACATACACACACACACACACACACACACACACACGACCCACACAAATGTCACAGCACTGAGCTAAGATACTTGAAATGTGCCCATCTTACCATTATAAACTTTGGGAGTCTGCTTGTTCTGCCGAGAGACTCAAGATTATATATTAAAATTTCATGTACATTTTGCCTTTGTTCTAACATAAGTTTAGGATGGAAATCATGTTTTAAATTGCTTACAACAACCAGGTCGATTCAGCTTATTTATTGGATCAGCAGTTTTAAAATGATTTTATACCAAAAAAATAAAATAAATAAATTCTTTGCAACAGCAGAAAATTGATACTTCTGAAAAATTCACCATGTTTAAAATCCTGTACTTTCTTGCACCAACTGTACACTTAAATAGATGGGTAAACACAAAAGGTGACTTCTCTGGTGAGGAGCTGTGTGTAACTTCAGGACATGGAAATTCAACCGCTTTGACTTGTGAGTCCATACTTTTCCAGTCTGTGTATGGCTACACTAATGAGCTGGTCAATGGCCACAAAATAGGTGGACAGCCTAAGAAGCACAAGTGAGCCAGTGTGTGTGGGAAGGAACAATTCATGTAGAAGGGAAATAAAAATAATATCTATATTTGGTCAATATATCATATTTTAGAAAGTGCACTCAGATTAGACTGTGAGCCTCTTTGAGTCAAAGACCATCTTTAAATTCTTCATGTTCTCATTGTCATAGCCCAAAGTAGATCCTCAATAAATATTTCCTGTTAATCAACCATATCTATCATATTTGACCTTCCCAACAGCCCTGTAAGTTGGGAAATGCTGCGATTTTGCCGAGGGTGGTACTGAGGTTGAGTTGCCTAAGATAACATTGTTAGCTTGTGACAGGATTTAGAGAGGGAACTTAAGCACCATCCATGACTTAAGATAGCTTCTTTCACATGCCCACATTGACACTTTCCTCTCAATAACCAAACAGTTTCAAGGAAGAGGCAAAACAGTCCACACATATCACATTGCCTTTTCTGGTTCAAACGCCTTGCTCAGAGTAAAAGCTATTTTCTAAATCTGGTAAACTTCCTGTCAGCTTGGATTCACTCAGACTTTAGGATGAATGAGCAAATTATAGATGGCAGTAACAGAGTGCTTCCAGGAGGTAATTTCCTACCTACTGTATTCTGTTTCTTGGAGTTCTATGTGGAAATGCTTTACATCGCTCAGGAAGAGAAACTAGAATGAGAAAGCCTGACTTGTAGTAGGAGCTCTGTCCTAACAGGTGTCTAATAAGATTTGGTATTACTCTATCATTTGAGGTGATAATTATTTGCATTATACCAAAATAACCCTACTAAGTTTTGCACAAAGACAATAAAAATGAGAATAAACATGTTTTCCCATCTTTTGGGGATAGCTATCATATCTGTATCATTAAATGAATACATTCACACGCGTGTAAGAATTTGCGCCACCTTCCCCATGGAATCCCTTGTAATCCTGTATGAATTTTAGGATCAGCTTTTCTTATTCTGTTTAAAGCAGGGGGAGGAAGGTAATTGGGGTTTTGATAGAGATTGCATTGAATCTGTAGAGCACTTTAAAAGGAGTATCATCATCTTAATAATAATAACTCTTCCAATCAATAAACATGGGATGTCTTTCCATTTATGTAATTCTTTATTTTTCATTTCAGCAATGTTTTATAGTTTTTAGTGGAGAAGTCTTATACTTCCTTGGTGATGTAGTCCATTTGGGCTGCTATAATAATCCCACCAACTGGGCAGTTTATAAACAGCAGGAATTTGTTGCTCACAGTTCCGGTGTCTTGGAAGTCCAAATTCAAGGCACCAGCATGGTCACTTCCTGGTAAAGGCCCACTTTCTGGTTCATAGCATGTACCTTCTCACTGTGTCCTCACATGGTGCAAAACTGGAGTTCTCTCTGCAGCTTCTTTCATAAGGCACTAATTTCATTCATGAGGGCTCTACTGTCATGACTTAAGTATCTCCCAAAAGGCTTATTTACTAAAAGGCATTACCTTTGAGGGTTAGAATTTCAACATAGGAATTTTGGGAGGACACAAATATTCAGACCACAGCCCTTGGTCAAATTTATTACTAAATATTTTATTCTTTTTGATGCCATTGTAAATGAAATTGTTTTTTTTATTTCATTTTTAAGTTGTTCATTGATAGGTCATAGAAATACAATTTTTTATATATTAGTCTTACATCATGCAACCTCGCTGAACTCATTTTTTAGCATTTATAATTTTCTAGTGGATTCCTTAAGATCTTCTATTTACAAGATCATGTAATCACTATATAGTAATAGTTCTTCCTTTCCAATCATAATGCCTTTTATTTATTTTTCTTTCATAAGTGTGCTGGCTAGAACCTCCAGTATAATGTTGAACAGAATTGGTCACATCAGGCTCCTCCTCTATGAGCCTGCTTCTTCCTCTCCCACTCCCCCTGCTTGTGTTCCCTGTCTCGCTGGCAGTCTCTATCTCTGTCAAATAAATAAATAAAATCTTAAAAAAAAAAAAAAGAATTGGTAAGAGCAGACGTCCTTGTCTTTTCTTGATCATAAAAGGGAAAGCATTTGGTCTTTCACTGTTAAATATGATGGTAACTGGGTTTTTCAAAGATTGAGGAAGTTTCCTTCTATTCCTAGTTTGTTGAGTATTTGTATCATGAAAGTGTTGGAATTTGTCATATGCTTTTACTGTCTCTGTTGAGGTGATCACTTGGGTTTTAGCCTTTATTTTATGAGTATCATATATTGTATTAGTTGATTTTTGTATGTTAGACCTACCTTGGATTCCTGGGTTAAATTCCACTTGGTCATGGCGTCTAGTGCTTTTTGTATGTTGCCAGATTCAATTTTCTAATATTTTGTTGAGGATTTTTGCATCTATATCCGTAAGGGATATTAGCCTTTATTTTTCTTTTCTTGTGATATGTTTGGTTGGTTTTAGAATCAGGGTAGTACTGGCCTCACAGAATGAGTTGGAAACTGTTCTTTCTTCGTTTTCTTCCTCCTCCTCCTTCTTCTTCCTCTGGAAGGGTATGATAATGATTTGTGTTAATTTTTTAAATGTCTGGTAGAATTTACTAATGAAGCCAACAGGTCCTGGACTTTTCTTTGTTGAATGTTTTGTGGGTCAAGGGATTTATAGGCAGAGAAAACTGTAAGATGTAATGGGATTTGACTGGTTTTTCAAAAACAGTTAGAAAGCCAAGGTAGCTGGAGCTGAAGTGACTCCCCATTGTCTGCATGTTAAAATTTAATCTCAAATAAATAGTGCTAGAAAAACTGGATGTCTACATGTATAAGAACAAAACTGGACCACTTTTTACCACCACACATAAACATCAATTCAAAATGGAATAAAGACTTAAGTGAGAAACCTGAAACCATAAAAGTCCTAGAAGAGAACACAGGCAGTAATTTCTCTGATATTGGCCATAACAACATTTTTCTACATACATCTTCTAAGGCAAGGTAAACAAAAGCAAAAAATAAAATTTTGGGACTACATCAAAATAAAAAGCTTTTACAAAGCAAATGAAAACATTGACCAAAAAAAGGCAACCAACTGAATGGAAGAAGATATTCACAAATGATACACCTGATAAAGGGTTAATATCCAAAATACATGAAGGACTTAACACCAAAAAACCCCCCACAAATAATCCAATTTAAAAATGGCAGAGGACCTAAACAGACATTTTTCCAAAGAAGACATACGGATGACCAACAGACACAAGTCAAAACTACTATGAGATATCACCTTACACCTGTTAGAATGGCTAAAATTAGGGGCGCCTGGGTGGCTCAGTCGTTAAGCGTCTGCCTTCGGCTCAGGTGTGATCCCGGCGTTCTGGGATCAGGCCTCATATCAGGCTCCTCCGCTGGAAGCCTGCTTCTTCCTTTTCCACTCCCCCTGCTTGTGTTCCCTCTCTCACTGGCTGTCTCTCTCTGTCAAATAAATAAATAAAATCTTAAAAAAAAAAAGAATGGCTAAAATCAAAACAATAAGAAATAACAAGTGTTAGTGAGGATGTGGAGAAAAAGGAACTCTAATAACACTGTTGGTAGGAAAGTGGTACAGCCACTATGGAAAACAATATGAAGTTTCCTCAAACAAATTAAAAGTAGAAATATCATATGATCCAGTAATTCCACTAGTGGGCATTTACCCAGAGAAAACAATAACACTAATTCGAAAAGATATATGCACCCCTATGTTTATTGCAGCATTATTTACAATAGCCAGGATATGGAAGCAACCTAAGTATCCATCAATAGATGAATGGTTAAGGAAGATATGGTACACACATGCGTGTGCATGCATAATGGAATATTGCATAGCCATAAAAAGGATGAGATTGTACCATTTGAAAATAACATGAATGGACCTAGAGGGTATTCTGCTAAGTGAAATAAGTCAGACAGAGACCATATGTGGAATCTAAAAAAAACAAAACAAAAAAAAACAAAAAACAAAAATAAAGAATAGAATCAGATCTAAAAATACAGAGTACAAACTGATGGTTGCCAGAGGGAAGGTGGGTAGGGGAATGGACAAAAATGGGTGAATGGGAGTGGGAGATTTGGGCTTCCAGTTATGGAATGACTAGAATAAATCAATGAAATAAAGGTAGCATAGGGAATATAATCAATGAAATTGTAATAGTGATGTATGGGGGCAGATGGTAGCTACACTTGTGGTGAGCATAGATGGCACAATGTATAAACTTGTCTAATCACTATGTTGTACACCTGAAACTAATGTAACATTATGTGTCAACTATGTTTGAATATAAATGAATAAATCAGTACATCTATCTTAGTTTAGTTCATGATTCCTGCTAGTGTGGAACTTGGAACTCTCCAGCTTCATTCATCTCTTGCCATAACTTCTGTCTCACTATAAGCATCATCTATAATGAAGTAATTATAATAATAGTTATTTCCTTCCAGGCCCCATGTTAAGTGTATGCCATAATCTCAATTAACCACTATGTTCAGTTTCCCAAATATAAAACCCTTCTCACTTTATAACATTGCTTATGAAGCTCCCACTCCCCAGAATAAACTATGCCTTTATTCATCCCTGCTCCCTCACTGCCTCAGTTTTATGTAACTGACAAACATCTGCTCATTGTTAAAAACTCACTTTTAGTGTCACCGTCACAATAAAGACTTTTTTATGTCCTGAAATAAAATATCAGTGAAGAACATCTAACAAATATGGGCATTTTTTCTTAATTTGCTTCTTTTGTGTACTATAAATCCCTTGATGGCAGAAACCATTTTTGATTTCTTTATGCCAAATATAGCAAAGTGCCTGTCACATAGTAGACACTCAGTAAACATTTGTTGAATTAATTGAGAAGCCCAGCTATCCTGAATGAGTTTCCCCCCAGATTTTGTATTGCTGAGATGTTATTATACTTCTCTGTGCTTCTCACAGCACCTGGTGTGACATTGATAAATGTTTATTGAAGTTAACTCAGCTGAATGACAAATTAATATTATAACATCAACAGCACATTTTGAACCCTTCAGTAAAAAGGCACCATAAAAGCCTCAAAGTAGCTGTAAAAAATAGAAATGATAAAAATCTATTTGGATGACATTTCTTTTTGAAGATACAAAACAATTCTGTTGTGTTTTGAAACATAATTATACTTGAAGATTTCTGGTGTAACAGAGCTGTTTGGGGATTCTGGTGATCATAACAACACTGCTTGATACAAGGGAGGGGAAATCCTTTTTAGAAGCTTTTCAATGACAAGCTTTGTTTTCTGTTTCTGGAAGCAATCCCCAGAGCCGTTTACTTAAATGCCTTGGAATATGGGAAAGTCAGTAGCAACGTGGGGTCCTCCAAGGGAGGAGCACATTTCGTGTTTTTTATATTGTCCTTCTGTCACATGACAGAGGTGAACAGGTGGAGTGACATCATGTCTGTAACAGCAGTACATCACCACTCAACCAAGGTCTGCGGTTTTTAATGTTGACGTTCAAGGTCTCTATCAGTCAGGGTTCTCCAGAGAAACAATGCGCGCGCGCACACACACACACACACACACACACACACACACACGAGATTTATTTTAAGGAATTGCTCACATGATTATGGGGGCCAGCAAGTCTACAAGTTGTAGGGCAGGCTGACAAGCTAGAAACTCAGGTTGGAATTGATGTTGCAGCCTTGAGTCTAAAACAGCAGGCTGGAAACTCAAGCAGGTGTTAGTCTTGAGGCAGAATTTCATCTTTGGGAAACTTGTTTCTTAAGGCCTTCAACTGAATGGATGAGGCCCCACCCACATTACTGAGGTAATCTTTACTTAAAATCAACTGATCATTGACTTCAGTCTATAGAACACTTCCCAGAGACACATAGATTAGCATTTGGTTAAATATCAGATACTGTAGCCTAATCAACTTGATAAATAAAACTAATAGTCACAAGGTCCTTTGTCACATAGTGCCTGCCCCTCTCTACAGCTTCTCAGCTTGTCTACAGACTCATGCCCCACGCCAGACTGCTAAACACCCTCTGGGAGAGCTCTGTACGTCCCTGCCATTTGGTGCCTTTGCTAGTTCCCCTATTCCCGCTCTAGAGTCTCTCTCCTTCCTTCTCCCAGCCTTCAGTTTCCTTGTCTTCTCCCTTAGGCCCTATGCAAATACCATTTGCCTTCCCAAATTCTCTCCTTCTCTTGAACTCCCAACAGATTTCCTGGCAGCATAGTCACATTGCTGTGCTTTGAATTATTCTAAAATGTATTATTGGTGACCATCTCCCCTTCTCTGTGGCTTGAGGGAGTTAAGAAAGTCATGCTTTTTTGGGTTTTGTTTTGTTTTGGTTTTAATTTCTATGTTCCCTACAGAGTGTGGAGCTTTCATTCATGCACCAATCTTGATACTTACTCCGTGCCAGGTCGCATGCTAGGGGCTGAGGAATAGAAAGATTAATTAGACAAGTTTCAGTGCTCTGAGATTCATGGTCTAGTGAGAGAGGCAAATAAGTAAAATTTTGATGCCCGTAAGTTTTTGTTAAACTGAATTAATTTCTGCCTTAGAAGTAGAACTTTCCCCTCTGTACCTCCTCACCTTAATACTTCTGCATGTAAACATTGGACAGCCAGCTTGTAGTGGGCTGGAAGGCTCTGTCTTCATAAAACCTGTAACAGAGGTATGTTTGTGGTGTGTTCTGAAGGGCCTCAGAGAGTCCAGCTGATCCAACAATATCTCTGTTACTAAGATGCCATAATGTTTGATATGCCACTATTGGGAATCCACTCATTTGGGTTCAGAATTATCCTATCTGCAAATGTACCTGGGAGGAATTACTAAAAACATATGCTGATATCTTTTTCAAATTACTTTCCCTTTTTTCTTTACTTCTGTACCATCTCCTCTTCAAGACAGCTAAATTGCCCTCCTTGTAAGACTCCCACCACACAGAGAAGTCAGGGTTGTTTCCTTTGGGTCTCCACTGCGCTCTCTTTGTGTTACAACATAATTTTTTTTTGTTCTGTATTGTTTACTTGTCTATTTTATTTACCTGAGTTCTTACTAGACTGAGCTTTTAAGGGAATGAAGTGGTTTTTTGTTTTTGTTTTTGTTTCATCTCTGTGACCCTAACATCTAGCACAATACCACAGTCATAGTAGGATACCCTCTAAGGGTTCCTGGAATGACTAGGTTGTCCTTTGATAGAATAAATAAGCCTGCACACATCTAGGGGGCAGGCTTAACGAAAGGGAATTGAAGGGTAGAGGGTGGGGAAGTGGCAGAAAAGGGGCCTTAGTGAAACCAATTTGTCCCTGGACCCATCCTTGATCCTGCTCTTTGCTCTTTTCCTCTTTCTGGTTTCACTCGTGGATAAAATACCTTGTGAATTAAAAACTCTTTTCTTTTGTTCTACAATACATAACCTAAAGCACGGTCATCTGGCAGGAGTTTTTCTGGAAGCATTTGTGGAATAAAGGTGCCTACACATGCTTCATTTATAAAAGCAGATATGCTTTCACACTGTCTTTTATTTCTGCAAGAACTGAGAGCACAAAACCTCTCTCATGTCTCTCTCAACCACTATCCTTTGCCTTTGCTCAAAGAATAAGCTAGTAGAGACTGCCAACAAAGTGTTTTTCCCAAGTCCTTGTGGCTGGAGGAATACAGACTTAGACAAGTTTTCTTAAGTAATTGGGCTAGAGTTTTCAAGATACATCTAGATGGAGCTGAAATTAACTCTGAAACCAAGATGCCCTCTGAGTCCGCTATTACCTGTTTTCTTTCTCATTAGCTCTCTCTTTCTGATGATGTCTCCTCTTTCTGTAGAGTTGCTCCATTTTCCTCTTGCATCTCCTGTGCTATAGGTCTCTTCTCTTTTCTCAAGTCTTCTGCTTACCATATAGTTTCTACTCTCTCACAATTTCACATGACCTATCATGACTACCCCAGACCCCCACTACCTCATAACTGTTCAGATTCAGAAATATATGCCTCTAAATATATACCCTCTGGTTCATACTAATTTTAATTTTTCCACAAATATATTTTTCAAATTAATTTTTAGCAGGATTGATCCACAGATTAGTTAATTTTTCCTAATATAACCAAGAGTTGGTCATATAGGTATCTATCAGTTATTAACAGTAGGTTATTTATTTATTTATATTATAATACACATTTATATCATAACATATTCTATTTATACACTTATAATGTATATGTAATATAGTTGTTACCACTAAAGCAGAGTTATTTATGTCTTCCCTAGATGGTATCCCCAGAATCTAGCACAATTCCTAGCATCCTATAGGTGCTCAAAATATGGAATGAATGGCTAAATAAAGCTCCTGATATCTACTTCTTACTCATCCTCTTCTAAACCACCTTCAAAAAAATAATTTTTCTGAAACACAAATCAAACCATGATATTTCCTGCTTAAAATTATTAATAGCATTTATTCTCCAGGTTAGTGTGAGGATATTTATAGCCTACTTTAGCTTTATTTCCTACCCCTGCTCGTTTTCTTGTACTTAATGCTTCTACAAAGCCAATGTCATTCATGAAATACATTATGCTATTCCATGTCCTTGCGTTTTCACACAGCAGAATCAGTAGAAATGCAAAGTATGAGATGAAGTGAAAGTGCATTTAAGAGGCAGGTTGATAAGATTTAATATCTAAATGATATAAATCTAATGTGTAAACCTCACAAAACCTATGATTACCTCTATGTAGTAAGCATTCAATATGTTCTTGTTAGAGTGGATTAAAACATGACATTTGTGTTTTTATCTGGTTTCAGATCCAGTAGGAATGAGTGAGTGAAAGGAAACTAAAAGGGTGAGTTCATTGGTAAATGAACAATTTCATCCTTTTTCAAACTCAGTAGCTATTATTGTGACTAACAAAGCATCTCTTATGAGTTGAACACAAACAAGAAATAGAGTGTTTATGATGTCATCATAAATATTTATGAAAGGGACACGGTACAATGTTCAGTGAGATGTGGGTTATGAAAGGTTAGATTGTGAATGTTCATTTAGATCAAATTATAAAACACCTGAAACTTGTATAGCATTTTCTAATTTATAAAACAAATTCACACTCATTATCCTATTTAAACATTAATTCTCAATCTCCACTGGACCATTATCTTCAACGTACAAACATTCTATAATTCTCCATCCTTAAGATTCCCTCTGCTGACATCAGTTCCCCATCAGGAACAAACCCTATGTGTCCTCTTTTACAGCAAGGCTGTGTTCATTATCTCTACTTTTTCATCTGACATTCTTTCCTCACTTAACTCAGATCTGGTTTTCATCCCCACAACTCCACTGAAATTGCATTTATCAAGGTAATTAGGAACCTCCTCCTTCAACCATTTTTCTTCATTTGGCTTCAGACATGATACATTCCACTGATTTTTCAACCACCTTATTTCAGTCTGGCTCCTTCTTCCAGACTTCTAAGTGTCCCAGTGCTCAGTTCTTTTTTCTCATCTTGTCTCTGTCTACTCACTTCCCTGCTTTTCAATATTTTCTGCAAATTGATGATTCTCACATTTGTATCTTCAACCCAGTTATCTCCCTAAAGCTCCAAACTTGTATATCCAAGAGTCTTCTTAACTCTCTCTAAATAGGCATGTCAGGCTTCCATTCCTAAAGCAGAACTCTGGAAAATCCTGCTCTAGTCCTTTCTGGGAAATTGTGCTAGACTCAACGAGGTACCCTCATCAAAAACCTAGATGTCATCCTTAATGCCTCTCTTTCTTCATGCTGAGCATTTCATCAATCAGTAAGTCCTGTTGACTCTACCTTCCAAATATGCCTGGAATCTTACTACTTATTACTGTCTTTACCTCTACCAATGTAGGCAAAGCCCACCATTATCACCAGTCTTAACTTCTGGAATACCTTTCTGTCTGGGCTCTGCTTCCTTTCTTTCCCCTTTTGTAGTTGTCTTTCTTGGAGCAACCAAAGTAGTTCTTTTAAATGTAAAACTATCCAGTGGGATTCTTTTCTTATTCTAATTAAAACTTAAAGTCTCTTTTAGAAACTATAAGGTCTCCATGATCTAGATCTCACCTTTCTGTCCAAATTTATTCCTACTAGGGTATTTGCATTTACTGGCCCTGTCTCCAATATTCTTCTACTACATTTTCCCATGACTCACTCCCTCCGTTCCCTCTGATTATACTCAAAGGGAAAACCTCTCCCACCATCCTGTATCTTCTTGTACCTTAACCCACTTTATTTTTCTTTATTTACTTACCTGTCAGTATATTATATATTTGCTTCATTCTTTATGATCCCTCTTTTCCTCACTAGAATATAAGTTTTATTGCCCAACAAATATTTGTTCAAAGAATGAGTTGTAAATATAAATTTTTTAACTAGAGGTTGAATGCTCTTTTCCATCATCCAAAGGCAAAGTAAAAAGTGATCATTTTTTCCATATTTTTGGTATCTCCAGAATATTCTGAAAAGGCATTTTGAGAATCTCAATTTCAGATTCTTCTAGATAAATGGATATGTGTCATATTAGAGCAATTAGGTAATTGCAATATGGTTGGGTAATTGCAGTGTGGGCTTATGATAGGGACATGGACACCATTCCATTGGCTCAGAGTCCACTCACACTAATGCTCCATTGTGTAGATTTAGGTACAGAGCCAAGAGTAGCAAGGGAGCACCACCTTAAAAAAAAAAAAGGAACTAATAGATTTTTAAATTTTGACCCAGTGAAACTAAAAGAGCAGAAGAAAAACAAGTTTGTTAAAACCACTTCAGAAAATGTCCATATAAAGTGTCATGGGTAATAGGATCTTGGACACAGACTTAAGTAATCTTGAAGGTTCTGCCTGGTTGTCCCAGGGCCTGGCACACTAGGGTTGTATTCTTTTCTTCTGTAGAATTACTTTAAAACGTTCACTTTTCCTGTCTTTGTTACCCAAGAGTCCATTGCTTCCCCCACCCTTGCATGGAAGACACAAAAAATTAGTTCAAGAAGATTTGTAGTAGGATAGGGCAACTGCCGTTTGTTGTGCACTCACTGTGTGTCCAACATTTTAAGTCTGTTATCTTATATGATCTTTACATTCCTGAGGTAGGCATTTTTAGCAGACATTTATAATTCTGTCTGTCCCGAATAGCCTCCTTCTTCTGGAAAATACCTCTTCTAATCAAACACTGGATGTTTTAATAAGATCTTTGCATATGCCTCCTTATCTGCTGGCCAGAGGTGTTATCATGCGGCCAAAGAAGACCCAATTAAAGTTCTTATACAGGAGTTTTACAGTGAGTGCTAAAGAGGAAAAGAGTTTTTCCTTCTAATCATAAGGCTATATATGTCGTGGTCTATGACCATGTCCCACTAGGAGGAGCTAGACTTAGAGAATTTACTTGACATATAAAGAATAGAGTCACACCAGAGACAGAGGCATTTGAGTCTTTCTATTTAGTCTTCCTTGAAGTTGGCACTATTTCTACTCTTTCAGTTGTTCCAGTGGCTTCATTATATGAACCAATACTTTACCCTTCTTTTTACTTACGTCTCTTTTAATTGGATATTTGGGACTTGCAATTACAGGAGCCTTAAATAGTACGTATATTATCTCCATTTTATAGATATAAACTCCGAGGTACAGAGAAGTTAAATTACTTGTTACCTGTTAAGTGGCAATGAAACTTGAATTTTCAGGTCTGTGGGCTTCTAAGTACCACCACTGTTCTGTCATTTCTTCCCACCCCTCTAAAAGAGTTAGCAGTCAGCAAGCAGTTAAACATGACACAATCTGCTTAGGCTCTTTGTTGTTCTTGTATTTGTTTGTGTTTTAATGGAGACAAGTATCGAATGTAGTTATAGAAAAAAATTCTAGCTAGCCAAGTAACCCCACAGAAGCATCTGCTTAAGTTTCTTATTTGTAAAATGACCAAGTTGGACTCAATGACCTCCAAGATGCTTTTTTTTCATGGAAAGTTTTCTAAAGTCAAATTGATTCTTAGTGCCTCTGAAGATCTAATTATATGACTGTGCCTCTAAGATTTATTCAAATACAAGAACAAAGAACCATCAAGAGGAGGCACCTCTGTCAGATTTCATGATCAGGAGCCAAGTTGGCTTCCGGCCCTGCAACAATAACTCCAGAGTGGCACTGTCAGAACATCAATATGTTATTATTTACAGATCAGAGTTCTGTCCTGAAGGACATGTGTGCACTCTCAGGAAGGAATTAAAAAATACCCAGAAACAACCATCTTCTGAAAGATGAAAGACAGTTCTTATTTTTTTTCCTTGAAGATTATAGTATACACTCCCAAATCTCGGAAACACATTATTTTGGAAATATGCTATAAGCACCTTTCTTTTGGCATTCAAATTAGGTGCTCAACAACTCCTACAGAACATCTGGAGCTCTATAGATGATCATATTGAGAGAGAAAATCGGGACAGTGAAGCTCATTTCAGCACCGACACGCACAAATAGGCACAGACATGCAAACCTGAACAGAAACATATATAGACACAGACTGGCCTTTGTTTTCTTTGGAATGTGTTCTTAGACTGGGTGCAGGGAAATTGTTCCTTGTGGAAGCCTTTTGACACTTGCCCAAGTTGAAAGGACCAGGATAATCTTACTCTGAATGCACTTCTGTTTTAACACTCAATTCTTTGAATAAGATAATCAATTTATCTTTTTATTTTATTTTTTTCAATTCATCTTTTTAGAATCTCCTTTCTACAGAAGTTTCAATTAGTTTTAAATTCATTTAAGTAGTATTTTATTGTTTGCCAGGTGTTTTTATGCAAATGACCTGTTAAGTTATCTACCCACCAACCTATGAGGTCAGTAATATTATTGTTTATATTTTACCGATTTATCTTTTATCATTATNTCAATTCATCTTTTTAGAATCTCCTTTCTACAGAAGTTTCAATTAGTTTTAAATTCATTTGAGTAGTATTTTATTGTTTGCCAGGTGTTTTTATGCAAATGACCTGTTAAATTATCTACCCACCAACCTATGAGGTCAGTAATATTATTGTTTATATTTTACCGATTTATCTTTTATCATTATTGCAGCTCTATTACAGTTTGCATTTAAAGATGAAGATACTGAGGCTTGGTGGTATAAATGATTTATCCTGGGACACACAACTAATTAGTTATGAGACTGATATTCTATTCGGGCTTTGGATAGTGCGAAGAACAAGGGCTTCAGAGCCTAGCATATCTGGGCTGGAATCCAAGTTCACCCACTACTTTTGTGACCTTGAGCAGGTAACTTAATCTCTTAGATCTTTAGTTCCATTATCTTTACAATGGAGTTAAGGGTTTCAAAATTACAAGCTTCTTGGGAGCATTAAATAGGAAGCTGTATAAAGCCCTTGACATCATCAGTTCCAGTGTGGGTGCTTATCAGTGTCAAGGAGGTATTCATCAAATGGCTCTAGTTTTAATTTTCTCTTTTTGTGTGTGTGGTGTCCTTGTCTGCTTTTGGTATCATGGTAATGCTGGCCATATAAAATGAGTTTGAAAGTATTCCCTCCTCTTAATTTTTTGGAAGAGTTTGAAAAGGATGGGTATTACATCTTGGAATGTTTGATAGAATTCACCAGTGAATCTGTCTGGTCCTGGAATTTTGTTTATTGGAAGGTATTTGATTACTGACTTAATCTTCTTAGTAGTAATTGATCTGTTCAGGTTTTCTATTTCTTAATAATTCTGTCTTCGAAGATTGTTTGTTTCTTGGAATTTTTCCATTTACTTTAGGTTGTCTAATTTTTTCATGTATATTGTTCATAGCAGTCTCTTATGATCCTTTGTATTTCTGTATTAGCAGTTGTAGCTTCTTTTTTGTTTCTGATTTTATTTACTTGAGCCCTCTCTTTTTCTTGATAAGCCTAGCTAAAGGTTTGTAATTTTTGTTTATCTTTTTAAACAACGAGATTTAGTTTCATTGATCTTTTTTTACTGTTTTTTTAGTCTCTATTTCATTTATTTCTGCTCTGATCTTTTTTAAAATTTTCTTCCTTCTACTAACTTTGGCTTTTGTTCATTCTTTTTTCTAGTTCCTCTAGGTATAATGTTAGGTTGTTTATTTGTGATTTTCCTTGTTTCTTGGGGTAGGCCTGTATTGCTATAAACTTCACTCTTAAAACGGCTTTTGCTGCATCCCATAGATTTTGGTATGTCGTGTTTCTTTTTCATTTGTCTCTAGATATGTTTTGATTTCTCGTTTAACTTATTTGATGACCATTGGTTGTTCAGTAGCATGTTGTTTAATCTCCACGTTTTTGAAGTTTTTCCAGTTTTCTTATAATTGATTTCTAGTTCTTATAATTTGATTTCCATTGTGGTTGGAAAAGATACTTAATATTATTTCAGTCTTCTTGAATTTATAGAGACGTAGTTTATGCCCTAATGTGTAATTTATCCTGGCAAACATTCTATGTGCACTTAAGAAAAGTGTATATTTTGCTGCTTTGGATGGGAGATTTTGTATGTATCTATAAATCCATCTGATGTAATGTGTCATTTAAAGCCAAGTTTCCCTTATTGATTCTGTCTGGATAATCTGTCCATTGAAGTAAGTGGGGGTATTAAAGTCTCCTACTATTGTTGTATTGCTATCAATTTCTCCCTTTCAGTCTCTTAATATTTGCTTTATATATTTTTGTACTTCTATGTTAGGTGCATATATATTTATAAATGTTCTATCTTTTTGCTGCTTTGATCATTTTATCATTGTATAATGCCCTTCTTTGTCTTTTATTACAGTCAATGTTTTAGGTCCATTTTGTTTGATATGAGTATAGCTACACTAGCTTTCTTTTTGTTTCCATTTGCATGGAATATTTTTTCTATCCCTTCATTTTCAGTCATTGCGTCCTTACTTCTGAAGTGAGTCTCTTGTAGGCAGCATATAAATGAGTCTTGTTGTTGTCATTGTTTTTAAATCCTTTCAGCCATTCTATGTGTTTTGATTGGAGGTTTAGTCCATTTACATTTAAAGTATTTATTGATAGGTATGTATGTATTGCCATTTTTCTTATTGTTTTCTGGCTGTTTTGTGGTTATTCTGTTTCTTCCTTCTTTGTTTTCCCTCTTTTCTTCTGGGTTAATAACTTTCTTTAGTGTTATGTTTAGATTTCTTTCTCATTTTCTTCTGTGTATTTGCTATAAGCTTCTGCTTTGTGATTACTGTGATGTTCATATATATTGCCCTATGTGTATAGCAGTCTATTTTAAGTTGGTAACAACTTTAGTTTGAACCCATTCCCTAACTCTAAATTTTGATCTCCCTCTTATCTTTTAAGTTTTGGTACCACATTTTACATTTTTTTATTTTTATGTATCATTTAAATAATTATTATATTTTAATTTAGTTTACTACTTTTATCTTTTTGTTAGTTTCATAAAGTGATTAATCCACCTCTTTTACTGTATATTATCTTTTCCAGTATTTTTTTTTTTTTTAGTTACTGTCATTTCTTTCCAGCTTAAAGAGTTCCCTTTAATATTTGTTGTAAGACTGGTTTAGTAGTGATGAACTCCTTTAGCTTTTGCTTGTCTGGAAAACCTCTTTATCTCTCCTTCCAATCTGAATGATCGTATGGCCAGGCTGAGCATTCTTCACTAGAAATTTTTGCCTTTCAGCATGACTTCGAGTATGTGATGCCACTTTCTTCTGGCCTCCAAAGTTTCTGCTTTAAAATCTGATGGGCTTATGGCATTGCCCTTGTATACAGCCCATTGCTTTCCTCTTGCTGCTTTAAGATTCTCTCTTTATCTTTAACTTTTGACATTTTAATTATAATGTTTCTTGGTGTGGATCTCTTTGGATTCATCTATTTTAGGACTTTCTGGGTTTCCTGGACCTGGATGTTCATTTTCTTTACCAGGTTGGGGAAATTGTCGGCCATTATTTTTCAGATAAACTTTTCTCTCTCTTCTTCTGGGACTTCTATAATGCAGATGTTATTCTACTTGATGTTGTCCTATATGTCCCTTAAGGTATATTTACTTTGTAAAATACTTTTTTCTTTTTGTTGCTTTATCTAGTTGAGTTCTGTTGCTTTGTGTTCCACATTATTGATCCATTCTTCTGCTTCATCCATTCCACTGTTGAAGCCCTCCCGCGTATTTTTTGGTTTACTTATTGTATTCTTTAGCTCTCTGACTTCTGTTTGGTACTTTCTTATAATTTCTGTCTCTTTGTTGAGGTTTTCATTATGTTTATCCATTCTTCTCCCAAGTTTGGTAAGCATGTCTATGACCATTACTTTGAACTCTTTTTCAAATAGACTATTTCATTAAGGGTTTTTCTGAGGTTGCATCTTGTTCTTTTGTTTAGAACATATTCCTCCTCTCCTCATTTTTCCTGATTCTCTATTTTTTTTTAATATATAATAGGTGAAACTACTACCTCTTTCAGTCTTGAAGGAGGGGACTTGTGTACGAGATGACCCTTGGGGCCCAAAAGTGCAATTCCCCCTGACCATGAGATCCAGGCATTTAAGGGGTGTCCCATGTGTGGGCTGCATGTGCCTGTCAGCTGTGGCAGGACTGCTGCTACAGCACTCGATGGGGGGGGCATGTGGATGCTCACCTAGCTGGCTGTGGCATGGCTGTGGTGCAGAAATAGCTCTAGTTTTAACCCAAAAGGTTTTGACTATTAAAAAAAAAAAAGCCCTGTTCAGTGTTTATGTATGAGGGACTCTTTAGAAGTTCCAAACTTTTGTAGTACAAAGTGGTCAGTGCTGAGGTGCCTTGAGCCTCCAAGGATTTTCTGCCTTCTCACTTTATCCCTAACTGAAAACTAATACACAGGACAAGCTATGCCATCACAAGGTTCTTTGGTGGTTCTTTGGTTCTTCACAAGGTTCATAGGCTTGCCTACTTAGCTCTGCCATTCTCATGATCCTTTAATCCCCCCACCCCACCCCCACACACACATAGAATCTAATAGTCTATGGCTTCCAGGGAAGGGAGAGAGGATGTTTCATAGTCTGCTGACATGTTACCTGGGGCTAGTATCTAAAAGAGCTGGTAAGTTTTGTTAAAGTATGCATGAGATCTTGGGTAAACCAGCTAGCTTCTCTCTGTTGCATGACTACAGACTCAGCTTGCTGCCCAATCTATGCTGGTTTCTGGTTACAGTGCATGGATGAGGTGGTGTCAGACCTTAGATAAACTGAAAAATAAGTTAAGGATTAGGAGTCATTAAGATAATAGATTGATGGGTTATCTATTTTTCTCTGTATAAAAAACAGAAGACCCAATTCAATGTGATTTGAACTCAATCAGCCATAGTATGGTCATGGATAGTTTACTGAACTTTTCTTAGTTTTAGTTTTCAATATCCTAAGTTGAGATAATAATACAGAGTTGTCCATAAGGATTAAATGACAGTAAGTTCAAAGTTTTTATTTAACTCAATGTTTGAGATATAGTATGTATTCAATGACTGTGAACTATTTCTATTGTCACTGTTTTTCTTATTTGAGGCTCAGAAGAAAATACAACTTCCCTTCCATATAACCACTATGAAAACTTTTTGTCAAACAGAGTTTCATTTATAAACATTATCTCAGGAACTATGGTTTCTTACTAGAAGAGCACTATCTTAGACTGCAAAGAATTTTGCTCAAATTCCTTTACCACCTCCTACAAGCTACAGGATTAGGCAATTTATAATTCACCCAGAGACTCATCTGCAGCATGGAATTAACAATGCCTTCCTCAAAAAGTGTTGTGAATGGTAGATAATACTGCATGGGTAGCAATATCTGGCATAGTATCTGATACACTGATGATTGTTGAGACTGAATCTGGACTTTGACTGTAAAAGTAAAATGGAGATAAGGATGCTTTTCCCAGAAGATTGTAATGGGGATTAAACACAACGATATATGTGAAAGTACCTTGGAAATTCCAAAGTACTGTATGAAAGTAATTATTAGTACTATTATTAATCTCCTATCACTGTTATTTTGATGCTACTACTACTACTATTATTACTATTAGTAGTAGTAATAGTAATAAGTAAGAGTAATGCCTTTTTACTACTGTTAATAATTTTTACTGCTTTTATTATTTCTAAGTCAGAAAGTATAGATTCTGATCTTTTATATCTAAGAAATACCTATGTAAGGAGATTGCTTGGAAATAACTTTTTGAATTCTTCATCCCATAAGATTTTATTCAGAGACACATTTATTATAGAGTACTTTAACCACTTAGTTCAAATTTTAGCATTCAAAATTGTTCCTGAACAAAGTATTTTTTACTTCCTTTTGCTTGTACTGTTTTTTAATTCCATTATAGTTAACATACAGTGTTGTATTAGTTTCAAGTATACAATATAGTGTTTCAACAATTCTAGATCTTACTCAGTGTTCACCATGATAAGTGCACTCTTTAATCCCCATTACTTATTTCACCCATCCCCGCACCCCCCTTTTCTCTGGTAATCAGTTTGTTCTCTATAGTTAAGAGTCTGTTTCTTGGTTTGTCTCTTTTTTTTTCCCTTTGCTCATTTGTTTCATTTCTTAAATTCCACATATGAGTGAAATCATGTAGTATTGGACTTACTTTGCTTTGCATTATACCCTCTAGCTCCATCCATGTTGTTGCAAATGGCAAGATTTCATTCTTTTTTTATGGCTGAATAATATTCCATTATTCATATACATATATGTCTATATAGATATCTTTTTTATCCATTCATCTGTCCATGGACACTTGGGCTGCTTCCATAATTTGGCAGTTGTAAGTATGCCGCAGTTAACGTAGGGTTGCATGTGTCTTTTTGAGTTAGTGTTTTGAGCAAAATAACTTTTTAAATGTCACTTAAAACTAGTGAGGTTAAAAATTAGTGAAATAAAATAAGGGCTGCCTGTTTAAGTACTTAAAGGCTATCTAGCTGCCCGTCACACTTCAGATAATCAGCGTCAGCCTGTGGAAGGTCTCAGCACTGGTGCATGACTTATTACTAAATGAAACAGACTGCTCAGGCGAAGTTGTTTGGTGTCTTTCATGCTATTAGGTGTTGATAGACAGCCTAAGTGTCTTTGTGCTCTCAAATAACAATTATTCCCTGTTGCTTTTCCACTTCTTGAGCTTTAGGCACAAATCCTGAGATGTGTTTGTCTATAAGTATGTAAGTTTCCGCCATTGTTTTCCTTCCATTTATTTCTTGATGTTACCCAGCCTCCTCAGCAGAAACCCAGGATTCACTCCATCAACCATACATGCTTTAATGGAAATCCAAAAGAGAACCATTTTGTAGACATTATCCTAGAGTAATGTATGCCATATGTATAATCTTTTTTCCCCACCTGGAGGAATTTCTACTAATAGTAGTTCAGCTCTTATGAAAAGACCAATATCTATTATAGGCAGCAGGACACACTACACATGAAATAATAGAGTCAGAAAACTTAGGTTTGGGCTCTGATTCTGGGATCTTTAGATGAGTGACTTTGAGCAAGCTGTGTCTCTCAGGCTTAGTTTCTTTAGCTTATATTTGAATCCATGCACTACCACTATATCTTATTGACTGTGTTCATTAAGATCAAAAACTTTTGCACTTCCATGGACACCAGTAAGAAGTGAAAAAACAACCATTAGAATGAGAGAAAATATTTGTAAGGGACTTTATTTTCAGAATATATAAAGAACTCTTACAACTCAACAATGAAAAGTCAAATAATCCAATTAAAAATGGGCAAAGAATTTGAGTAGAGATTTCTCCAAAGAAAACATGCAAATGGCCAATAACCACATGAAAATATGCTCAACATCATTAGCCATTTGGGAAATGCAAATTAAAACCACAATGAGACGCCACTTCATACCCACTAAGATGACTATATTGTAAAAGGCAGACAGTAACAAATGTTGGATAAGATGTAGAGAAATTGGAACCCTCACACATTGTTGATGACATTGTAAAATGGTGCAGCCACTTTGGAAACAGTTTGGCAATTCCTCAAAATGTAAAACATGGGGCTACCATATAACCCAGCAATTTCACTCCTAGTTATATATCCAGGAAAAATGAAAACACATCCACACAAAAACTCTTATAAGAACATTGTTCATATAATAGCCAAAAAGTGGAAAACACTCAAATGACAACATAAACAAAATGTGATAGATCCATAAAATGGAATGTTATTTGGTGATAGAAAGGAATGAAATACCGATCCATGCTGCAACATGGATGAATCTTAAAAACTTGATGTCAGGTGAATGAAGCCACGTATCGTATGGTTCCATGTCTATGAAATGATCAGAATGGGCAAATCCATAGAAACAGAAGGTAGATTAGTGGTTTCCATGGGCTAGGGGATGGGTAAATGAAGATGGGGTTTCTTTTGAGGGTGATGAAAATGTGTAAAAATTGGGTAGCAGTGTGGTTGCACAAGTGCGAGTATAGTAAAAAGTATTAAATTGGTTACCTTATAAAGTTGAATTTTACAGCATATGAATTATAGCTCAATAAAGCTGTTACTTAAAAAAGAAGAAACTTAAACTTTTTGATAATCCTATGGAATTGAAAAATAACATAATGTGTCTCCTTTTCTGTTTCTAAGAGTAAAAACATAGTTTCTTGCTGTGGTTGTGGTGGTAAGTTAGCCTCATGCCATCTTTAAAATTCTTCTTATCAAGTCTTCCCAGATGCCTTTGCTAATTTTATATTTCCTTCATAATCTAAAAACAGTCCTATATTAGCTTTCCCGAAAGACATCACATTGCCTGCTTGGATTAAATGAACCACATTCACTAACGCCCCCCTCTTTTCTGTTTAGTGCTTCTCAAAGATTATATTGCTCTCTAAACCACAAGGGAAAATAAAGCCTTTTCCTATGGGAGAGGTACTTACACATTCATCCTGACCCAAAATATTCTCATGAAAAGTACTCGTACTGAATTATAAACTAGGCCAGCTATCTTCTTTCTTATTAGCTGTAAGCATGTGGACTGGTATTTGTTTTTATTAATTAATGAATTAATTTTTCAATAAATATTTATTGAGTACCTACTTTATGCTCGGCATGAAAGTAGGCGCTGACAGTAAAGCAGTGGAAAAAACACAGGAATCTTTTTCCTCATGGAGTTATATGTTATTGGAAGGATATGGTTCATACACACAATACATAAATGATAGCTTTTAAAAGGTGATAAATGCTGTGCACAAAAATGACAAAGCCAGGAACAAGGAATGACAAAGCACTCTTTTGAGAGTGCTGGGGTAGAGTAGGGGTGGTCAGGGCAGCCCTCAATAACAAGGTGACATTTGAGCAGTGAGTTAAGTGTGGGAAAAAGCCATAGAGCAAACTGAGGAAGAGCATTTTAAGTTGAGAGAATATCCACTGAAAAATTTCAGAGGCAGAAGCATGCCTGGCGTGTTCTAGAAACAGCAAAGGGCTGCTGCAGCTTTAACAGAGTGAGGAAGGGGCGCCTAATGAGCAGTGGGGTCATGGAGATGATGGAGATTATATCTAGGGCCTCATAGACTATTGTAAACACTTTGGACTGAGGTGAATGCGCTGGGGACCAATTAGGTATTCAGCCAATGAATGATGTGACCTGAGTTAGGTTTTTAAAGAATTACCCTGGCTGCTATTTTGAAAATAGACTGTAGAGGGTCAAGGACACAAGAGGAAGTCCAATTAAAAAACTAGTCTTCGTATCTAAGTTTTGATGGTCTGTGTACCTGTATGTTTGTTTGTTTGTTTTTTATACCTGTCACTACCATTGCATAAAATGAGTCGGCTTCTCTGAGACATTGTGAGGTTTTGAAGGTTGAAATGTGAAGGCAGATCTGAAATAGAGAAACCAGGTATCCCTTCTAGGAGCACAGATCCAATTAAAATACATGACAATCAGGATCCAGAAGGGTGATAAATAGGACTGTGTCCTAAAACAAGAGACAAAGGGGAAGCCATTCAGACATGTGTTCTCATTTGATGCAAACCGGTGTTAGTCAGTGCGAGCCAGAGCAGTGATCACATTCTACTCAGGATTCCGAATGCGGAGACCCTTGTCCTCTCTTGTTGAGTGTCTTTGGGGTATAATTTGTCATGCTGGGAGATGCCTTTAGTTCTTCAGGGATCTGAGGATCTTTGAACCTGTTACTGCTGTGCTGTGTTAATGATGATCCCAGTGGCCTTCAGGGGCTATTGTATCTGCTTAGAGGCCAGCCTTCCTGGGCCAGAAGTGGAAGTTTAAATACATACCAGCATGCTCAGAGCAGTCAGGGGTCTTCGTCCCAAACCTGGGCAAAGTTGAATTCATTATTCCAGTCGCACTGTTATTTCTTTGTGTAACATAGACATTTTCTGTACTCTGTAATCTCCTGTGATGAAAAGGACTTATAATCTCTCCAGGGTTTTCTCCTTTGTTGTGGTCTAACATATGTCATTCAGGAAATCTGACCCCATGTGTTAGGTGTTCTTTCATCGTGCTCCAAATGGACTAAACAATGCAGAACGAGTCAGACAAGAGGTTTGATAGCTCCAAACATGATGCAAAAGGTAGAAGGAGAGAGAATTTTATTTGATTAATCTGATCACTATTTCAGTTAAAAGAAAACCTGAAAACATGTTGTCATATTACCACACATGGAGGCGAAAATACAAAATGAGAGAGAAAACAGAGAATACTTGTAAGGGGAGATTTTTCAACAATTTTGGAAACTCAAATTCTTTCCTTTTCTGAGGTAAATTGGAAGAAATGCTACACACACCATGGGAGCTATCATTCAGATGGGAGCTATCATTCAGATTTGACTGCAAATCGATTTTCTCATTTGATATCTAAAGGAAACTACTGATGATGTTCCAGTTGAATACTTACATGTTGATTGCTAAGTCATTTGTATTCGTACTGAAAATGATATCTACTCTGCAGTGGGAAGTGGCATGCCTTCGGAAAGAAAAATAAAAGGACAAAGAGCTAAGCAATAACTATGTGGCAGCAAGAACACAGGGAAATTAATGAAAATAAACTAAGTTCCCGAGTGGTGGGATATTGATAGAGCGCCAGCTCTTCAGGATGTTGCATGTTAGTGACTTGCTTCTTCCCCGGCGACATTCGTGGATATGGTAGGTGTTGTTAATGCTATGAAAAACAAACTTTACCTGACAGTTCGGGGACAGGGCTGGGACATGGTTTCATAGTTTAAAGCACTGAATCATAAGAAATTAAAGCTATGTAAAAAGACTATGTTATGCTTTGTAAAATTGTATGATTTTTACGAAAAGTACTTGAATATATTCATATAGTAAAAGTTCTTTAGATTACCTTTTTTTTAATTATAGAAGTAGATCATGAATTGAGTGGAGTTTTTCTTTAAGAATAAATTGATTCCTCAGGCCAGGGTAAAATTTGTGAATAATATTTATTTTTCTTGACTTGAAGTTTTCCTCAACTTGCATGAGACTGCTTTTAAAAAGCTTTTCTATATTAGACTCTTACAAAAAAAAATATAAGCTAATGAGCCGTTACTATAAATTGTGAAGATTTTTTAACCACTCTTGAATATCTATTTTATGTGCTTGGTCAATAGTTGAATATTTTTTTTAATCTTGGTTTTTAGAGCTATATGAGAGATGTAAATACTTGGCATTGTTTAAATATTTCTATTGTCTCTGAACTCTCTCTTCATTTTGAGAGTTAAGACAGTGAGGAACATGGAATTATGGGTGGGTGGGAGACAACGGGTGACATAAACTAGAACCAAACAATGATTTATATGATTTTATACCAGTTTACCCTTGTGTCACCTCATAGTCCTAGATTTACATATGCATCAAAACAGGAATGTGAGCATACATTTTAAACATAGGCGTTGCTTGTTTGAGAATTATTTAACTTTATAATTGCTCTGAATGCCGGTGCTTTGAAAGGGCAGAAATTATAGCTGGCATAATTTTTTTTGCACAGTGCATAGCACAGGCTTCTGACAGTTCATTCAGCAAATACTTTGGGTGTTTATGAATAAATCAGAAAAGCAAAGTACTCTTACTCTTAATTTTGAGTATAATTAGTTCTCAAGAATCAGACCACAATTTTTCCTGATTACATTTTTTTCTAGGATCAGTTGAAAATGTGGGGGATATGAAAGGAAAAGGAACTTAGAATTTTTATTCTTCCCATCAAAAATGGAATTTAAGGAATGCCTTGGTGGCTCAGTTGGTTAAGCATCTGCCTTCAGCTCAGGTCATGATCCCAGGGTCCTGGGATCAAGTCCGGCATGGGGCTCCTTGCTCAGCGGGAGCCTGCTTCTCCCTCTGCCTGCTGCTCCTCCTGCTTGTGCTCTCTTGCTCTTTCTCTCTCTCTGACAAGTAATTAAATAAAATCTTAAAAATAAATAAAAATAAAATTCAAGAACTAAGCAGAGGAGTGCCTGGCTAGCTCAGTGGGTAGAGCATCTCACTCTTGATCTTGGGGTTGTGAGTTTGAACCTCATGTTCAGCGTAGAGATTACTTAAAAAATCTTTAGGGGTGCCTGGGTGGCTCAGTGGGTTAAGTGTCTGACTCGCGATCTCGGCTCAGTTCTCAATCTCAGGGTCATGAGTTCAAGCCCCACCTTGGCTTCTGTGCTGGGCACGGAGCTTACTTAAAAAAATTAAAAAATAGGGACACCTGGGTGGCTCAGTCGGTTAAGCATCTGCCTTCGCTCAGGTCATGATCCCAGGGTCCTGGGATCAGCCCCACATTGGGCTCCCTGCTCATCCGGGGTCTCCCTCGCCCTCTCCCTCTCCCTCTTCCTGCTGCTCCCCCTCTTGTGCTCTCCCTCCCTCTGTCAAATAAATTAATTAATTAAAAAAGTGGAATTCAGGAGGGAATTGGGTCAAAAAAGAACCCCTTTTTTCACATTTTGATATAACTTTAATCGAAGGCAGTCCTGGGGTAGAGCTTTAGTGGTTTGTAAAAGAATAAAAAGGAGATGGTTTCTTAAAACTGGAAAACACTTGACAGTTAAGCAGGTTTCCTGATGGTTTCGGAGCTGTGATGTAGAACTAATGTCATTATGCAATTCTAAAAAGAGGATATGTTTTAAAAAGGAAAAAGTAATTTAAACTTATCTAACCATAAAACCTTTGAGGGAGTGAAATACCTATTAATATCTTCATGGACCTCTGGAAAACAGTTTGGGTGATGGGATGTTTCCATGAAAACACTGCCTAGAGAACTAGATCAGTGTGAGTGAAAATCCCAGCTTCACTGTCTGACCTTATCAGGTCTGAGTGCTAATTTTCTTGTTTGTAAATGAAATTATAATGCTTCTCTTGAAATGTTGTGAAAATTAAGTGATGTGATGTGAATCACCCAACAAAGTTACTGGCACATATGAATAAGTCAGTAAATACTTAGTTCATTTTAAACATGAAATATGAAAAGTAGGGGCGCCTGGGTGGCACAGCGGTTAAGCGTCTGCCTTCGGCTCAGGGCGTGATCCCGGCGTTCTGGGATCGAGCCCCACATCAGGCTCCTCCACTATGAGCCTGCTTCTTCCTCTCCCACTCCCCCTTTGTGTTCCCTCTCTCTCTGGCTGTCTCTATCTCTGTCGAATAAATAAATAAAAAATCTTTAAAAAAAAAAAAAAAGAAAGAAAAGTAATATAGATGTTATGTGTCTGATGGTGATAGTTAAATGAGATCTAAAAGTACTTTACACAATATCTGGTCCAAAGAATTAGCTCAACAAAATTAGCCTCTTTAACTCCTCATCTCATCACCTTAAGGTTATTTATAAATTGGTTAGCATTTCATTAAAAATCCAGAGTTTTTTTTAGTAATGAAATGCTTTTCAAATCAACTTTTTGAAAAATTCTACTTATCTATTGAAATTGAACATACATTTATTCAGCACTTACTATAATGCTAGGTACTTTGCTAGGCTTCTGGGATCCAAAGTTGTGTAACCATTAGAGTAAATCCACAAATAAATCAAGGATTGTAAATCAGTGTGTTAAAACAATAATATATGTGTGCACAGCCTGCTTTGGATACATCTATATCAGATTGGGGCATAAAGAAGGAGACCCATAACTACAATTCGCATGGATTAGTAGGCCATAACTAGACAGAGAATAAGAAGAAAGACCTTCCAGGCATAACATAGCTTAGCATGACTCATTTTGGGAAAAACTGTGGGTGTTTCAAATCTTAGGAAGAAAAATGATTGCTTGAGACAAACACTGAAGACAAACAGGGCCAGCTGCATAAGCCCTCATAGTAGCTATAACTTTATCCTGAAAGCTGTGAGAAACCAACCATTAAAAGTCTTAAAGCCAGAAAGATAGAAGCCATTGTGTGGGGCCAGCCTGGAGGCAGAGACTGGGGACTTCCACAGAGGTAGGGTTATATTCTGTTTTTGGAGGAAAAAATTTCAGGCAAGTGCTACTAAGCCTGGAAGAGTCTATCTGTGTTTATCTGTAATCTTTGAGGTAACCCAATGGCTCAGCCAACTCTTAGATGGGTGTTTGCAATGATTAAAATGGAACTTCACAATTAGACTTGAATTCTAAGTGGTAAAATGTTTTCAAGGTTCAACAGCTAAAAGCTTGGAAACCTGCCTAGAGTATCCTTGTAAACCCTACATGTGATAAAGATTTAGCTCTTTTTAAATAACTCCTTAAGAGTTAAGTGCAAACTTATCTTTTTTCCAATTGACCTCATTTGACTTACATATTCTTTTTAAGTTACTTTATCTATACCTATTTTTCTTATTGAACTACAGCTAACAGTAAATTCAGGTGAGAAAATAAAATTGCATTCTACATTTTTAATTACACTGACATGAATTAAGTGTATGTAAACAATCACTTAAATGCACTAGAGAAACTAAACTTTTAAGGAACCCTGGGGGAAATCTTCTTAGCCATGAGAAGAATTATTCTTACGGTAAAATTACTTCACAATTTATTTGTTTTATATATATATATACATATATGTATGTATGCTACATGATTCCCTAAAGCGGGACATACCTACATTTAGTATGTTTAGTAGGTAGGATTATGGGCTTAACCTAAAACCATGCTGGCTTCCATGGCAATCATTAGAAGCTACATTATAGACTTGTAAACATTTCCAGAAATAGCAAATGCTCGTTTGGTTTTTTGAAATAATAGTTTAAAAATGTATAGAGCCTGATACAGGGTATTTGTCATTGTTAAACACTTCATAGAAGCTAATGTTTGAACTGTTGAAGAGGTAATTTTGACAACCATTAAATTCCAATCCTATCTGTAATTCTGTTGTAAAGGATACTTTTTTTTAAGCTCAAAGAAGGCCCTTTGCGTTAATTACCAAAGCCAACACAGCTTGCTTCGGCAGCATGCATACTAAAATTACCAAAGCCAACATGAGAAAAAAACGTGTCTGAGATCAGGTCCCTGTGATGAAGATAGAAGCCAGTAAAATTTGACTATCACAAAAATTCAAATACATTATCTTTTACTGATTGTCACTGATAGGTACAGACAGCAAAACAAACAAACAAAAAACTCATTTCAATCAACGACTTTTATTTAGCTGGAATATAAACTCTCAGACTTCCAAAGTGCATTCGTGTTTTTTCTGTGCTGTAGGCATTATCCTTTCCTCGAGACTTTAGCTGTGGAACAAGCAGTATGAGTGAATGCCCATGAGCCTACCTTGATGGAGAAAATTGTATATAATATTTGAAGAATTGCATTACTTCTTCCTTCCTATGCTATTTGAAGGAACCGCACACAGCACACTCAAGCACAGCACACACTTCTAAGGCAGAGTAATCTACCAGTCATCACGGATTTGCTGTGCTCAGCGTGGAGCCCGGTGTCAGAGGTATGCAGAAGTGTGAATGCACTTGCCCCAAATTTAGAGAAGAAGAATAAAACTTTTCTCATGAAATTATTTCCTTGAAAAGTCAGGCAAAGTTTGTTAGTTAGTTAGTTTGTCTCCAGGAAAGAAAAGACCGAGAAGGAACACATATTCTTATTCAATTTAGAAGCTACGTAGTACTTAGTAATATAAGCTTGTTAAACACCGGTGGTACAGGCTATCAGATCAGTAGAAGACCTAAAATTACCCTGCGAGTTGATTGCAGGAAGGGATGTTAGCTTGCGCCTACAACTTTCCTCTCTGTAAAAAGGCACCTTCTTTTTTCATTGCATTGTTGAATTGAAGCAAAGGCAAGGTTTCCCAATCTAAAGACAGAAGAAAAATTTGAAGATTGGAGGTCACTGACAAAGAAGCAGAGAGTTCGTCTGATGCATAGTGACCTGACAGGGCCCCACACCCAGAACCACAGGTGTCATCCTGCAGTGGGGTCTAGGCACTGTCTAAAAGCTGCAGGAACTTCCATTCCTGGAATATTACCTCCTTTAAATCGCAGCTCCCTGTAGTAAGCTCTGTTGTGCCAATCACAGTAAGTTAGTCTGATGGCTAAGATTTCCTTCTTACAGCAACACAGTCATTTAATTTTCTTCTGTTAATTGGAAGATTGAATAAAATAAATAACTATACTCCTCAAATTATCCAAATGGTTCTAGCACAGACGAAATTAAGCATTTTAAAAGATAATCAAGTCATAAAATTAATATTTCTATCAAGACTATTTACATCAACTAATTAAAAGCTAGCTTTTGAGTTACCAGGCCTACTGAATCAGCTTTTAATAAAACAGTGCTGTTGTATTTCACATGAAATAGTTCTTTTTTTTTTTTATTAAAGATTTTATTTATTTATTTATTTATTTGACAGAGATAGAGACAGCCAGCGAGAGAGGGAACACAAGCCAGGGGGAGTGGGAGAGGAAGAAGCAGGCTCATAGCGGAAGAGCCTGATGTGGGGCTCGATCCCACAACGCCGGGATCACGCCCTGAGCCGAAGGCAGACGCTTAACCGCTGTGCCACCCAGGCGCCCCTCACATGAAATAGTTCTATTTCTAGCAAAATTTTTCTTGAATTTATATATTATCCAAACCTGGCTGTGGATGTTATGCAAACATCCTAATCATAGCTAACCTCACAATTAATCGTTTTGTCTTTGCAATAAAATCAAACAGCCTTCATTCTTTTTTTTTTTTTTTTGAGTATAGTTGACATGCCAATAGACATTTTTCCGAAGAAGACATACAGATGGCCAACAGACACTTGAAAAGATGCTCAACATCACTCATCATCAAGGAAATGCAAATCAAAACCACAACAAGAGGGTGACCTGGGTGGCCCAGTCAGTTAAGCATCCAACTCTTGATTTCGGCTCAGGTCGTGATCTCAGAGTCATGAGATTGAGCCTTGTGTCAAGCTCCACACTTAGCAGGGAGTCTGCTAGAGATTTTCTCCATCTCCCTTTGGCCCTCCCCCACCTCTCTCTCTCTAAAATAAATAAATAAATCTTTTTTTAAAAAATCACAATGAGGTATCACCTTACACCTGTTGAAATGCCTAAAATCAAAAGGACAAGAAATTACAAATGTTGGTGGGAATATGGAGAAAAAGGAGCCCTCATGCTCTGTTGGTGGAAATATAAATTGGTACAGCCACTGTGGAACACAGGATAGGGGTTCCTTAAAAACTTAAATGTTGAAATACCATATGATCCAATAATTCCACTATTGGGTATTTACCCAAAGAAAAGAAAAACACTAATATGAGAAGATACATACGCTCCCATGTTTACTGCAGCATTATTTACAATAGCCGAGATATAAAAGCAGCTTAAGTATCTTTCAGTGGATGAATGGATGTGACATATGTATACAATAGAATAGTAATACAGACATAAAAATGGTGAGATTGTGCTATTTGAGACTACATGGACAGACATAGAGGCCAAGTGAAATAAGTCAGACCGAGAAAGGCAAAAACTGTATTCATTTTTAACTGAATATTCATTGAGGGTTCTACTCCAGTATGCTCTGTATTGGACGGCCCTGGTGATACAATACTTACGCCTAAGTGTTAGTCCTTGCTATGTTCCTGCCCAGGAGGAACTTGTCCTCTGGTGAGAGAGACAGACACATGTCAATTGGAAGACCATTTGAGAAATGGCATAAAGGAGCTATGCAAGAAGCCCTTTAACTCCCCAAGAAGAGCTAGCACAGGCTTCACAGAGGAAGGTGACATTTGCCTTGGTCTATCAAGATAATAAGGAGGCATTCCAGATAGGGATGAAAGAAATGCAAAGGAATGGAGACAGAAGTGGCCATGGCTGGTCCAGGGAAAGATAAATTCTATACTATGGCTTATGTGTATTGTTTATTTTCTGAACCTACTCCTCCCTCATCACTCCCTGCCCCAAGCTGGAATGTGAACTCCATGAGGGCAGGAAATTTTGTCTGTTTCATTAATGGCTATATTCTAAATGCTTAGAAGTGTGTCTGGCACATAGTACGCCCAATAAATACTTGTTAAAAGAATGCATTGTATGTGTGTGCTTGTGTTGTATGACTTGGCACTTAGGTGTCTCCACAAATGCAAGTGATTTTGGAGAAATGATATTGGACAAGCTTTGGTCTCTGGTCCTCTTACCCCCCTTGAGAATACCTGACCTAAAGGAGAATTTTATTTTAAAACTAAGGATCACTATGTAGCTTTTATTCTGACAGCAGCAAAGTTTGAAAACCTTGAAAGATCTTTTGCCATCAAGAATTGGCATAAGTGTCATAAACTGCAGGCAGGAATAAGTCAAAGTTAGACTTGTGTCCATTGCATGTTGAAACCAGATAGTAAATACTTAGGCTGTGACATTTTAGGGAACTCAATTCAGAGATATTTAGTATAGACCCTCAGAGCTGATTTCAAGTAAGCTACAAGAATACCCTGTGGGCGTTCGTAAAGGTAGAGTGCCATGGTGGCTCAGGAAACAAAGTTTTGGTAGATTTATCACATTATGTTGCTGTGAAACACAAAAATTTCAGTCACATAGTCAAAAATCACTTTCTAAGAAAGATACAGAGGTCAAGTCCTGGAATTGGAATTATAGTTCACACTTAAAAATGTGTAAAATTTTCCTCTTCCCTCCAAAAACCTCAAAATAGATGAAAATATATCATTTAAAAATATTAAATATCTACTCTATGCCAGTTTAAGGTACTTTATACACACTCATTCTTCATAACAACCTATAGATAAGTACTATAATCCCTATATTATGGATTATAAACTGAGGCTTAGGTATCATCATTTTACTCATTTTTATGGAACGGATATTGAACAGATTCTGAATACAAACTTGGGTCTATATGATTCTAAAAGTCTTGCTCTCCATACCGCATGATAAAGCCAATTGTGTAAGTGCTGATTTCTTGACTGCCAATGACAGGGTTCTAAATGTTTGTTATTATTTATAAAGTTTTTAAGTATTTAAATTTTATTTAATGACTATATTTAAATTTTTGTGGCCTTATAAACAGAAAAATTGTATTTATTTTCTAGCTTACTTAGAAATATCTGGTGCTCTTGACAAAAAAAATATTTTGATTGCTTATGAAAGCAACAATCCACAAATTTTTTATGGCACCCGTACCATGGGCAAGAAGGCACTATATAAGTTATAGTGTGTGCTGAAACTGATGTAAAGAAGGCAAACACCCCCAAAGATCTTAAAATTAAATTTGGATAATGAAGCATACATGCTTAATATCTAGTCTCTGCATGTCAGTCATCTGTCAGGAAAAAATCCACCTTCATGTTCCACTGCTTTGATTAATTCAGAGCCACTGATTCATTAATGTTTGCCAGCCTTACCAGGGCACCTCACTCAGATATTTCTTTGTTAACATCAAAGTACCATCAAATTGTGGGTAGCCAACGCTAGACTATCTAGGTGCCTGTGCATGCTTAGAGAGCAGTGATTCCTTCCCCCTCTGTCTTGCAATGGATAGTGGGACTGCACGAGGCCGATTGGAACACAGAATACAATTGATGACAGAGACTGCACACAGAGACAGGAATTACATGGAGAAGACCCAGTAGTATGGCATGGAGAATAGGATTCTACCTTTTGATAAAAGGGGCCCTTCTTCATGGGCTGCTCACATACCAAAAATGCACTAGAATAGAAAAAAAAAAAAAAAAGCCAAGTACAAGCTAACCTGTTTGCTCACCATTAAATTTGCAATGTCTAGAATGACACAGTTGTCAATCAGTATTTGTTGAATGAATGAGTAAACAATCCAGCATGCTCAGGTCATTTGGACAAGTGTAGTTGTCAATAAATGATTAACTGACTTCCTGCATGGGTTGATGTAGGCTCTTATCTCTGGCTTCACTACGATTTTTGGATTAAAATGGTCAGCTGTGCACTCCTTAGAAGAACTGGGAACCCTCATTATGTATGGATTTTAAGTGCCTCTCTCTAACCCTGATTCTGGAACTTCTAGTATCCTCTCTCGTGGCTCCAGGATGCAGGGCTGATTCCCAGTTGAAACAAGTCTAGGGGAGGGGGGGAAAGGAAACGGGGCCTAACTGCCCAAGAGGCCCTCTGAAGATCCATCCCTGTCCCACAGAAAGGATTCTAAAATCTCTTTTGTAAGGTAGATCAACTGAAATCATAGATGCCAGTGTTCATTGATTCCTTTGTCATATTTCAAAAACAGAATGCCATTCTGGGGCTGGCTGAGGGAAGCAGAAGTCAACCATATGTAGTCACTACTCTTCAGGCGCTCACACTCAGGTAGGGAGGAAGCAGATCTATGTGTGATACATGTGCTACAATCATGTGTCTATCATAAGAAAAGCATGTGTTAGTGGGAATTGTGAGGTAAAGGTGGAGCCAAAGGGCAGAAAATATATGAAAGTGTGGAACAGTAGAGTGAGTTTGGGAAACTGAGCAACATAAGTGAGTACTTAGGGACACATCAAGAAGATAGGGTTAGAAAGGTAGTCAAGCCACCTATCATATAGGATCAGTTGTGACATGCTGAGGAAGAGATATTTTTCATAAAAGCTTTGAGAAGTCTTAAAGGCTTTTAAGTAGAGAATGGCATGGCCAGATTTATCATTTAAAAGTATGATCTTGGCTCAGTTTGTGTGTGTGTGTGTGTGTGTGTGTGTGTGTGTATGTTCCCACTATGTAGCATAGTACTTGGCACCAAAACATAATGACATAAATTTTTAAGCAAACATCTAAAATAATATCTATCACATTTAGGGCACCAACAAAGTGTGTGTTCAGTGTCATATCATTTCATTGTCATTTTGCAGATTCAGAGTCATGCAAAGACATGTACCTGTTTTTTCTGAGAGATGGGATACAACACATTATTACCATTATATGGAACAAAGGAAATGGATAAAGGAAAGATGAATCTGGTGGTTGGAGAAACTTGAGGGTTGGATTAGGGTGGGATCAGTTAGGAAGTTCAGCTTTGTAAATAACGTACAAGATATTTGGTAGCTTTAGCTATGATTTATTGTTAGTTTCATAACTAAATGAATGAAAGTGCAGAAAAAAGAAACGGTTTAAATTCAAATAATAAAGACCATGTTCAGTACCCTACCTTGGGTAAACATGGCTGATTGTCAAAACGTTTGTTACTCTAGTTAACCTAAACTTTTAGTTCTCTCGTTTACTCCTCATTGAAAAAGTAAGTCTCCTGCATCGTATCTTTTCCTGTTTTTGGAATCTGTTATTAAGTTACAAGAACATACAGCATATATAATATTATCTCATGTAATAACAGAGTGGATGATGATGCTTTGTGGATACTAGACAATTGCTGAAGAGTATCATTTTCTTTATTTCTTGTTCTTGGCCAGTTTGATTTTCTAGACGAAATGGCTTTAGATCCTGTTCAGTTTGGCCACATAGCCTTCAGATTGATGTTGGTATTTTCTCCTTTATTTTTACCCCCAGATTTCTCTCTCCTCCACTTTATGTTTATTTATCACCAGCATTGTTTGCCAACAAACACTAGGAAGGCAGGGAGAGGCAAGAAAGTATCCTTCATATTCTTTACTCTGGTATTAGTGTTCTATGCCTAGGTCTTCTAGATAACTTTGAAAACAAAGACCCATTTTACGGGTGTTTATTAGTTAGATTTGTTATGATTAGTTGTGGGGATTTTTAGAAGTTTAAAGTCTCTCCCTTTAAAAAAAGAAAGAGGGAGAAAGACAAGGGAAGAGACAGAGCAGAGACGTTTCTTTAAAACTGTATAATTAGATTAAGTGCTGTATTTTTTTTTTCGGATTTCAATATGCTATTATATACTCAGACAAGTAAGACTTTTCCTGAGAAGAGATGCTTGAAAAGTCAGTAAATAATACGTTTTGCTTAACAAACAAAAAAGGAGTAGGCTCTGCTTTCTTCTTTGAGTGTTGTTAGGAAGAAATGTTAATTCATGGAGCTCTGGTTCCCTGCCTGTCAGTTGTCGTGGGATTTTTGTTGTTGTTGTTCATTGTTTTCTAAATGACAGTAAAGCTTTGCTACGTATTTTTTCCCTAGATATTTGAACATTTCTTGAAAACTGGTTGAAGTTATCATTTGCTTTTTGTTAGTGTTTTAAAAGAAGCAGTAATTTGATTGTTTTGAATTTTTATACAAAATATATGTAGAGAGTGATCTTTAATAATTTGACAATTAAACAGTAAAGGAGGTAGTGTTGATATTTAAAATAAGTATTTTAGTAGGCATTCTTTTATTTAAGTTTTAATTGCATTATTAATCGTCATGAACAAGATATTCCTAGGGAAAAAGCTAAGCAGATCATCTAATTGCAGCTTTTACTGCTTTGAATGATAAAGTGCCTTTGATTTGATGCTGAGCCAGGAGCGCTTGATTGATAATATCTGTCTCAGATGTCACCCTGGGAGAAAAGAATAAAACCTCAGTAGACTTGGTGCATTGCAGCTGTCTCCGCTGCTCCAATTTCTCTGCCCCATTGACGTCATTGGGAGGTTTCAAACCAGTCCAGAGTGTCTAGTAAACCTGCACATAAATGAAATGAAGAAACAGAAAAACACTGATTCATAACCCAGCCCTCACTCCAAAGAGGTAGCTTTTATATTTTCTCAGATAATGGGCTGATGTTTTCTCCTTCCCTGCTCTTAAAAAAATTATTAAAATGGAATCAGCTATCCAGAAATGTGGGAAAGCCTCTGACAAGGAATGTGAATTGTGTAAGCCCTTCTAAAATCAGATTACATCACAATGAACCACATTTGTCCAGGGTTCTCAGATAGCATAACCTGCATCCAGCTTGTCTCTGTCTGAAGCAGAAAGTGGCCTGGGGAACAGCTCTCCCCCGGGGCAGGACTACTCTAACCACCCAGGCCAGTTCCTGGCACCATATCCTCCTCTTCTTTCTTCACACACAGCCTGTTGTGTTGAGTTTCAGATGAGGGGCATCCGTAGACAAGGATATGATCACAGAGTAGAATTACAGTATTTTCCAACGAAGTATTTCCTCATTTTTTTTAAATGAATTTAGCGAAGAGAAAATACACAGGAGAAAGCAGAGGAGGAAAACAAAACCTTCGTGATGTTTTTAAAACCATTTTGTCAGCTTACTACACTAAATGTATGATAAACTGTAAACCTCAAAATAATTTATCATAGGGAATTTTTTTTCTAAATGCTGTCACATAGCTATTTAGTGACTTGGCTGAGTATTAATGTTCAAAGATGTTCAAAAGCTAAGTTTCCTCATGCTGGGTGATGGGACTACTGGCAGAAGGAGAAGAACGCTCTCCCTCTCCATTCTTCTTAGTCCTACCCTTCCTCACTCTCTACCCCGTATGGCAGGAAAAGACTCATACTTACCAAATAGCTTTCGTTTCTTATTCAGCCAATAAGCACCATGGCGTACGATTTGGAAAAAAACCCAAAAAACAAAAAACTGAATCTTTATAACACTTTAAAGTTTACAAAGCATCATCACTCCCATTTTTTCCATTTCAGTCTGACCGACAACGCTGTATAGTAGATAATACAAGTATTGTCATTTTATAGATGAGGAAGCTGAGCTTCAGGCAGGCTAAAGGGAAAAAAATAAAAATCTTGTAAAAGGCAGAGCTCAGATTCAAACCCCAGATTTGGGAACTCTACATCCATCCTCTGCTTGCTTCACCATATGTTCAAGGAGGTGGATAGTTTTTGATCCTATAATCTACCTTTTAGAATCACTTCAACTTAGCAGATTTGTATTGACCTTTACTACATGTGGTAGGTGCTTTAGAGTCAAAGCTACGTAAGATATAGTTGACCTTCGGGAGCTTAGAATACTGAAGACAAGACATGGATCTACACGTAACTATTACAAGACAGAGTAAGAGAGTCGCATGAGACAAAGCGATGGCATCTGATTAGTACATCTTGAATGAAGTAACGTTTCACATAAATACTGAAGGACTGGTATTATTTCAATAGGTAAATATGGTGGCTACAGCCCTCGTGGGCCAAAGGACCTGCATGAACAGAGCCAAATAGGCAAGATAGTCTGAGGGGTGACAGGAATGACACAAAGGTCTTATTTTGAAACTGAAGGCTGGGATCTCGTGAAAGATCAGTTAGGGCCATCATGGAAGACTTTAAATGCCAGGATGAGGTGTTTGTAATAATAAAAAGAAACATAAATGCTTTAATCTAAGGAGTAAAACCATTAAATCTGTGCTTTAGTGTATGCAGTTAAGCGGCCATGTGTAAGGTACATGAGAGAATAGAAAATCTTGTTCCTAATACCAATTAGGAGGTTCCATAGAAATCAAGGGGGGGTTGTGAGAAAATAGGATAATGTGGGGCTATGGGAATTTGTTTATTTGTTTAAAAATATTTCTTGAGCACTTCTGCTTGTCAGGAACTATTCTGGGTATGAGAATATGCCGGTAGCAGACTGATAAACTCCCCGCCTCATTGTTCTTTCATTCTCTAAAGGAGGAAATGGAAAAGGGGGGACAAATTCACCAAGTACTATGGGGCTAGAACTAACAGCATTTAGTAACAGGTCGTGCTGAATGGAAGAAGAGGTGGTGCTGACTTGGAAATTTCTCTGCTTGACAGACATGCCCCAAAGCCTGTTAGCTAAAAGTGCACTTCTCTACAAAGTTAGCCTTCTTCTGGCACTATGATAACACTTCACATGGATACCATTTAGCTCAGATATGATGAGGTATGGAAACATGCTTGGCAAATCATCAAGTGCTACATAGATAGTATCGTTTGTGGTGGTGAGTGGCTTTTTTCGTGTATTTTTATTCTAACAAAGTATGAATATTTCAGAGCGATTAATCTGGTAAATTGTTTCCCATTTTACTTATCATTTGAAAGCAGAGTCAAATATCCTTATATTCATTATGCATTTTCAAATAATCTCAGGAAAGTTATTTCAAAGGCGCCTTGTTTGGAATTTACCTTGCCACGTAATCTTTTTATCTTGTTGTTTCTGTGATTTCTGCTTATATTCTGATGTAGGATACAGTATGAAAAACGATATTAGGTATTGTGTAGGGAGCTACTAAAACTAATGTCTAGGGTGCCTGTTCTTCATGGGGAAGGGTTCACTTCGGGCTTGTGTACTGATATATTTGGGGAGCTATGTCATCCTAAGCATTTAACAGTTTAAACATCTAATCATCTACCCTGAGGTTATTTGTATGTGATTTGTTACATAGGGTATAAGTGGGTTTTCCTATGTATTCACAAGTCTCAGCATTTCCTATGTAAGTTACCATGTATATTTAAAAATTAGCAGACATTAAGAATCTTATGACACATCCAAACAAATGTTAGCCACATAATTAGATTATTACCAAGTCAGTAGAAACCCTGAGAATATTGATAATGACCCCTTTAACATGTCTGCCTTTTGTTAAGTTAAGAATGAGAATCCATGGGAAAGCTGCAGTAGAGAACTGAGAACATCACCTGGATAATTATCTTTGAGGAGCATGTTGATGAAAATAAAATGATAATAAAATTACCTTCTCACATTGGTAATTACCCCCAATAAAATGCAGATTTACTTAAAAAGACTTATTCAGCAGATAGTTACTAATCTGTACGTGCATGTGCCCTGGGTGGTGGCTAAAATGGTTCTCTCTCTCTCTATTGAAGACTTTTTGATTTTGTGGTCCTTTCTGCACAAGTGAATGAGGATGAGGTAGATAAGTGACTATTTTGATCAGTGACCTCTTTATGGAGAAATTTCAGTTAAAAAAAAACTGTTTACCACTCATGAACCTCCATCATCTAGTTGCTTAGAATTTAGACTCAGCTGAACTAATCAAATTTTCTTTTTGTTAATTTAGTTTATGAAGTATTTTATGTTTTTAATTTTTATTATTTTTATTGAATTATAATTGACATACAGTATTATATGTTTCAGGTATATAACATAGTGTTTGATATTTTTATACATTATAAAACATGATCACCACAATAGGTCTAAGTTACTATCTGTCTTCATACAGAGTGATTTCAATATTATTGACTATATTCCCTATGCTGAATGTTATATCCCTGTGACTTATTTATTTTATAACTGGAAGTTTTATCTTTTTATTCCCTTCACCTATTTGTTATAATATTTGTTTTAAAGTCTCTTTTGTCTGATTTAAGTATTGTCACCCCAGCTTTCTTTTCATTTCCACTTGTATGGTATATTTTTTTCCATCCTTTCACTTGCAGTCTGTGAGTGTATTTAGGTTTGAAGTGAGTCTCTCGTAGGAAGCATATAGAAGGGTCTTGTTATTTTTTTTTTTAAGTTTTTATTTATTTATTTGACAGAGAGAGACGGCCAGCGAGAGAGGGAACACAAGCAGGGGGAATGGGAGAGGAAGAAGCAGGCTCTTAGTGGAGGAGCCTGATGTGGGGCTCGAACCCAGAACGCTGGGATCACACCCTGAGCTGAAGGCAGACGCTTAACCACTGCGCCACCCAGGCGCCCCTTGTTATTTTTTTTAATCCATTCAGCCACCCTATGTCTTTTGATTGGAGCATTTATTCTGTTTACATTTAAAGTAATTTTTGATAGGAATGTACTTATTACTTATTACCATCTTGTTCATTCTTTTCTAGCTGTTTTCATAGTTCCTCTCTGCTCCTTTCTTCTTTTCTTTTGCTCTTCCCTTGTGGTTTGTTTTCTTCATTGTTTTTTTTTTTTTAAGATTTTATTTATTCATTTGACAGAGATAGAGACAGCCATCGAGAGAGGGAACACAAGCAGGGGGAGTGGGAGAGGAAGAAGCAGGCTTCCAGCAGAGGAGCCTGATGTGGGGCTTGATCCCAGAACGCCGGGATCATGCCTGAGCCGAAAGACGCTTAACGACTGAGCCACCCAGGCGCCCCTGTTTTTTTCAGTGTTGTATTTAGATTGCTTTCTCTTTTTCTTTTGTGTATTTACTCTAAGTTTTTACTTCGTGATTGCTGTGAGGTTCACATATAACATCTTATGTAAATAATACCTTCCTTAACTTGATAGCAACTTAATTTGAACACATTCCAAAGCTTTATATTTAATCCCCCACACATATTTTGTACATTTTACATCTTTTTATTTTATGTATCCCTTAACTAATTATAGTATTTTAAATTAATTTTACTCCTTTTGACTTTTACTCTTTATGCTTACTTTGTAAGTGGTTGATCCTACTACCTTTATTATTTTTTTACCTTTTCTGGTGAGATTTTTACATGTGTATGTTTTCTTATTATTAATTAGTGCCTTTTCTTTTTAGCTTAGAGACGTCCCTTTAATATTTCTTTTAATGCTGGTTTAGTGATGACAAGTTCCTTTAGATTTGTTTATCTGGAAATTCTTAATCTCTCCTTCGATTCTGAATGATAACCTTGCTGGGTAGAGAATTCTTGGTTGGCAGTTTTTCCCCTTGAGCATATTGTATATGTCATGCCAGTGCCTTCTGGTCTGTCTGCTAAAAAATCTGATAGCCTCATGGGGTTTCCCTTATACACAATATGCTGCTCTTCTCATGCTACTTTTAGGATTATTTCTGTTTCCTTAACATTTACCTTTCTTTTTTTTAAGATTTTATTTATTTATTTGACAGAGATAGAGACAGCCAGCGAGAGAGGGAACACAAGCAGGGGGAGTGGGAGAGGAAGAAGCAAGCTCATAGCAGAGAAGCCTGATGTGGGGCTCGAACCCATAACGCCGGGATCACGCCCTGAGCCGAAGGCAGACGCTTAACCGCTGTGCCACCCAGTTGCCCCAACATTTACCCTTTTAATTCTAATGTGTCTAGGTGTGTTTCTCTTTGGGTTCACCTTATTGGAACTCTCTGTGCTTCCTGGGCCTGGGTACCTGTTTCCTTTTCCAGATTAGGGAAGCTGTCAACCATTATTTCTTCAAATAATTTTTCTGGCCCTTTTTCTCTCTCTCTCCACTTTCTGGAACCTCCTTAATGAAAAGGTTATTCCATTTGATGTTGTCTCAGAGGTCACTTAAGCTGTCCTCACTTCTTTTAATTCTTTTTTTGTTTTGCTGTTATGTCTGGGTGTTTTCCATTGCTTTGTCTTCCAGCTCATTTATTTGTACTTCTATGTCATCCATGCTATTGTTGAACTCCTCTAGTGTATTATAACTTCTATTTGATAACTTTCTTATATTTTCTGTCTCTTTGTTGAAGTCCTTGCTGTGTTCATCCATTCTTTTTCCGAGATTGATGAGCATCTTTATGACCATTACTTGTAACTCTTTATCAGGTAGGTTGCTTAGCTCCATTTCATTAAGGTTTTTTTCTGGGGATTTGCCTTGGTTTAGAATATATTCCTCTATCTTCTCATTTGCCTGACTCTCTTTGTGTGCCTGTTGTAATAGGCAAAACAGCTACCTCCCTCAGTCTTGAAAGAGTAGTCGTGTAGGAACTGTTTTGTGTGGCTCAGAAGCATAATCTCCCCTAGCTACCAGAGTCAGGCATTCTATGGGCATCCCTTGTGTGGGTTGCTTGTGCCTAAAGGGCATGATAGGGCTGAGCCTGCTGCTGGAGAGGTAGAGCTTAGGGCACTCTCCTGGCCAATTACAGCTTTGCCACTGCATACTGCAGAGCAGGGTTCAAGCTGCTTGTCCCTCCCAGTTGCAGCTTTATCTCTGAGTGGTGTGGGTTGGGTTCAAGGCAGTTGTTTGGCCCATTGCAGTTCAGTCTTTGTAGAGGTTGGGCAAAGCTCAGAGCACTCATCTGGGCCTGTTGTAGCTTGGGTATTGTGTGGGGTGGGCAAGGTGTAGGGCGGGGTGTTGGTCAGTAGGGAGAGTAAGCAGAGCATCCTTTGGGGTTAGCAGGATAGAGGGAGGACACAAAAAATAACATCCATCAGTTTCATCACCAGTAAGTTGGAATGAGATTGCAAAGATGATGTCTACCAGCACTTCTGTTTTCAGATAAAGTCCCTGCAGGTTCCTGTCTCTCTGGTAGCTGCTTAAAAATTAGTGTGTCTCTCTCACTTAAGGTCTAGATGCCTTCAATCTCTTCCTTCTGTATTGGATCTCATGGTGAGTGGGTTTGCACATGAGATTTTTTTTAAAGTATGTTTTTCTTTCCTTGTAGTTCAATGATTGTTCTCTTAATCCCCTCTGATTTTCAAAACAAGACATTTGGTTGGTTCATCTTTCCAGTGCCAGCCCCCAGGTTAGGGGTTCCTGATGTGGGGCACAATGCCATAACTCCTTAAAGGAGAGTTCCATATTTGGGGGATTTCTCCCAATTGTGGAGTCACCGCATCTGAGGTGGGGCTCAGGGAAAGGCTACATCTCTGCCTCTCCTGTTCCTTCTCAACTCATCTCTTTTGTCTTTTGTTGTACTCTTCATGTAGTTCTCAGCTCCATTTTAGAGGAAAATTTTTCCATTTGTAGCTGTAAATTGTTGTGTTCATGGAAGAAGGTGAGCTCATAGTCTTCCTATAATGCCGTCTTGAACCCCCTTCCATTTACCCGATCAAATTTTCTGACAAGTGTTTCTAAATTCCATCCACCACCCCTCCCCATTCTCCTCCGTCCTCTCACTATACTGTCTTTACTGGTAAAATCAAGTTAACTCATTTTTTTGCCTCCAAAGCCTACTTTTTACAGTTATGGGAAATTGGCAATTAGTATATAACAAACCCATTAAAGAAGATACGTATTTTATTTGTGTAAGGTACTAGAATATGGTAGCCACATATTAATGGGATGACTCTTATACGTGTCTGTCAATGGAGGACGATATTTGATTTCATTGTAGTGTGGAGAGAAGAGTCAGATGTTTCCACAAAAAAGGAATTTCAGTTTCTTTGTCCAGTCTTTTAAGCACCTGGATATATTTTGAAACGTGATTTTTTTAAACTTGCCTTTAGTTTGGTTTTTTGACATGAAAAATGTGTTTTATGAAACTGTCGCTACTGTATAGGGAGCCAAAAGGCTTGAATTTTATTCTTAACTTTGCATTTTACTAATCTGTAAAATCCTGCATAATTTCTTAAATATCATAAACATTTTTTAGTTGTCAAGTAAATGAGCTAGATGGAGTATCTTGGGTTCACCATACTTCCTATCCCTTTGCTGTGTTTGCTCTGAAGTCCTAAATCAACTTTATTTGGTGAGAGAAAGCCTTTTGGGGTACTTATAAGGGGACATTATCATCTCAGAGCTTTATAGTGATAATCTTTACTGGGTTCTACATGGTTTGGGATTAAAATGAAAGTTATTAAGTGAGAAGGGCAATGGTTTTTGAAGTATTAGCAATGTCCTACATTTGGCCTTTTAACCTTTAGGAACATTGATCAAGTCACCTTTAAATTGATTCTAGCTGACATTTGGAGGGAAATTGAGGTTATTGTTTCTAAATGATTATATGGAACTACTAGCAAAGTAAAAAGGAGACTCTAGGTACTATGAATTTTAGCATCAAGCTGGCTTTCACCATGGCAAGATAATTTTGGTGGCTGAGATCATCAGAGTGATGGAGTCATTGAACTGAAAGTAACCTTGGGAAGTTATCTAGTCCACCTTTCTACCTGGAGCCATGTCACATTTGAACTATAGAGATTAAAAATATTTTTTGTTTTTTAAGGAAGATTCCACAACTTCCTCTGTATCTTATTCCAGTAACTGACAATCTCACCTGTGAGCAAATCATTTTTCACAGCTACCCTAAATCCCTAGGGCTGCAGTTTGAATTCATTTTTTTCTGTCCTCAGAGGTAAAAAAACAGCTGGTATAATAATTCCTCGTGTACATGAAGATTGTTATCAAGATGTTATTCAGCTCACATCCTAAAGCCAAATTCTTTGAATTTTTTTTGTAATTTTTTTTTTGCCCAACTCTTTAATCACTTTCCTTTTGAACATCTGAACTCTCCTCAAGTCTTCATTTGCTCATTTGTGTATCCCAGGATAATAAATATAGCATACATAGTTAGCTATTGTGCCCGATGAATTGCATAGTCGAAGATCTTACATGAACATGACAACTTGGACTCTTTCTCTTTAAGCAAACATGTGGTGAAAAATTTTCTTTTTAACAATATAAATAGGAAGCATTGTATTAACAGCATGAATGATTATAAGAGTGCACAATGCCTTAAAAATCATGAATTTACAAAAGTCATAAACTAAAAACTAATAAATTAAGGGAGATGATTTAAAAAAACTGCTGTCTCTTTCCTCTAAATTTCTACTCTCATGCTGAGCAGAAGCTTGATGTAGTAAGACAAGAATAAGTTTTGGTATCAAAACAATTTTCGTGGTTATAACTGGACTCAGTGGACAGCTATCTTCTTAATGAGCTTTACTTACCTACTATATTACATAAGATGATAATAATAAAAATGACAGATTCCTTGAGGATAAGAAAGAACCATTCTTATTTATTTTGGCACCTCCAGAGCCTAGCCTAATTCATAACATAGATTAACAGTCACTTAATGTTTGAATTTTACTGAAGGGTTGCTTGTAAGAATTGAATGAGAGTATTTATCTGAAAATATTTGGTCAAGTATTGATCTCTGTGTAACTGTGAGTCACTACTATTAAGTTTTAAAGTCAGTATTAATACTGGATTAAAAAAAATTAAACCAAATTTTGATTTGCACTCATCTTCCCAGGAACATTTCTGTTATCCATTTGTTGCATATCTTGTAAAAAAATTTTTCTGAAAGTTTTAGGTTCCTAAAATGACTAATCAATGGTACAAAGCTTAACTGCTTAGAGCTTAATGCCCAGTCTTTTCTGAAGAGCAATCTGAGAATGACAAATGTGACTAAGATAACCACCCAGAGCCCATCAAAAGTCACCCTGGCACCAGGAAAGCAGAGCTACTCTGAAAAATTTATATTTTTACAAGACTTCCATGACCTTGTGTACATTTCCCTATGGGGGAGAGAAAATCAGTGATACCTTTGACTGACAAAAGCACACAAAGGTTTAAATAACATTGCTTTATTTATTAACAACATGACTAAAGGGAGTCATTTAAGTACTTGACCTTCTTCCATGGCGAACACTGCCAAAGGGCCAGAGGAGTAATATAGGGAAAACTTTTATGTTAGGGATATAAAAAGGGAGTGTCTGTAAGTAATATGTTGATCTTTCTAAAGAGCACCCTTCCCTGTCTGTACTTGATTTACAAATATTTGACTCAAGGAACATGAGTTTTGGAATCAAAGTGATTCAGAGATCTTAGGTCTGTCATACAAGTAGATCCTTTGGGAAAGTTACTCAGCCCCTCTAACCTTAAGTTTTCTTTTCTGTAAAATGGGAAATACGTTACCTAGGTCCTCAGACTCCTGGCACTATTAGGTTCTTATTAATTTTGTTACCTTCTCCACCTTCAGTTCTCCTTCTCCTTTGCCCATCTCATTAGTAAGAAATGACTATTAATACGATTGACAAAACTAGTATGTGCAATGGTCTTAAGGGACCCCTGCAAGAAGTGGCTGAAACTCTTTGATAAAGCATTTTGCTGAATTTCTTGCCAAGAGTGATATTGATCGCTTGATCATGACACAAAGCTATAAACCTCTGAGAATGTGTTTCTTTTTGAGGAACTAAGTCAAAAAAATTATATCTTTAAAAGTTGAAAATTGACAACTGTCTGCCAAGGCCAAATAGCATGGGGGAAAAAATCTGGACTAGGAATCAGGAGTCCTAGGTTTGGAGCCAGCCCTTTTACAAATTAGACCACCTCAGGCAGGTTACTTTTCTTTTCTGCACCTTAACTGCTTCATCTTTAAAATGAGAGAAGGACCTCCAAAGCCTTCCTGCATCCACAGTCTCCAGCGCTGAGGTTCAGACATTGCTACTCCTTCAAAGAGATGCTACCTGGAATCCTGAAGAGTTGAGGCCCTTTTTTGTTTTGCCATCGAAACTTCAGACATGAAGGACTTCTGAATGGTGATATGAAACTTAGGCCAGCATATCTCTGTCAGGAAAAGATCAACTGCCTCATTATGAGCACAAGAAGATTCTAGAGGCACTTTGCCCCCTCACATTCCTTTTTTAGATTAAGATCATGCTGTCCTGATTGGTGAGAACATTTGTCACTAAATGGAAAAGTAGAAAGAACACCGACAACAAAAAAACACTAAGCAGGAGTTCAAGAAAACAACAAAAAGGGAATAAAAACCATAGAAATCTGAAATCATACAAGTAATTTACTTTGCTAAATCAGATTTTAGAGATTGGCATCCGGATCTGTTTATGGCACTGCAGTGTCTGTTGAATTTACCAAATAGGAATATCACTCTTAGTAATCTAATTATCATGGAGCTGTAAAGTTTAGATATTTGTGATTCTCCCACTTACGGCCTAAATTAGATCTCTTTATTTGGAATAAAAAATATTGAAGAACTTATATTTTTATTTTTTTCTCCATGTTTTCTGCACTTAGAAAGGGACTGTGTCTAATTGTATGCTTGGCCTTGAGCCATAATCTTGGCCATAACAGAAGATAAATCAACTCTCTTCTCCCAACTGAAAAAGCAAAATAACTTATAGATGTTAATATCTCATAGCTAGCAGCAGTCTTTATTATTATTAGAGTAAAAAAAAAATCACCCAGAGACATACATCATATATATTGCTTTGTTAAGTAGAATATTCAAGAATGGCATTTCTCACAGTTAAAACTGAATTGAAATAATCTATAGATAGACCACTGAAGCAACAATAAAGAGCCTCCTTTACTGTTTTCCTGTGCGCTGATGGGGGAGATTCAAAACCCAAAGAGCATTGGTTTCTTCAAAATCCCGTATCTGGGACTTGGAATCCATAGTTTGTATGAATTCATTTTTTTCTCTCAAAAGATCAAAGTAAAAAAATAAACTGATTTAAAATGTAAGGCAAAGGCAGAAAAGAACTATATGATAAAATTTAGAGTCCCTAACAACTTGCGATTTATTCTGAGAGCATTTAAAGTGGATTAGTATATAATTTGAGAACGAAAAGGAAGACCCAGTGCTGTATATTTCTTTTCAAAATTTACTGCTGTTTCACTGCAATAGGAAGGAACAGATTTCTGTTGAGTTGGCAAGTTAGTGCGTTTGAATGAAATATAGAGAGCAGGCCAAAGAAATCCCACTGCTTTTAGTACTTTCTTCGCAAAGAGCTTTTTTGGATGAAGTTCATGACTGCTACAAGTCCTCAGTTGCAAGAAGAATGTAAGTGGAGATCAAGTAGGCTGAGGCTTTGTATTAATACACTGTTAATGTCACTAATGTTAATTTGGATCTGGAGACTTCGGAGCAAACCAAGTGACTGACACTCTCCAGTCAGCCCCAGGTCCCCTTCCTGTTGAGTCCTGGATGTGGAGGTCATTTATTCAGCCTGATTTAAAAGTTCCACTCTCCTGAGCGGTGGCAAAATAGTGGGCATTAAAGTTCTACATCTTATCTTTACGTGCACTCATCATGTACACAGCTATTTTTTAAATAATGGTTCTTCTGGCTATAAAAGGAGTTTATGCCCAATATGGAAATTTATGAAAATAACAAAAAGTGTTTTTAAAAATCTCTTTGTATTTGGGAAAACACTCAGAAACCATAGTCAAGCTAGGTAAAGCCAAAAGGGACATGTATTGTACAGATAATGAGGCAGCTTGGAGTGACTGTGACAGGAACGCAGGTTTTTTCAAAGTTTCAAAGACCGTTAGGACTTAATGTGGCCTCTCTCTATTCCTTCTGCACCACTGCTGTGTCCTTAGCAGTCTTTGGCAATCCAGTCTTTCTCCAACCCACATGGCAGAAAGCACGGGCACAAAGCTCCCAAGTTTTAGAATTTAGGCTTCAGTTATATAGAGAGCTCACTTACCACACTCCCTCTCCATTCCGTACCTAGACTGTTTAGAAAGAGACTCATGGGCCAAACTTACATAGCCTATCCTTGGCCCAGTCATTTACAGCCCAGGCTGGGATGAGGTAGTTTGAGGACAGAACGTAGTTGCCTCCACTGCACCTAAATGGACCAGGGGGTGGGGGCAGATTTCCTCAAAAAATGGATACTGAGCAAACATTCTAGTAAATCTCCCTTTTAAACCTATAATTCTTCCACCTAGAGATAATTACTGATAACATTTCGAGATTTTCTTGTGGCTTCCCCTTAAGCTTAGGTACTGTTTTAATGTTGTTAAGCTTATTAGATTTTTAATCTTGGTTTTTCCAATTAATATTTAATCATTAGCACTCACTCCTGGCTTGTTTTTATCAATGACAACCACAAAATAACAACCACCGTAGGTAGTGTGTATCTACTGCTGTAAAATTGTTAAGATCTTTATACAATCTTAGTCTCACTGTGGAATAATATTTATTAACATGTTTACAATGTGCCACTGATTATAATAGACTTTCATAGATATTCCATTTGATCATCACAGCTGTTGGGAAACATGGTATTATTATTAATTTTCCTATTTTACATATAAAAAAAGGGATCAGAAAAGTCACACAAATAGTAAATGGTCCTTTCTGGTCAGATCTCAAATCGTATTCCGAGTCCATGTCTACTGCCTGGTACTACTCTGCATTCAGATAGACTGATTCTGTTCAGGTGCTCTTCAAGGCAGCCCTTTACACAATAGTATCTGGCCTCCTGCGGGGGCCCCTCTAGACACCTACAGTGATTATAGGGGTAAAGGGAAAAGGTGAGAAAGAGAGTTGAAGCAACATGGCAGGAGTCAGGAGTTTCTAAACTTGTCCAGGACACTGGTGAGGTTGCGGGGCAGTCGTATGGCTGCCAAATGGTTAGGCACAGTCTTTTTTTCCCCCAGAACCCCTGCTGCTCCTCACCATGGCTGGCACTGCCGGGCATCCTCACACTGGGTATTTCCTGTCAGGAGCCTCTTTTTGTTTCTCCTTCCCACCCAGTTTCCTCCAGGGAAACTTGTAATATACATTATTGGAGTGAAATCCAAGTATGGGTTGGGTTCCACTGATCTCTCAGAGGACTTCTTTTTCTGTGGCCCTGAATGGTCAACATTAGGAGGCGGCTTGGCCTGGAGCACAAGCAGAACCTCTAGGGGACGATGCAGCCCAGCTACACGCCCCCCCCCCGCTGCCCCGCCTCTCATCCCAGGTGTATCCCAGTAACAAAAGAATGGAGGCGTTCTTCTAACCCTGAAAAGGAAGATGGAGGAAGCAGCAAGAAGTAGAAGATGGGCATTCTATAATTCTTTCCTGTCAACAAAAATCCTTTAGGTGGGATAATAATAAATGATACTATACGATGTGAATCACCTATTATAATAACCTTCATTCATGTTGTCAGGAGCTGGCTTGGTTCAGGAATATGCTTGTTAGGAATCTGTCACAGGCAAGGAGCAGAACTAGAATCTGGCCAGGCAGTCCAAGTATAGCTAGAGTCTAGCAGGGTCACCCTTGTCCCGTATGGCAGAATCCGGGCCTCATATAATCATGTGTGGAATTTCAGAGACTACGTGCTCCTCCAACCCAGGACCTGCTTCCATTTGTCTTAGAATTCCTAGCATGTGAATTTAGAACATGTAGGTGAAACTGAAGGGGGGTCGTAGGGTAAATATGAGCAAGATTTGGCATCACGGCGTGGCTTAATAAGATGGACTGATTATATCGCCACTCACCCCTTTGCTGCCCTTTACTGTTTTCTTATTTGTCTTCCTCAGGCAAAACATTGAAGGCGGAGCCTGCTCTTTGGTGAAAGATTACCAAGGCTTGTACTAAAAGGAAACCCTACATTTTTTTCCCTCCAGCTCCGGGCTTTACTGGAAATAGTAATGGAACTGAGTAAATAAACATAACTTATCATGCAAAAATTTACAAATTCTCAATTCATAGGGTGATAGATAGAGGGTTAAAAGATTAAGGGTTTTTATTTTTGTTTTTAGGGTAACTTGTTTATAATCATGTTGCTTCTTTGTTATCTCTTAAATTTGTAATTTCTCAGTGCCATCATTTATTAATATTATGGAGATGATAATGAGGTTGTTATAATATTCATTGATTAAAACTCAGCAGGATTAGAGCAAGTGAAATGTTTCTTAATGGAATTTATAGTGCTAGTCTCAAGAATTTAGAAACTAAACCCCAGTTATTTACACAGATGGCATTTTGCTACTATAAATATTTATGAAACTACAGGTCACTGAAGATATAAATTAATTTCCCACCAGTGAAGACCAGCAATTTCAGGCAGACAAAAAACATTTCAAAACAAAATTCTTGTACTTTTAATAGTAGCTTCACTCTGTTGCTGATCTTGTTACTGGCAAAAATCTCCAAAACTGAATTAGGTTTGGGGGTTTCTAAAAATTTTTTAAGTAACTGGGAAATATAGGCTGCTTAATTTCTCATATGATACACAAAGGGACAAAAAACTATTCTAGGATATGGTCCCACTTGTAATGGTGAGTCACTGCCTACAGCAGTCATAATGATAGAGGAACCTATTTATTCCCGTTCTCTAGGCCTCGCACAATGAAGCCATGCAGAAATTATATAATTATTCCTCCTGGATGGATTTTCTTATTGGTTTGTAATTACAAAATACTCCTTGAGTACTTTTGTATCCTGAAATTAAGTCTTCAGAATTGCATAAAGAACGATAAGGTTTGGTCCCAGCTTATTTATCCTCTTCATATTTGATTTTACCAATTAATACTGTAGCTTCTTGGTTGTTAAAATGTGACTTCTTTACCTTTCGCATGGTTCAATTACCTAGACTAATTTTAAATAAATCCTAGGAGAAGACTCTTATTTTCACAATCACACAGTATATTTTCCCACTAATTATAACTGCTTCCTGTATAAATTAAGTAGCCTATGTTATAATGTTCATGCTCTCTAGGTGTGTTCTTTTCAATATTTCCTGTCATTTTGGTTCCTAACCATTTCGTAAATGGTTACTAATCATTCTCATAATTTTCTCTGAAACGGGCCTTGAGGACAAGCACAAGTTCTCCTATATAAACTATTGTTGGTACCATTTGTTTTTACTCTAACCACCCCATCCCACCCAACTAACAACAGTTGAGTATATACCATATGTCAGGCACTGGGGATAGAAAGATGAATTAAACCTGAAAGAATGTATGGTCTAAGTAGCACCTACTTCTGGCAAGCTGTTCTAGCCAGCACCTGCCAGTTCCAGAGAGATAGAGGTAGACATGCAAGTTGTTAATAAGTGCTAAACTGCTTGAAGATTCTTCTGGGATGATTCCTAAGATAATTGTCAAGAGAAGCTTCCTCTTCAGAAGATTCCCATTTCTTTGTAGTTGTTGGTATGGTGAGCCTAAAATATGCTTTAACATAGTAAGCTTATTGTTATTACTGGAGCCGTAAAATAAAACTATTCATTTCCTACAACATACTTTCTTGCTCCTCCAAAGTCATTAAAATATTAGAAAGCAAGATTTACTCTATATGTTGTTTAGAGGAAAGCTATTACAAATCATTAGTGTACCATGATGGATAAGTCAGTTAAATAAATGTAGAAAAGATACTGATCTAGTAATTACAAGATAATACTGTGTAAATGCTTTGTATTATCTCATTTAATTCTCATAGCAACCCTTTGAGGTATTTTATATACTCCCATTTACAGATGAAAATCTGAAGCTTAGGAAAGGAACTTGCATGCCCGAAGTACTTAACTAATAAATAGTAGCAGACCAGGACTGTCTTGATTCCAAAGGAAATGCTCCAACTATGCACAGTGTTGGAATCTTTCATCAGATTTATGTTATGTTTAATAAGTATGTCAGATATGAATCCTTAGTCTCATGTCAGACCATCTCATAAGCTTTAGACTTCTTTTCCTGTGTGTTTTATAGATAGTGGAAATTCAGTCTAATGATGATTTCTTGTCCCAGAGCAATCTACATGAAAGGAGTTGCTAACATCTGTTCTGCTCAGAAGTTTATGTGTAGGGTTACTCAAAGCACCATGAATCCAATTCAGTTACTTATTGAGACCATTATTTCTTGAGTTTCTACTATATGTTAGACAGTTTCTCCTATAATCCTCACTGTAAAAATACATGAGGATAGCAATTTTTAAAAATCTGTAGTAATTTATTCAAGGTTATCCAGGTAATAGATGAATGGAATGTCTTGGATTCAGACTCAGCTGTTTGATTTCAAATTGTACACCAAATTATGCTGATTATTACATCAGAGCCCGTGTTACCATACATTTGTATCTAGCCACATGTAATTCTTTAAAACCAACTTTGCTGAGGTATAATTTACATACAATGAAATACACATTTTTAAGTGTGATATTTTTTCTTTTTCTTTTTTTGTTAGAGAGAGAGAGAGAGAGCATGCGGGCTGGGGGGAGGGCAGCAGGAGAGGGAGAGAGAGAATCTCAAGCAGCTTCCATGCCCAATGCAGAGCCCAACATGGGGCTCAGTCTCACAACCCTGAGATCATGACCTGAGCTGAAATCAAGAGTTAGACACTTAATCCACTGAGCAACCAGGTGCCCCTTAAGTATAATGTTTTTGATGATACTTGAAGTGACCACCAGTAGTCTCAACTATACAATATTTCCATCTCGTAAATTGCTTTGTGCTCTTTTGCAGTCTTCCCCCACCACTTTTGCCTCAAATTACCGTGGATGTGATTGCTATTAGTGCCGGTTAGTTTTGCCAATTCTAGAACTTCATATAAAAGGAATTGTACAGTATATACTTTTTTGAGTCTGCTTTTTTCAGTTGATATAATGTTTTCTGTGATTCATACATGTGGTTGCCATTATCAGTAGTTCATTCTTTTATATTACTGAATAGTATTCTATTATATTGTTATACTGTGTTTGTTTTTCCATTTGTCTGCTGATGGATATATGGTTGTTTCTAGTTTGAGGCTACTATGAATCAAGCTGCTAAGAACACTCACATCCCGGTTTTATTGGCTCATGGGCATCATTATCCCAAGCCATTTCTTGAACTCTGCATTTGTCTTGAAGGATGCTCTAATTGTTCTTCATACAAGCCTGATCTCATGGAACATAGCATGTACTCCAGCCAATTTCTGAAACCCATGCTTAGTGCAAGCATTTTTCTCTGAGGTATTTGATGATTCATTTACACTAACTCCCATTTGCATTGCAGTATGTCTTTCTGATTGATTATGTTGCTTTTAAGGTCAGTGACATTTTCACTTTGTGCAAGTAGTATTCGTCACTGTATCTATTAATCAGGCTTCTTAGTTCCAAGCTCCCATAAAAACCAGATGAATTTATGGAAAAGATCTGAAGTAGTTCATGCAATCACCAGAAACCTACAGAGCAAGGTTTAGCAGACAAGCAGACCAAGGAAAGCTAGGCAGTTGCCAGGACCACAACCAAGGTCACATACAAAACCAGTCTGTTGGTGACCCTGCCATCATTGCTGCTGACACTAGACTCTCCATTTCCACTCCTGATATAAAAACCATAATTAGTTATTCCATTTCCTGGTTGATTTCAGAAGGCTTCTCCCAAGAAACTTTCAATGAGACCCTCGATATGGGTTATGGAGGAGGAATAGAAAGCAGGACGAGGCACCCTAGAGGTGTGAACCCAAAGCCCCTGCCTTCTAATTGGGACATCAAGAGTTGCTTGAGCACTTTGTCCTCATAACAGAGCACAGCAGGGCAGATCATGCCTGATGTTAAGATTAGGGAGATTAGATACACCATTCACGATAGACATCCCAGGCCATATAGTCACCTGAATCCCATGTGGTGTAAATGTGATATTACATGCTCTTTAGATTTAGTTTCCTCACAGATTCAGACACTAGTCAGATACAACTTTTTACCTGCATAAAAGGCATGACTTCTTCCAGGCAATCACACTATATATTCTAAGTCCATTCACTCTCCTAAAATTGTGGATGAATATTTCACACATTCACCTCCCCTCAAACCCTCTCTACTCTCAGCCTCACCCATCCCCACTCTCAGCTGATGATCCTTTCAGTTTACTGAGTGAATTGAAGCAATAAGAAAAGCCTTCCACAGACTCCCTGTTCCTAGCATCTGCACTCAAATACTCTACCTTCCTGCCTATAGATGAATTATCCATGCTTCTATCTGAGGCCAATGAAATAGTAATGTCGTCCCTTGGAGTAAATGATATGGATTTATTAATAATAAAATAAGACTCCACTAAGTCTTAATGCCATGCATCATCAGATTTAATACTCTCAGCAACCTTTTCAAGTAGGTACTTTAATTAGCCCTGATTTATAAAGAAAGAAACCACAGCTTAGGGGAGCTAAGTAACTTGTCCAAGATTCCACCACTAGCACATAGCAGCAGACCAGGTTTGCGTAACTTTAAGACAGCTTCATAAGACATCATCACAATTTTGTCATGTTCCTTAGTGCATGACAGAAGATAGTACTGTTATTCAACAGGTTGTACCAAATTACCTGATAAGCCTTCAGCCTGTATCTCAGATAGCTGGTATTTTTACCCAGCTGGGGAACTCAAACCTTTATTCTTGATGGACCTAATCCTTGAGATCCTGAATAGGACAGAAACTTTTCTTGCCATCTACCACTGGACGTGGGCATCAGAAAGTACTCCAGAAAATTCCTTGGATTCCCTCAATATTTATGTCACAGGATCTGCTTGAAGTTGGTTCTAAACCTTTGTAGGGAGCCACCACAGAATCCTTTCTCTCATAATCCAGGTAAAAGTCCTATTTGATCTGGCCCTCTATTACTTCTCTGAACTCTGCTTCTCTAATTTCTACTTTCCTTCTCACTCTTTTCTCTCAGCCAAATAGGTTTTCATGCTGTTCTTCAAACACCATATATGTACACTCCTGCCTTAAAATCTCTTCTAGCTGCTGCCTTTGTCTGAAATCTCCCCATCTCCATATCCACATGGCTAACTGCCTCCCCTCCCTCGAGCCTTCTCTTCAGTCTCACATTCTCGGTTCCCCCACCCCACCTCCTAATCCTCATCACCTTGCTCTACTTTATTTACTCTTTTCTATAGCACTTACCACTTTCTGACATACTATAAAATTTACTTATTTATTGTTTTTATTTTTTTATTATCTTCTCTCCCCACTGGAATATAAACTTTTTGATGTTTTGATGTCATTTCTTTTATATTCATTGACATATTGCAAGCACTTAGAACAGTTCCTGGTCCATATTACATTCCCAGTATTTGTTGAGTTGACCCAAATCCTGGAGACGTCCATCATGATATGCTTTCCAAGACAGGCTATAGATACTGTATAGCTTCCTAGCCTATAACCAACACTTAGGGCATCACTGAATAAGCTCAATAAGGAGCAACTGGCTGAACTGTATGTACTGAGGCACAGCACAGCAGACAGGCTTTCTCTTCCTCTGGACCCTACTTAAAGCTATAAGCTTTCAAGTCATTGGTCAATGAGTCTAGACCAAACAAAATAATATGGTTTCTATTGCTTCCAAGTCAATGGAGGGCTCTGAAGATATATCAATCAAGCTTTAGTTTCCAGACATGAATTTTTTTAAATTAAATCAAAAAGGTTCTTAATTTGTTCTATCTATTTAGCCCTAGAGACTCTATAATTAATTAACCTCTATTCCATGGACACTCTTTCAGTGTACATCACTAACTCTCTAAAGAAAATCTTTCTGAGGAAGCTGTAGAAAGCTCCTTGAGACTGAACTAGATGACGTTCAGGGGCATAATCTCATCCACCAAACATAAATAAGTAACCCAGGAGAGGGCCAAGATACCCTGACTTTCTTCTTGTTTGGAGTGATTCAGAGAATTCCCTCCCAGGGAATACCTTCCCAGGTCTTTTCTTCCAGCTAGAAATCATTAGTCCTAAAACCACTTTTGATATTTCCCCTAAGATGCCTATTAAGTCTACAAATAAGACTTTTTTTTTTTAAAGATTTTATTTATTTATTCATTCGACAGAGATAGAGACAGCCAGCGAGAGAGGGAACACAAGCAGGGGGAGTGGGAGAGGAAGAAGCAGGCTCACAGCAGAGGAGCCTGATGTGGGGCTCGATCCCATAACGGCGGGATCACGCCCTGAGCCGAAGGCAGACGCTTAACCGCTGTGCCACCCAGGCGCCCCTACAAATAAGACTCTTGATACCTGGGCCTGATATCCAGGTATTCCATGGGTTGTCGTAATCCCTAGATCCTTGCTACAGGTACCTGTGGAGTTTCTTTTTTTATAAGAACTTTAACTAAGCACTAGAAACATTATTATTGCAAAATTATACATTTCATTGACTATCTCAGTTTCACCTAACACAGTTAGTGCTTTTTGTCCTTTTATGGTCTTTTCTTTGAAACCTGAATTTTTAAGCAATAAACAACTGTATATAACAAAGTCAGATTTTTTTTTCTTCTTCCTGCTTGAAGGGAGTACATGTGTGCTGGACTTCCCAGTGTTAGTTTGCTTTTCCTCCATTGCTTCTCCACCATGCACTTACTGTGACTTGGAAATCCAAGACCCTTTGTGGTTTGAGCTCCAGTGTGGATTTAGAGTACTTCTATTTTCATTCATTCAGTTCTTCATCACATTGCCCTGAATGATTTCTTTGGAAATGCAAGAATGATTACTTCATTATCTCATTCATCTCTACATAAAATTGTTCCATGCCCCCCCCCATACCTTTCAAGAGAAAAGTTTGAACTGATTATCACGATCAAAAGTTTCCCTGTAATCTAGTCCTGATTATCTTTACAGACCTTTTGGCCAGCCATACAGATGCTTACTATGCAAAAATATTATTTCTGTATTAAAAAAATGAAATGTCACCCTAAACATACCTGTGGCAAGAGACAGACTATGATCTTGGGCATAATATGATGAAAGTTAAGCAACATCCCTTTTTTCTTAAGTGAAAAACTTTCTTTTTATTCTTGGTCCATGAAATGTTCCCTAGCTCTAAAAGCAGAACAACCGTTTTCTCCAGAAAACTGTTATTTCTGGGATCACTACTATGTTTAGACTTTAAGTGGCAAAAAGCCTCTCTTTAGGCAAAAAGAAATCTTTTTATTCATCCCCTACTTTCCTTTCTGGTGTTGTTTTGTAACTTTTATTGATTTTTGAAGAGGGAAGAGTAGAGTGAAGGGAGGTCACAAAGACAAGGGAGGGGACGTGAACACCTATCTACTGGGCACTTATTCCTGTGCAGGTATTAGGCTGAGGCATTGATCATATGTTACTAAATTTTAATATTCCAAAAATATGCCTTAAAATCAACAGCATCGTAGATCCAATGAAATATGCCTTGCTTAATCTGAGCATCATCTTCATTAAGTTTTGAAGATCCAGAATCTATATAATTAGAGAGGTTACTCACTCCAAGTCACAAGTAGAGCCAGGATTCTGGCTCAGGTCTGGAATAGTTCCAAAACTCATTATTAAATAGAAGATATTACTTTAAATATGATAAATACCTATGATACATTATGACAAATTCAGGATCCTAGTCAATTGGCTAGGGCAATTCAGTGCAAACTAAATGAAATTGAAAGTGATCCTCTCTCATAATATGACCAGACTTGAAGGAGTAAATGGGAAGGTCAGGAGGAGGAAATAGGCACACCTCCTAGAATAGAACAGGTACTGGCATGGGGCAGAGGTTAAAAAGTAGGAGCAGCAGTAGATAAGGATGAAAGCAGAAAGTCTAGACTCTAGTGATAGGCAATAGAAACCTGCTGTGGCAGGTGACGGAAGTTTAGTAAGAGAAGATGGGGTGTTTTGACAGGTAGACAGAGCCCAGAAGGTTAAAAGCTCAGCACAGACTGTATATAAAGATGCAAACAAAAGGCCTCAGAGATCTCTCTCAACAGATTTCAGGTCATAGGAACATGCCCATGGAAAGGGTATAGTTTGAGCAAATACCAGCAAGTATGTTCGCTCTAGAGGCAATAGTTTTGACAGTGATTGAAGAACATGATTTTTCTAGGATGGTACATAGGACAAAATCCTGGGGCTGGAAGATGCCAAGGAGATGAGAGAGCTACCAATGACACACTGCAAAGAACCCTGGGCTGAGTGTTAGAATTCCTAGTTTCTAACCCAGCTCTACTAGAAAGAGGAAGAAGAACAAGCACCCCAGGAGCTCTCTGACGCCATATGAAGGAAGAGCTAAAAGAGTGGTAGGAGCAGTAAGCTGGCCAGTTGGTTGTTGGTCAAATGACAGAATATTCTACCTAGAGCCTCATGACGGCATAGGTTCCTTTTGGGGCCAGTGAACAATATAATGGCTTTTCTCTGCAGGAGTCTTTGAATTGAAGCTGAACATATCCCAGGAAAAACTTACAGCACACCCACACGCAGATCATCTCAGCAGCACGAGCTAAGAAGAGACCAGGGAGAGCTTCCCTGAACCAATAAGTCACCAGTTATCTAAGAATCTCTCTGCCTGTCTTTCTAGCATCACCCCTGACCCCAGAGGAACTAGGTCTTGAAAAGAGAGGTCTAGAATTGACATAGAACCAGATTCTGTACCCCAGCTCATTGGGTGCGGGCTGGGAGGAGGGGTTAAAGAGTAGAGGCTAAATGCCTAAGCCGGTGATGAGCGAGTAGAAAATATGACATTTAATATGGGAGTAGAGTTTTAAACTGGCTTGGATGGTGCTTCTAAAATTGCAAAGCTGTTGGGTTTATCTAGAATGTTATTAAAGTATCACAGCAAAGGGAAATTCAAAAAAGTATATTTGAAGAAACTAATTAGAAAAAAATTCTTAGTTTATCCTTAACGGAGTTGACATTTTTGCAATAAACTGGTTACCCTAGTGCTATAAATGGTAGCACAGTATTCATCTGCGAATATTCAACTAAACGGCCGAATCTCGAGCAGTATTTCATGGATTTAGTTCTAGCACATCTAGCAAATTAGTCTTTGATTGCAATATGTTACTTTTAACAAGAGCAGGTACTAGATTATTAAAGAAGGAAATACAATTTGATAATGAGCCTGCTTTCTTAAGGCACCCGTGAAAATGTCTCAAAGTGTAGTCAACTATTAACTAGGGACAGAATGTGACATGTTGATTTCCCAACTAGTTAGTTTATGATGTTCATGAGAAGAAAGGAAAAGGGATACTGAAACAACTCATTTCAGCCGCAGGAAAGAAGAGGCTGTGTGAAGTTAGTCTTGGAGGTAGCACAGTCAATTAATTTGCCTGGTTCTTTCTGGATTTGACTATGACTGTCTGGACAACATGTTCTTAACCTCAGCCTCATTACCTCTGCACAGCAAGATGATTTGAGGACAAGTCATGACCCCAGATCCAGCCCCAGCTACAAATTCCTTTGCGTTTGAGATTGAATAAAGCTTTAAACTCAAATTACTTTTTTAATACCATCTCACCTGCTTCTTTTTCTTCAAGTTTATTCTTTGAATATGAAAAATGAGTGAGGTCATTAAGTAGAGGAGAAGGAATGCAGTGGTTTGCAAAGGTCTCAGTTTACCCTCTCCACGCTCTTGCCCATGTGTGTCATTGGTACCTACATTTAATCCACTGGATCAGTTCAACCGTATTCATTTTTAAAGGCCTTGTGAGGCTGTTTAATTTCATCATTAAATGTTTACCCCAACAGTGTAGCAGTCATGGTCTTGGCAGGGAATATAAGGCCTATCCAGCTGGGACTTTGAATGAAATTTGATACAGATTTATTTATAGATGTATAGGCAGAGTTAAGGGAACCAACATAAGAGATGCTGAGGTGCCCAAGAACTGGCAACAGTGGGAAGTGGTTGCTAGTGGTCGTAACCTAAGACCCCTGAAGGGGCAAGAGGAGGAAGCAGGGTTGGGTAAGTATAATATACAGCCACCACCAGAAGTGTGGTACCAAGCACGAAAGAGCAAGAAAAGAAATGCACTGACATGTTTGTTCTCCTGCCTGTCTTTCCCGTTTTGGTGTCCCCTATTGGCTGAATTCAACCAAAGTTAGAAGGCAAAGGAACATAGGGGTCAGCCCCATAGATCACAGAGTAGGGTGGAGAATGGACTGGAGGAAGGAAATGGAGAATAATCTATTTGCTATTTGGGGCGTTTAGCTGGTTTGATTTATTGTTGTTGGGTTTTTTGTTTTTGTTTTTGTGTTTTTAGTTTTGCATTTCTTATTAAAATCCTACTTAGTTAAAAATTTCGTTTCTCTGTCAAGGCCTGAGTTTTTTCATGCAATTATTATTTATTATCTACTAACATTTTTGGTACTAAAACAGCACCTGGGATCTTCTGAACAATATATCATTGACTCCTTACTAAAACCATAATGGAAATATGTTTTAACTCCATTGTGTAAGTTTTCCCAAGTTCTTGTAACTAATAAATGGCAGAGCTGAGATTTGCACTTAAGACCTCTGATGACCAATCTATTTCCTTACCATGCACAGTAGATGTACTTCAGCATGGCTGCATCTGGATTAAATGGTCATAGCTGCCATTCATTCAATCATTTATCCACCCATCCTTTTATCGATGCATCCAACCACCTATCCATCCATTAATTGTTTCTGTAGACTTTGGGGAGTATTTTAAAATGAGGGGATAGACATTAAGTAGTTGAATACTTTTCTGACTAACCTTTGTGTGACCTTGAGCAAGACCCAATAAATATCAAGCTTCAGTTCTTCCATTGGACAATAAAAGAAATCGGCTAGTTTAGTGGTTTCAGACTGTTGTTTTAACCATAGTAACCTTAAAAAAAATAAGATTCTACTTAGAAACTTAAACAAAATTAGTGGAATTGCAATTCTCTGGATGCAGCCTGGAGAGAAGACCCTTGGAGTCCTTTTAAGTATATTCCTAGATCCCAGCCCCACCTAGGTTCACCCTCAGAGGTCCCCAAGAAGTACAACCACTGGGTCACTCCTGACTTCTAAGATCCAGTCCAATTCTCTAAAATTGTGTGGTCTGTAATTGCTCTCCCTACACGATGTAAACACAAGAGCAAGTGAGAGGTTCTGGCCATGTTTTCAGTAGCAATTAATGGCAACACACTAGGTATAATCTCTAGAAGACAAGGAAGAAGATGATGCGTGTAGCTTCTCAGGTTACTGGTTATCAGCTAATTTGTGAAATCACTGGACTTCCTCAAACCTAAATTTATGAGAGTCTATACTGTATGATTCTATTTTATTTCCCTTCTATTTCCAAATTATACCCTCATCCTCAAACTTCAGTGGTACATTTTTTTCCAAAGTGTAACCAATGATGAGGCTATAAAATTGAAACTGTGTTTCCAGCTCCAGACAGAAAATGGATTATATTGCTTCTCCTGTGACCCAGATAAGAAAAAAAAATTAAGGGGGGAAATTGCATTTGAACTTCTGAAAAATACAGCTTTGCGTGTGCCTGAAATCAAGTAGGAACAGCAATCATATTTGCTCAGTAAAATTAGATCGTTAATTCTTTATATTCCCTCTTCCAGTTATACAGGGGATTTCTTAATGGTAACTGTCTAAATCCTAAGTGTTACTAATAGTACGGTGTACATTAGTAGTTGTTTATTGAATATCTTTAAACTAATTCAGAGGCTACTATGCATATAAATCATAGAATATATGTGAGGTATGAGAAAACTTTCTCATTTGAAAAAAAGCCTTGAGTAATGGCTGGGATTGAAGAGTGAGAGAGAAAAAGTTCTTTCCAAACAATGGAATCACAGGCAACATCCAGAGGCAGGAAACTGAATCGTATACATGGGATTGGAGAAGTTCTGTGTCATTGCTGGTTGAGGTTCAAGAAGAAAAACACGAAAAAAGTACAGCTGGGAAGTACAGTTTGAAGCTAGATCATAGAGAACTTTTATTGACTGGTGAGCATTTTGATAGGCAATGGGAAGACAATGAAGGGTGTTGAGGAAGGGAGTGACTTAGTAAGAAATGGATTATAGAAAGATTAAGCTGACAACATTTTATCAAATGGATTGGTGGGGGAGGAATCAAGGGCAGGGAGAACACTGAGGGAATCGCAATAGTTTGATAACAACCTGCCAAACACTCTGTGCATCCCAACTAGTAGCTCCTAACCACTAGATGGAGGACAAGAAGGAAACCAGGATATTCCCAGTAGGGGTCAGCTGAGATCTCAAATGCAACGAGAGAGAAAGTATCCTCACAAAGTCCAACGACATAGGCATTAAGAGAGGACTTACTGGCTTCTGTGAGTGGGATTTGGGAGTGGTCCTGGGCTTCCATTGTGGAACAAGCCCAGAAGTCTCTCTCTGTCTGTTTCTTTACTATCTGGAAAGTGCAAAGGAGGGAGGCACAGAGATAAACTCATTAGCCACCCTTCATGCTGAGTGATTACTGCTTTTTCTGCTCCTTAATGGTCATATTTCCTTTTGCCAAAAAGTTATGATCCTCCTAGACAATCAGTCCTTTTTAATGTCAGCTCTTACCACCCTACCTCCAGCGCACCAGATTTTAATATTTCCATGACTGCTGTGGGACCTCTTCCCTATTCTCCAGGAATGTTGTGATCTTGGAGCAAATCTTCTGTCAGATCCTTGTGTATATGTTATTCCACCTCCAGACTACAATGTTCTTGCAAACGAGGTTGCTATTTTTTCATGTTAGCGTTCTTAACACCTAGCATAAGTCCTGACATTTGATAGAATTGGAGAAATTTTGGTTGGTTGGTTCTGTGGAATTGTAAGACTATCAATAGACGTCTTTTAAAAAAATCTGTTTTGGGAGGGGTTTTAATATGGGGTTCAATGATGTTTTTCTTACAGAAAAGTCATGCTCTCATTGCATTTACTAATGCTCGTCGTTTCTGCCAACAGCATTTAATAGCATCAGTATTTCTATCTCCTCAGATTGACTAAATAAAGTAAAATTACTTCTCAGTCAGGGGATGCCAATATGTAGGACTCCCATTCTCACAAGCGCAGAAGTTAGTAACATCTGACCTCTCTTAAATATAGGCTCAGGAAAGATAAGTCACTAGAAGATTCTTACTCTAATATTGTTTCCCTTGGAATATGGCCCAGGGGCAATGGCAGCATAGTGGCAGCCGTTGGTAGCTGGACCAGCGGACACGGAATGTATCATAAGGTAAGTGACATGTTTCTCACCCGGCTCTCTTGGCTGCTACTAAGAATCCATTGCTTTGACCTGGTGCCAAAGAAGTTTCATAGAGGTCAAAACTGATTAGTAAACCGTCATAGAGATTTTATAGTTGACACAATCATTTCACATGTAATAGTATTTTCCTAAATTGTGGTTTCAGTTGTGGGCACAAAGTGTGCTGTTTCTATTCCTCCTGTGATGGTGAAGACCAAGTCTTGGGGAAAATTGAAATCCAGAGAAACTCACAAGCACAGTATTAAATCTTCCTTTGTCCCTGGTTTACCTTTAGATTCTATACCCCATTTTTATGCTGAAAGGTGTTTTAATGATTTCTGGACCGGGCAATGACATTTGAAGAGGTGTTACTTCATCTGGCATTGCAATATAGAGATCAAATTATCCAAATCAAACTCCTCAGTGATCTCATTTCCATTAGCTAAAAATTACACTCTCAAAAATTGCGGTTGACACCTGTAGGTCAAGCACTGACAAGAAGACTATTGTTGCAGAAGGACTCTACATAACCTTGCAGAGAGACAGGATCAGGGGAGGGATGGGGGTGGACATGAGCCTCAGCCTTAATAACAAACTCGAAGAGCAGGAACACAGTAGGACTTCCAGTCACCACATCTGCGAGGGAATTAGAAATGAAAGACCAGAGACTACAGACTTTGTACAATTTTGGAAACTTTTATCATTTCTCTGGTTTATTATTTTTGTGTTTCTTTGAAAATTTTTCTATAGTGATCAGCATCAAAACTCTTTTTTTTTTTAAGATTTTATTTATTTATTCGACAGGGATAGAGACAGCCAGCGAGAGAGGGAACACAAGCAGGGAGAGTGGGAGAGGAAGAAACAGGCTCCCAGCGGAGGAGCCTGACGTGGGGCTCAATCCCACAACGCCGGGATCACGCCCTGAGCCGAAGGCAGACGCCTAACCGCTGTGCCGCCCAGGTGCCCCTAGCATCAAAACTCTTAAACTTAGAAAGGCCTGCCTACTTATCTTCCAAAGCAACACAGGCCTGAGGAGCTGGTCTGAGGAAGCTATGTACTCTAAGCCAGATTTGAGAGGAAAGGTTCCAAGGGATGGCAGATTTACTTACGACCACCGGACAAACTAAGTAAAAGGAAGGAAGTCGGTGATCAGGAAATGCTTGGAGCTTTGGAGGTGATCTGAGGCTAAGCAGCTAAAACGCTCACAAGATTGGATGTTTTACTCCCCTTAGGAAGAAAAGAGCAGAGGAGCTGATAGCAGGAATGTTCTGTGATCCCCTTCTACTTCAAAGCATTGTTGCCCTGGATTCATAGTCAGTACTTCTTTGCTCAGGTACTTTCTGTTAGCCTCATCTCCCTGCCATTAGGGAGAAAAAACATTTAAAGTTTCCAAATTGTCTCTTCATGAGTTCCAGAGGATAAAGTGGAAGACATTCAGGAGCCTGACACATTAGCATCCTCTTAATGCAGTAGGAAGTTGAGGGGCTTTTAATGTGGATATTAGTTATCCAAGCTGATTATTGAAATTGCAAAGTAGCCTTGTATGCTGCTTGCAGGCTAAGATGGATGATGACAGCGGAGCCTTTTGCATTATAAATTTGAATGCATGCTCTTTTCTTGAGTCATTGCTCTTTCACGTAGATAATTTATCTTTTTATCTGTGATTTATCCTTTCCCACTCACATCCTTAAACTGCCTTTCCCCGTGCTACAATTATTTAATGGCATAGACTCAGATTTACTGTGACTGGTTTGGCAAATTGAGAGCTTTAGAAAGGTGTCTTAAAATTGTTGCCATGAGCTTTCTGGAGATGGGTAATAACATCGATTGGAATTGATAGTCCCTTGAAGGAGAATAGGTTGAAAATGTTGCCAGGGCTCCAGGGAATGACATGAAGTTGTTATCTTCATTTATTTTTCCAGTTAAGCCTTGGCTATTTCTGTCTAAAGTGGTAAACAGGTATATTGTTTTCACTGCTGTGAGTATTAGCAGCAGCAATGACAATATTTCTATAATATGCATTAATATATCAGTTGGGGGTCTTTGGTTTCTTACAAAAGATACTGATTTTGGCTAACTTAAACAAATGGGAATTCACTGAAAAGATGTCAGGAGCTCCTAATCCAGTTGGAAGCCTGGAGAGCCAGCCCCAGAAATAGGCAAAAATGAAGGCAGCTCTAGAGAAAAGGAACAGGATCCTCCAGAAAGTCTTCCCATCCAGAACCATCTGATAAAGACCACCCCACTAGGAAGGAAAGGGACTCTGGCCATTTTTAACTTCTTTGTCCCTGTAGGGAGAATTTAGGTTCTAAGGATGGGGCATCTTGTTTAGCTCAGCCAGGATTATACTCTGGATCCCTGATCAGTTTAGGTAGGGTCTCTGATTGCTTGTCAGTTGACTTTTTCTGATGGGGAAGACAAAATTGCTTAACAGCAAACTGGGATATTGTTAAAAATGCATACTTGGCAAACATAAATAAATCCATTGTATTTTATTTTTTTATAAAAATGTAAAACACATTATCCAATTAGTCTTTGCCTCAACACCTTGATATATACAGTATGATAGCTATTTTATAGATTAAGTAATTTAGGATTAAATGTATTATATAAATTCTCTCAAGTCATGTAGCAATTAAGTGACAGAGTCATATGTAGTACTAAGCCTCCCGATTATTTATGTTATGTTCTTTCCTCCTTATCTCTCCTATTCTGCTATTTGATAGTCAAACAGATAAGATCTTGAGGAACTAAAGGTCCAAAATCTTGTCTCCTTTCTTCCCTATGATCCTCCCTCCCTCTGTCACTATTTCTCTCCTTTCTTAAATTCCTGTTTCCCTCAGTTACCATTAGTAGTCCAAACTCTGGTAATCACCCTGACATTTAGCTCCAAATGGCCAGACACATCCCCTACTATAAGCTAATCTCCTCTAACCTTTCCATGATCCTGCTGGAACTCCTGGCCTAGGAATCATCAAGATTTCCTGCATTCTTCATCGATCAGCTGCTTGTTCCCTTTCTTTACTGTAACTGACACTTGGCTCTCCCTTGCCCACTGAGCTACCCTTGCATTGTTCTCAAGAGATAGCTACTTTTTTTTTTCTCCCATATTCTATGCACTGTAGGACCTAAGGCAGAGTAAGTGTTGTCCTTACTTTTCAGTGCTTCTTAGGGACCATTTTATTGCCCTTCTTTTGCAAAAACCTGGCTTCTTTGAAGTACATGCCATCAGACTATACCACCCACTATCCCTCCTGGGTGTAGTCATCTACCCACCCCTGGGGCACTTTCTCTAATTCATTGAACACTACAGCATCTTACTCACTCTTTTTCTCCACTAGGAAACTCTGTCATCATTTGGGATCATTTCCACATCCATGTAGACGACCCATCCGGTACTCTTGTCTTACGATTATTTGCTATCACTTTGAAGAATCTTTTGTTCCACTCCAACTAAGCATCTTCTCTCCCATGCTTATCCTAGACCTTTTAGTTAGCAATGACTAAACCATCTCTGAAATCTTGATGTTAAGTATCCTACTGTCAGATTCTTAGTACCCATCCTTCCTGCTCTTCTTTGTTTCTCACTGCTTATATTTGTATCCCATGATGTCTTCCAATTCACTGACCCTACCACCTTTTCACAGTCCCTTACTCCCCTCAACTCTTCTCCCACATATCCCCCATCTCTTTCCTTACCCAGCTTAGATTTCAGGGCTTACATTAAAACTCCTCCCTTATAAATACCCTTAGGTGCCTGCCCTACTCACCAGCAACATTTTAGAACTGATTAGACCAAATCTTAACCCACTCAGCCTCAGCCCAAGAGCAGCTGGACATGATTGGAGAAAAATACTCAACCATGCTCCTTGAGCTCATTCTTAATTAATGACTGCAAATCTCAGATGAGTTGTTGGTATTACTTAGCAATTTTACTGTGTGTTTCAGGTCAGTTCACTCTCCTATTCTCTTAAAACAACTATTTCACACCAGGTCTCTCTCCTAAAATCTACCAAACCAAGGTCATCTATCTCACTCTTACTGAGACAATAGAAGGAATCACAGGAGAACTAATTCATGTAACTTCCCAAACTCTAGCCTCTCCCCTGCACCATGGAACTCATCCTGTTTTGCCTCCTCCAGGGCTTTGCACCTGTATTTCTCTTCCCTCACCTTGATCATCATTTCCTCCATCTCTCAAGCACTCGAGCATGACAATAAAGAAGCCAAATGGACTCCATCGGCTCCCACCAATGACTGTTTCACATCTTCCCTCCCCTTCATAGCAAAACTCTTTTAAAAAGTTTGTCTTTATTTTCTCACCTCCCATTCTCACCTCAACCCACTTCAGTCCGGCTTTAGCAAACTACCCTCAGATGGAAACTGCATCATCTGTACTCTCCCTTTTTCCAAACCTATAGTGCATTATTAATCCTCATCTTAGTCTACTCAGTACATAATATTTCGAAGAACTGCTGCATTGTTAATGTTAGCTTAAATATTTTTCCACGCTCACATTTTATAATGGGAGACCCTGAGTGAAATGAGTCCCTTTACATTCATCAAGTGGATTTGAACTGAATTAAGTGAAGAAGGTCTGTCCCTCCTTGGGTACAGACACACCAGCTCCCATGGCATCGCTTCTGATGGGCTTTGAAGCAAGGATTCATCTAGCCAGCATTCATCTAGACTTGGGTTTTAAAAACTATAACCTGAGTATTTGTGCCTGGCAACCAGAAAAGGTCTATTTGATGCTTAACCTAGCTATGAAATCTCTTAAAAATCACCCTCTGTTTAACTTATATAAATTCATGCTGTTTTTGAGTCTCCATTTTTACTTCATTTTCCTGGTGATTGGAGGTTTTGGTCTCTTATTTTCATTTGAAAAAAATAATTTTTCATAGATTTGTTACATTTCCCCTCAATAAATTTCTCACAAGAGGAAGTAATTCATTCAATGTATGTGTCATGTTTAAAGAAAAATTGGGTGGCTGAATGATTTCTTCTGTTGGGGAAATAACTACAGATCTAGGGGGAAAATATTTTGCGGGGAAGAAGTTGCTCCTTTGCATACTGGAATTCAGTGTCATTCCGTTTGTGAATTTTCAGGTCTTCAACCTTATGGAATTAGTGAGGGTGGGTCAGGGTGTAAAGTGTTGGCGTGTGGGGATTATAAATTCTAACAGACCTTTTGATTTGGCCAACAAAGTATTTTAAAGAAGTTTAGATTTAAATTTTTTTAAGCTGAGGATGAATCCAGTTCATTAAGACCTCAGCAATTACTCTCCATTATCTTATATTCAACCAATTTTATTTAACAAATCTTTATTGGTGGTCTTCTGTGTGTCAGGCACTCTACTGGGCCCTGGAGATACAGCAGGGAAGAAGAGATGGCAAGATCTCAGATCTCATGAAGCCTGCATTCTAGGGGAGAGAGACTGATGAGCACTGGGTGCAACTGATGAATCACTGAACACTACGTCTGAAACTAATGATGTGCTATATGTAGGCTAATTGAATTTAAAGTAAAAAAAAAAAGTTTTTCTTAAAAAAATGGGCAAACCAATTAATAAAGAAATTTCAAATAATGACAAGTGAATAAAGAAACAAATAGAATAAGATTATGTGGTGTGTAGTATTTGTGGGAGGAGGTAATAATGTAGATTGAGTAGACCAGGAAGGCCTTCCTGGGATGACATTTGCTCTGAGGCCTCAATGATATGAAGAACCAGAGACAGAGGATGGTAAGCAGGGTCAATGGCAAGTGCAAGCCCCTGTGGCAGGAAGAGTTTGCTTTGTTCAAGGAAAAGGAATGTCAGTGCAGACAAAATATAAGGAGGAGTGCCGGGTGGCTCAGTCAGTTAAGTGTCCAAATCTTGATTTCTGCTCAGGTCATGATCTCAGGGTCGTGAGATTGAGCCCCACATCGGGCTCCACACTCAGTGTGGAGTCTGCTTGAGATTCTCTCCCTCCACCCCTCCCCCTGCTCTCTCTCTCCCTCTCTCAAATAAATAAATAAATAAAGTTTTAAAAAAATATAATGAGTAAGAGGGAGACAAGTTTAAAATGAGGTAGCAGAGAGCAGATTAGGGAGCATCTTATAGACTGTGGTAAGGATGTTGGATTTTATCTAAATGTGATGGACAGCCATAGAAGATTTTCAAACATGGTCTGGTTTATTTTTTTGAAGTTTTTTCCAGTTACTGTGGGTAAAATAGGTTCTAGGAGCCAAGACTGGAAATAAGAAAACCAGTGACTACTGAAAAAAAAAATCCAGATTACAGATAATGGTAGTTTGAAATGACAGTTGGAATTGTGAATGTGAGCAGACTATACAAATATGGGATAAATATTGGAAATAGAGCCTCAGACCTTGTTGATGAGTTGGATGCATCAGATGAGGGAAAGAGAGAGATCAAGGCCAGTTCCCGGGTGTTTGGCTTAAGTAACTAGGCAGATGAGTGTCATTAATTGATATGGGAAACTGAAGGACTGAAGGAGGAACACATTTAGTTGGAAAAATAAAGGATTCTGTTTTGGCCATGTGGAGTCTAAGATGCCTATTAGACACTCATGTGTAAATTATGACTAGGCATTGGATATAGGAGTCACTGCATAAATTTACATTACCCGTGAGGGCTTCTGAGTTTGTAACTCTGCTATAGTGTATGTCAGTTAAGAACATTGGTTCAAGAGTAAAAAGATCTTTGTATGAATCCAGGTTTTTCTGCTTACCAGCTCTGTAACCTTGAGCAAGATTCTTAAAGTTGTCTGAACCATGGTATCATCATTTACAAAATGAATTTAAAATATTATGCACTTTATCAGTTAATTGTAAAGATTAAATAAGTTGATTTATGCATAATGCACAACAAAATCTCTGGAAAAATATAAGTACACAATATAAATCAGGTATTATTGATTGACTATACAGATTGAATATCTATACTTGAGATATGCCCTTTGTATACATTATTTCACCTAATCTTCCCCCAAACACTTCACATCAACCATACTGACTAAATAACAATATACAGGAAGGAGACTGAGAACAGATGGATGAAAACACAAATTTATTTTTTACTTTTTGAAAAATGTGCACATCTGCACAGACTACCCCTGACTTATCAATCTAGGAAACATTCATATGAACCTGAAATGTGTCTCTCTCCAAATTCTTATATCCAGATTCTTATATCCAGCTGCTATGTGACATCTCTTCTTTGATGTCTGTCATCTCAGACTCAACATGATTTAATCTTCACCCCCAGGCCCAGAATCTGATCTTGCTATTGATGTCCTCATCTCAGATGATCGTGTCTGAGGCATCCTGATTGCTCAAGCATAAAACCTTGCAGTCCTCATTGGTCCCTGTCTTTCTCACACATGCTTTATGGAAGCCTTCTAAGAAATGGCCCCCTGACCTCATCCCCTCCTCTCTCCCTCACTCACTTTGCTCCAGCCACACTAGCCTATTTGCTAATATTCAAACACACAAGCATGACCTTTTCACTTCCTGTTTCCTTAGCTTGACACTCAAATATCCAAGAAATTCCCTCAGATATCTTACCCTGCTAACCTGACCATCTGTTTAAAATTTCAGCTTCCCTAGTACTATGTTCCTTCTCCCCTGTAACTTCTCTCCCTTCCCTATCTTCCCCTTCCTTTCTTTTCCCTTCTTGTCTTTTCCAGGAAAGGCTTTGTACTATGTTGCCTTGATGTAAGGTTTGTTTCTATTCCAGAGGGGCTGGTCATCCCCAGAGAAGCTATAGTGCCTGAAGCCAGTTTCTCTGGAGTCCATTCTTCCACTCAAGAAAGGTCCAGACATCCTCTTCTTGCTAACTCAGCACCATGGCATCAATTAGTATTGTTTCCACCTGCAAATGAGATAGCCTAACACAATGGCCAAGGAGTTAAGGCTGTGTTTGTCTTGTACAACAAGAATTTCAGGGGTCGGTAGCCCAGGGCCTCATGTCACTCACTGCTGTCCTGAGATTTAGGATTCTTTTATCTTCTTTTTCTGCCACCGTGGTACTTATCCTCAAAGCCATTAGCTTGATATTCATTGTGTATTGAGATCCCTGCTCCAAACAGAAAAATAAAGAGGAAAGGTAAAGGAGCAAAGGATAGAGTTCTCTTAGGGAGTAAGGCTTGTCTTCTCTGGGTTGAAATATCTGACTTCCACTATTTTTAACCTACAAAAATGTAAATTTCATGTGTCTGACCTAAGATTTGGGAAGGAACACCTTCCCCAGAGACTTCCACCTACATAGCATTGGCCAAAACTGTGTTAGTTGGACACTCTTATCTTCAAAACAGAGTAGGAGACAAAGATTGTGTGAGCCTCTGGGGCAGCCAGTTCAGTGCCTGCCATACACGATTTGGCTCTTCCTGAGTTGCTTATCTTCCAAGACTCAATTCAGTCTCTTGGCTTTGGGCCGTCCTCCCCAGAGCATCTGTTACAGGGGGGCCAGCACTCCCACACAGACCTAGGGGAATTCCTACTCTAAGCTCCAGCAGCTTCCCAGGCCACACAAGAACTTTGGGGTCTGCTCTGTGATATCTACAGATCTTGGGGAATTCCATTTCAGGAATGGGGGCAGGTAAAAATCTCTGGCGCTCTGTCTAAACAAACCATACTGCCATTTCTGTTCTATTGTGTTTGTCCTGCACTGGCAGGACTAGTGAATTGTAGAGTCGAACATCGAAATCTTTACACATATTATTTAGTTCCATCCTCATAGCAAGCCTTTAGCTTTCTCTTCTATCACTGTTTTACACACGCAGAAATGAAGGCTTAGGGGACTTAAATCCAAGGCCCTTTAGTTGGCAAATGGCGGAGCTTCTATTCAGACCCAGGTCTGCCTCATTCCAAAGCCTTTGCATGACCTGATGAATTACATTAAACTGCTTCTAAACAGATCTTTCCCAGGACAATCATTTCCCTCTCTATACAGGAGCCTTTGAATCATTCTATGTATTTCTTAATGGGACTGACCCCACAGGGCAGCTTAACAGTGTCTAGGCAGTTGCTCCCCCATTAGAGTTCCTGTGCTTTCTAGTGCTTTCCATCCCCCACCTTGTCCCTTGCTCACAGGTGGATTTGGATTTGTGGAAGTGTCGGAAAGGATATTCTAGAGGAAATAGCATAAGCATAAACAAAACTCTGGGAAAGTGTATATTTTAGCAGGGTTAGAGTATATATCAGGGATCCTAGCACATATGCTTAGAAGGTCAAGTTCAAATCACACCATTAGGACCTTGACTATCAGAGAAATATGAGCTTTTTTTCTGTCTGTAGTCATGATGCATTGGAGGTTTTGCCACAGGAGAGTTAGATTACACTTTGCGTTTTGTGCTGAAAATTAAAAAGAGAGAGAGAGAGAGAAGTTTGAGAAGTGCCTTGAGTACCAAGCAGACATGAGAATCCTACTGCAGGAATTGTTAAGGGAGATTCGAGAGTTGTGCATCCTTTTCAGTCATATTTTTTTTTCAAAATAGTAATGAGATTTATAAGTTAATACATCAGAAATGTTCACCTGTAAATAGACAAAAGAAAAAAATCAACTATTCCCAAACTGAATTTTCCCAATAGAATAAAAGTTGCTGCTACTTATATTCAATAAGGGATGACCTTAAGCATCTCTTAATTCTATGTTAAAATAGTTAAACCTGCATGGAAATTGTAAATTTGAAAAATTATAAAATTATACAACCTGCATGGAAAATGGAATGAGTTTTATGGCTTCCTTGTTTAGAGTAGCATGGCCACACTTCCGAGTAGAATTAAAAAAAAAATCATTTGAAGAATATTGAAGAAGCGACTCATTTATAAAATTGCAAAGAAAACATGCAAGAAACAGCTAGGCTGCATAAAGTGGTGTTTTTTATTTGTCCAAGTAATGCCACATTATTGAGGTGGCACAGAACATAGTACATCCTTCCATGAGTCAGAAATACGTGAGTCAGAAACACCTTGTTGAAGAGCCCTCTGTCCTTTTTATTACTGAAACTGCTGTTTTGGTTAGACGGGGTAATTTACCAGTAAGTTAACATAATTGAGTATTAAAGAGGAAATCCATATTGAGAGAATTGGTTGTGAAAAGATAAAATGAGGAAATAGGATTATTGACAGAGCTGAGACGAAATATTCAGGGGATATCTCTAGCAAATAAATCAGCCCTTCAAGTGACTGGTTTAACTGTGAGTGAGTCAGTCCAAAGACAGGATTTTAGGGAAAGCAATTGAAAGGAAGAGAATACTTTGCAAATGGGTTTCCTCAACTAGTATTTGGAGGCAATCATTGTTTCTGTTATTGAAAAGATGGATTTGTAAAGGAACAATGCTCTTTCCAAAATAACAAGTCATGAATAGGAATTGATATCTGAAGAAGAAAATGAATTCACATTGGTTACAAAGGACTTCTCTGTTCACTTCAAAACACTGATGCTATATACCTCTCTGAAAAGGCTGCTGTGGAAAGAAAAGCTGAAGCCTGTCCTAGTGATTTCGGGATTTCATTCTCCATGAAGGCTAAATGTGACGTAAAGGATCCTCATAGTTCCCCAAAGATACCATAATGGTGAGGTCATCCCCCAAGATTGACTGGTTCCACCTTGAGGGAATGAAAAGGAGGGCTGCCTACCCCGATGAAGGGCAAGCTGTGACCTGGTCAGAGGTATTCGACTTAGATTACAGGAAGATTTAATTTCTAAAAATAATGGCAAAGAACAGTGAAGCCTGGAGACTTTGCTTGAGCTCTAATAGAACCATGATACCATTTATTTTTGGAATGTTGACGTTTCGAAACTCTTCAGATGCAAAGTCAATGCTAAGTAGTTTTATAGAAATTGGATGCATTTTACATAAAATTACCACCAGAGCGGAGGACAGTGATGCACAAAGGCAGTGCAGACAGTGTTTTGAATGCACTGGAAAGCACAGTCTGGGAGACTCTGTGACAGCACCTGGCATCCATCCCACATTTTCAGGCCTTTAGCCTTTAAATGGCCTTGGCTGTTCTTGAGATTTTCAGCTCTGTCTAGTCAGATTATAAGCCTGTTGACCATTCATTATCTTCTTCCTGTGTTGTCATCGTTTTAAACACATTAGGGAGTCATTGGTGAACAAACAGTATTTTATACCATGATAAATGCAATGATAAGATCACCTAGGAAATGAGTATAGATAAGGAAAACAGGGGTGAGAGCTGAGTCCTGAGATTTTCCAACATGTAGAATCTGGGCAGAGATGAAAGCCCTAAAAAGGCAAAGAAATAGGGAGAAAGCCAGGAGAAGGTAATATCTTGAAAATCAAAATAAGAGAAGGATAAATGTGTCAAATGTTCCTGACACTTTGACAAAGATGATGCCTGAGAACTGACTGTTCATTTGGGCGAGATGTAGAACCCTGGTGATCTAGACAAGACAGATTTCCTGTGAAGTGCTGCGGACCAATTCCTGAGTATAGTGTGCTGAGAAGAACAGAGATATTGGGGGAGTGAAGACCACAAATAAAGACAACTTCTTGAAGAACTTTGCTTTTCAAAAGTGACAAAGGAAGAAAAGAAAAGAAAGAGAAAAAGAAGGAAAGAAAGAAAAAGAAAGAAAGAAAAAAGAAAGAAAGAGAAAGAAAGAAAGAAAGAAAAAGAAAGAAAGAAAGAAAGAAAGAAAGAAAGAAAGAAAGCAAGCAGGCAATAGTTGAAGGGTAGCATGGAGTAATCACAAGTGTTTTTTTTTTTAAATATTTAGGTACAAAGGAAATGCAAAAAGTTTACTTTTCAAAATGTACAATTTGGACACATAGACACTCATAAGACCATAGCTACATCTAAGATAATTCATATCCATCAAACCCAAAAGTGTACCTTTGCAATTCCTCCCAACCCTCCTTGTTACCACCCCTGTACCCCCCAAAAATCACTAATGTACTGTCACTATAGTTTTATTTTCTAGTATTTTAAATAAATGAAAGCATGCAATATGTACTCTTTCGATCTACCTTCTTTTACCCAAGAATAATTAGGTTGAGGTTAGTCCATATTATTGCAGTTATTGATAGTTTGTTCCCTTTTATTGCTAAGTGGTATTCCATTGTATGAATGCATTACAGGCTTTTTTCTTATCTATTCACCTGTTAACATTTGGGTTATTTTTTTTTTTTAGTATAACAAAACAGCAATGAATATTCTACATATACAAGCATATTATCTGTGAGTAGAGACAATTTTACTTTTTTCTGGGGTGCCTGGGTGGCTCAGTCATTAAGCATCTGTCTTCGGCTCAGGGCATGATCCTGGAGTCCTGAGATCGAGCCCTACATCGGGCTCCTCCCCTGGGAACCTGCTTCTTCCTCTCCCACTCCCCCTGCTTGTGTTCCCTCTCTCACTGGGCTGTCTCTCTCTGTCAAAAAAATAAAATCTTAAAAAAAAATGTTTACTTTTTCCCTTCTAGTGTAGATGCTTTTATATCCCTCCCCCCCTTACTACACTGATTACAACTTCTAGTAAAATGTTCAGGAGCGAGAACAGACATTCTTACTCTTCTTAATTTCAAGGGGGCAATAACAGTATTTCACTGATGTTTGATGTAGCTTTTTCATAGATGCTCTTTACCTGGCTGAGAAATCTCCTTTTTATTTCCAGTTTTCCAGAAGTTTTTATCAGAAATGGATATTGAATTTTGTCAAATGTTTTTTTCTGCATCTACTAAGATGATCATTGGGTTTTTTTTTTTTAGTATTAATATGGTGAATTACCCTGATTGTTTTTTGAATGTTATATAACCTTATATCCTTGGATAAACCCCACTTGATCATAATGTTTCAACCTTTTTGTATATTATTGTATATTATTTGTATATTATTATAATTTGTATATTATTTATATTGTATATTATATTATTTACTATAACTTTAAGAATTTTTTCATGTGTGATCATGGGGAAATGATCTATAGGTTTTCTTTTCTGAGAAATGCTGACTTTAAACAATTAGTTGGGAAGTATTCCCTCCTTTTCAACTTTCTGAAGGTGTGTGTAGAATTAGTATTATTTCTTCTTTAAATTTTTGCCCGTATTCACCAGGAAAACCATCTGGGCTGGCAGTTTTCTTTGTGAGCATGATTTAAACTTTAAAAAAATTCAATTTCTATAATAGCTTTATAGACCTATTCATGTTATCTCTTCTGTAGGCCATTCATGTTACCTCTTTCTTCTTCAGTGAGTTTGGGCAGTTTGTGTTTTTCAAGGAATTTAGCCATTTTATCTAAGTTGTAGAATTTATTGGCATAAAGTTGCCCATAATGGTTCCTTATTGTCTTTATTATATCTTTAGAATCTGTAATGATGTCTACTCCTTCATTCCTGATATTCTTAATTTGCATCTTCTCTTTTTTTCCTGGCAAATCTGACTAGAAGTTTGTCAGTTTTGGTGTTTACATGAAGAACCTGTTTTGTCTTCATTGATTCTCTCTCTCTCCCCCTCTATTTTATTTCTACTCTTATCTTTTTTCCCCTCATGCTTACTTTGGTAAGCATATTTGCTATTATTTCTCTAATTTAAGCTAGAAACTGAGGTTGTTTATTTTATTCTTTTCTAATAAAGGCATTTAGTGCCATAGATTTGCCTATAAGTACTGCTTTAGCTGCATCCCACAGATTTTGATATGTAATGTTTTCATTTTCAGTCAGTCAGAATGCTTTCTAATTTCTCTTTTGATTTCGTCTTTGATCCATGAGTTATTTAGAATGTTTAGTTTCAAATACTTGGAGCTTTACTAGAGATATTTTTGTTATTGAGTCCTAATTTAACCCCACTCTCATCAGAGAACATACTTTGTATGGCTTGGATTTTTTCAAAACTTACTGAGACTTATTTTATGGCCTAGAATATTGTCTGTTGTGGTGAGTGTTCCATGTACACTTGAAAAGAATGTGTCCTCAGCTGCTGTTAGGTGTAGTGTTCTATCAATGTCAGTTAGGTTAAATCGATAGCATTGTTCAAGTTTTCTATGTCCTTATTGGGTTTCTGTTAGTTCTAACAATTATTGAGACTATGCTTCTTGATTTTTCTATTTGTCCTTTTTTTGCTTTTCTGTTTTTTTTCATGTATTTTGAAACTCTTTCATATATTGGTGCATAAATTGTCAGAATTGTTATATACTCTTTACAAATTGTCTCCTGTATCATTATGAAATGACCTTCTCTTCCTGATAATATTCTTTGTTTTAAAATCTTCTTGTTCTTATATTAATATAGTCATTCGAATTTCTTTTGATTAGTGTTATTATGGTATATATATTTCCACTCCTTTTCCTTTAGCTTGTGTTTTTATAATTAAAGTGGCTTGTTACAGGCAACATAATGTTGAGTCATACTCTTTTATCCATCTTGAAAATTGCCTTTTAATTGTGGTGTTAAGGCTGTTTACATTTAAAGGGATTATTAACATGGTCAGGTTTATATTTACCATGTTGCTATTTGTTTTCTATTTGCCCTATCTGTCCATTATATGCTTTTTCCTCTTTTTCTGCTGTTTTGGGTAATTAGGTGTTTTATGCTTCTTTTTTATTTCCTTAGGTAAAGCTCTTCATTTTTTAAAAATTTAAATGTTACTTTAGTGTTTCTCATGTAACTCTTTATCTTATCCCAGTCTACTTCAAGCAATATTATACCACTTCAAATATAGTGTAATGACCTTCCCACGATATACTTCCATTTCTCTCTTCTTTGCCATTGTGCTCTTATTGTCTGTCGTATGATTTACTTCTATGTACATTACAAACCTCACAATACATGGTTATTACTTCTTATTTCTCTTGCCAGTCAATTGTATTTTGAAGAGATTTTTAAAAGAAGCCAAAAACTTCATTCCTTTGTGTAGATACTGATTTCTATCTGGTATCATTTTCCTTCTCCCTGAAGGATTTCCTTTAACATTTCTGAGACTTCAGGTCTGCTGATGATGAATTCTTTCAACTTTCATATGTCTGGTGGAAGTCTTTTCAGTGACTATTTTTTGCTTCTGGGTTGGTTTGTTTTAGATATAAATTTTTACAGTTAGATTGTTTACTGATGTGCAAATGGAAAATGATGATGCAGTAGCATAGTCTAGGAGTAGGGGAGAGAGGGCAGGATTCAGAACAGAAGACTTGGCTTCAGATACAATCATGAGAATTTATCTACAGTCACAAGAGGAAAGACTGAGCAAATGTTTACTGATGTGGGTGAGTTGATTGATCTATTAATGGATACAATCAAACCGGGTTTCCAGGTTTGAATTGAAGATCCACCATTGAATAGCTGAGTGATCTTCAGCAAATTATTTAAACCCTTTGAACCTGGGTTTTCATATCCATAGAACCAAATGAACAACTGCCCCACAGAGTGACTATAGCAGTGAAACGAGTTGATATATATCAAACACTGAATACGTGGCCTGGCACATTGTAAGTGCTCTGTACCTGCGAGGAAAAAATGTGTAACTTTTCTTAGCTTTACTGCCTGAGTCAAGGAAACTCTGGGATCTCATTTTTCCACCTGTACTTTCTCTTATCCCCTCTTCTCTCACCCCTCCTTCCTTTCCAAAAGAACACATTTAAAACTCAAATGCCAGGCTGTCTGCAGGTGCAGTGTTTAAGACTGATAACATTTGGAGGCCAGATGTTAACTGATGTAAACACTGTTAAATGCTCAGTAGACCGGAGGCTGAGGCAATGATTTCCAATTTTATGATTATTATTTGAATTTATAGCAAATCAGTCTGCCACTCCTCCCAGACCCCTACCTCCACCAAAACGATGTGTAGCCTATTCATTCTCAAGAGAATATAAATTATTTTTAAAAATAAGAAGTTCTTAAAATATTAAGTAATGGCATTTCATACACCTAGAACTGGGGATGCAACCTCCATGTAGACCTCAATACCTCCTTGCAGCCCTCTCTGAAAGGTCAATGGCTTATGAAACTTGATCTAAAAAATAGTCTCATTTTCTGAAATAAGCCCCAGTAATAATCATAAAAAAATCCTATAGCAAGTTTTTAAATCAACTGATATTTTATATTTGAGGTTCCTTAGGATTAGTGTGGGAGCTGTCCCAATGACAGGAAGTCAGTAAATGAGTTCTTCTCCTAGTAAAGAAATATATATTTTCAAATAGCAATTAGATGGATCTGCTATGAATCGCTGAGGTGATTGTTAGTGTTTAATACATTTACACACTCATTTATTCATTAATTTATTGAACAGACATCAGTTCAGAACTAACAGTATGTCCCAGGCCCAGTGCTAGGCACTAGTTAATGCGTTGGTAAATACAACAGATGACCTTCATGGAGCTTTGAGAGAGGAAGACAATTAAAAAATAATGAGCTTACAAATATATATAGCAAAAAGTAGAAATAGGTGCTATGAAGATAAGGGGCCCTCCATAAATAATAGGTTGGGAAAAAAAATTTTTTTTTTTAGTAGCTAACTTAATCCAAGGCTTAAAGAATGAGAAGAAGGCAGCCATGCAAAGAGTAAAGGAGAGAGCAAGCAGAGACCAACATTTATTTATTAATTTAACAAATATTTATTCAGTGCCTTCTGTGAGCCAGGAAGTATTCAAAGCAAATAAAATATACTAGTGGACAAAACACACACATGCAAAACTGCTAAGGTTGGAAAGGATTTGGCATGTTCCTGAAACAGAACGGAAGCCCTGGAGGCTGAATCACACTGAGCAGAGGGGAGTGTGGTATAAAATGAGGTTGGAGGGGTGGTGGCAGGGACTGGATTATATGGGGACTTGTAATCCATGGTGAGGAGGTTGGATTTTATTTGAAATGCAATGACATAATTGGATTTTTATGTTAAGAGATTGCTCTTGCTGTTATATGGAGAAGAGTTTGGAGGATGGGGGCAAGTGGAAGCAGGGAGATTCATAGGGGCTATTCTAGTTCAAGTGAGATTTTAATGCACTGAAATCATGGTGGCAGCAAAAATGAAGTGTATTGTTTTGATGTAGGATGAATAGAACTTCTTGGCCAACTGAAGAAGAGGAAGGGAATTTGAGGAAGGAGGTCAATCATGGATGATTCAACTGAGTAGATGGCAGGTCCATTTACCACAGTGAGGGAGACTGGTTGAGTAAGTGGATGAGGGTGGGGGAGGTTTGGACTAAAGACTGAAAGTCAAGTTTGCTGGCCTAAGTCATAAGCAATGAAATCAATCCAAAAGTGAAATTCATTATCTCATGGGATTAACATGTCCCCCATCACTGGGGCATATACCAACAAGCTAAGCGACCATTTATCAATAATATTTTAACTATGTATCAAGCAGAATTCTAGAGCTGGGGGCGCCTGGGTGGCACAGCGGTTAAGCGTCTGCCTTCGGCTCAGGGCGTGATCCCGGCGTTATGGGTTCGAGCCCCACATCAGGCTTCTCTGCTATGAGCTTGCTTCTTCCTCTCCCACTCCCCCTGCTTGTGTTCCCTCTCTCGCTGGCTGTCTCTATCTCTGTCAAATAAATAAATAAAATCTTTAAAAAAAAAAAAAAAGAATTCTAGAGCTGACTTCCAAATGGTATCTGAGAACTTATAAAAGAAAGCAACAATTCCTGGAAGCCATCACTGGTTGAGTAAGAACTGGTTTTCCCAGATCAGGATCATTTCTCTTGAAGGGAATTTCACTTGCCTTCTAGCTACTGGAAGCTGACACAATATTTTTAAATAAATATTTTATTTAATTAATAGGTTTTCTTTTTGGCAGGGCTACAAACATATAAATGGGAATACTTATATCCTGTTAAGAGACCATTTGACTATCTTCTATGACAATCTTTTAGAAAAGATGGAAAATGTAGGCTGGAAAATATTGAGCTAGTAGGAAATTTGTATACCCAAAGTGAAACTTAGAGCAGCGGGACCACAGAGTACTAAGTTCTCAATCTTGGTTCCCCTCCCTCCCCCATGCTTTATAAAGTCCACATGCAAAACACATTCCCACCCAAAATTATTATCGTCCGGGGGGACCCCTACCTTTCCTGAGAATCACTGTCCTACAGAAAGTGACCATTACTGTTAAGAGTCATCCTAACCCTTAGAAGGTTTAAGTGGATGAGAGTCTGAGAGTAGGTTTGATAATTAGAATGCATAAAGAAACATACTTACCTTATAACAGTTATATGTCTGAAAATCATTTTTTACCTGGAAACAGATTGACAAAACACTTTGTAAACTTGTTAGAAATAATGTTCTTATAATTGTGAGGTAGGATTGTTTACATTTGGTCCTGTTTTCCTTGTGCATCAAATCATACAACACAGGAACAGCACAATGTGAAGTTATTAAAGGACCACATTAAAATAATCTCCTTAGCATTTGAAAAGAAAAGCTTTTAAAAATGACAGTCATATAATCTCATTAGAAAAATGAAATATTGGGGGGGCGCCTGGGTGGCACAGCGGTTAAGCATCTGCCTTTGGCTCAGGGCGTGATCCCGGCGTTATGGGATCGAGCCCCACATCGGGCTCCTCCATTGTGAGCCTGCTTCTTCCTCTCCCACTCCCCCTGCTTGTGTTCCCTCTCTCGCTGGCTGTCTCTATCTCTGTCGAATAAATAAATAAAATCTTTAAAAAAAAAAAAAGAAAAATGAAGTATTGGTATTACATTTTTGTTTATGCATTTCTTTCATGAAATGTTTACAACCCAAGAAAGGATCTGAAACAACAAGTAAAAGAAAGAAATTGCAGCATAAATCCTTAGCAAAATTAAAGCTTTCTACCAAAGGAACGTTAGGAGGAATATTCTTGGCACGTCTATCTCTGATACCGTCAGCACCAAGGAAAGAGAATGCCTGCTGCCAGGGAGGACCATTTACTTTCTCCTTGGGCCCAGTACCCTATGAAAGGTATTCCAGTCCTCTCTGCCGGTGATATTTGATAGCATACCTCAGGTTCTTCTTTATGGAGCTAGCTTTTAGAGGTCAGGTAGAGAAGAGAGCAGAAGATAGCTTGGTGTTCCCACACCACTCACATCCCTTCTTGCTGGAGAAGTACATCTGTGCTATGATGGGTATCAAGGGGAGCTGGTAAAAGTTCCTTAGTCCCAAATCATTCATTCCTTCATTGGTATATCCATCAGACATTTATTAAGTACCCATAATCTGATAGACATGGCCTTTAGCAATGAGGTAAAAACAATATGAAAAAGATGTTCTGTGTTCTTGAGGACCTCAGCAGTTTGGGGGGCAGATTAGAACACCAACGATTATGCTGGACAAGCGCTCTGGTAGAGTTACATAGATATCAATACATGTATAGCTATATGAGACAGCGGAGCAACCAGCTCAGCTCAGAAAGGGAGCAGGGATGAGGAAAATTAAATCGCTAGCTTAATAAATGGCACCAAATTCAAACACAAGCATCATCTGACCAAATTCTTTGGTTACAAAGGGAGCAGAAATGGAAATCAGAAAGAATCTAGGGATAGACTTCCCACTACCTCTATCAGATCTCAACCCAAGTGCACCATCTGAGAAAGATTGTGGGGTGGGGGTAGGGGTGTACCCTTATGTAGAGCTGGAGACCACCTTTGGGGTTTATAGAGTGGATCTTCTGACCACCCAAACTAAAGAAACACTCATTTCCATACGTGTCTCTCCCACACTGTTAGGTTTTATTTTCCTCAAAGCAACTATCTGATACTACCTTATTTGATTGATTTATTGTCCATCCCTCCCCCATAAGGACCTTGTCTGAATGGCACATTGTGGTATTCTCAGACCTGGAACAGTGCCTTATTTTATAGTGGGCACTTAATGAATGAGTTGAATGAATGATCATTAACAATATAAAATCACATCAGGCCGCACTTGAGAACCAATCCTTCCTCCATCTCCGAAATGTCTGTAAGATGTCTAATCTCAGAGGGGCCTCAGAGATCTTCCACTCATTCTTTTCTTCATTCATTTCGGGGGGAAAGACTACGGTGTGGGAGTCAGGGTATGGGGAGTCTCTGTTTCATTCCAGTTATTTCCTCAGAGAGCAGGACCTGGAAGCCAGATCTTCAGAATCCTTCAGCATTACTCTGCTACCTCTGGTTAAACCTCTCCGTGGGGAAAGCAATTTTGGATTATTGCCATGAATGTAATTTTCAAAGCCCCTAGGAAAAAAAGAAAGCAGTGGGAAGCCGCTTCTAGAATTCAGATGAGCCCAACATCATCGTTCTCCTTCCTTGTGAAGGCTCAGCCTTCGGAACTGAATTCTCAGGGCAGAACCACAATATTCGGCTGTAACTATAGCCAGAGGAGATCTGCCTTCCTGCAGCGAGGACATGGGCTCTACATCACACTGGCTGTGATTTTGCACCGTTAAGTCCTTCATTAAAAATTAGGACTGGCAGCAGCCTGCCGCCATTCATTGTATCAAGGTGGGTCACTGCCATTGTGGGTAAGAATGCATGCCCCTGTGCAGCTTCCCCATCTGCAGGGACCGGATAGCACACTGAGCTGATGGCCAACGTGAGTATTTTTATCAAAACTATAAGCAAGCATTTGAAGATGTTAGTTTCTGAGTCCAACTGAGGAAAATATTTTCCCACAGAACTTTAAAGAAGCATGGCATTTTCTCACAGATGTACCACGGCCATCCACGCACACACATTCTATACGCAAACATAGACACAAAAGTTCTCAAAAGCCAAAACTCCCGGGACACAGCTCCTGGGATGCTGCAGGGAGGTGGGAAAGAATGGGGAAAGAGGAACCTATCAGCTCCACCGAGGGGCTTCTCAGAAGTCTTCACCTGCCAGAGGTTTTATTCCAAATAGGAGAAGCTTTTTGTCAGATGAGATCCTCTCATTCGTTTAACAGATACTGTTTATACGCCAGAGGCGTGAGGCTCCGCTCTAGGCCCCAGGAATACAAAACGGATTAGGCTTAGTCTCTGCTTCAAGGTCACAGTCCAGTGCAGTAAAAGAGATGGGTACACAGAGGAGTACAATCCAGCGTGTACGGTTCTGGGATCAAGAAGGGGCATGGGGACATGGAGGAGAGGCCCTAGACACAGACCGCACAGTGTCCTTCAAGGAGATCACACTTTGGAATTTTTCAAATGAAGTTTCACATTTTGGAGGCTCCATTTTCTCCTCTTTGAAATGGGAGGAAGAGAATTAGCCTTCCTGAGTTGTAAAAATCGAGGGCTGTATGCAATACTCAATGAATACATTTTTAAGAAAGAAAAGCAAAATTGAGAACAGCAGGGCCCTCTCCCCAGATGGTGGTGAGCCACTACGCTGCCCTGTGAGTCTAAACCTCTCGGAGAGCTCACGATCTTGACAGTGGAGCTATTTATCAGAATAAGCCCGAGACTCACCTCGAGAAGGGCTGAGTTGAAAAAGAAAAGTCTCCTCTGATTCAGAAACGAATTATTCCTGGGAGGTGGTTTCATGAGTTTTTGTTACAGAAATTGGGGTATGCGCAGGTAATTGGGGGTCAAGAAACAGCCGCCCTGAGAACAATTGCAGGCAATTCTGCAATCACCTGGCTCAGCTTGAATTCTTGGAAGTAGAGCTCCTCTTAGTTTAATAAAAGGTTTCATGTATACCTTGTGGTTCTGTTCTTTATCCCTGATTTTTCCTCCTAGGCTTATGAATAAGGCCTCAGTCACATTTCTCCCTCCGAGACTGGCACGCAGCCCCAGCTGCTCCGACTGGAGGCTGGGAGGTGCCTCCTGGAGGAAGCTGTAGCTGTCTTCTGCCATCTGCTGGCTCCCTCTTTGCACCAGTCTGGAGCTGGCTCTGCATGGATTCTTAGGGAATGGAAACCTCCAGCAGAGAAAGTGTGGGGCAGAGAAGGTTCTCACTTTTATTAAAAAAGAAGGAGATTTGAAGATGGCAAACAAAGTGGCATAGGAGGGCTTTTCCCAGGATGGGGTTGTGTAAAGATGTCGCCATCTCTAATCTCCAAGGCAGTGATTTTTCGATGCAAGATTTTTTCGTTCAGGGAGAACACAGCCGTGTGTCCAAGTTTATTTTCTTTTGTTTTGTTTTTTTTCCCTTTCGTTTTACTTGAATTCTTAGATCATCACCTTATAAGCCTGATCAAATAAGTCACTGCCCCATCTCTGTAGACTGGTTTGAAAGAAACAGCCGCACCCCATGTCGGTGGGAACCGAGATGACAGTAAGCAGGCAGGAAGAGGGAAGGGAGAGGAGAAACATTTCACAGTAAATCGCTGTATTCTTCAATCGGTGCGGCTGACATTTTTTTGAGGATCTGTTATTTACAAGGCTCTGACCCACATGTCTGGGATACAAAAGTGAGTAATATCGGGCCCCCTCTTTCTGGAACCTAAGAATCTAGTGGGAATCAGCTAAATAGAGAATTAAGCAGAGAGGTGCACGTGCTGTGATCAAGGATTGCAGTAAAGGAGCCGAGGGGAACACAGAGAGGAACGTGTGTTTACATCAAACTCAGGCTGCATAGTCAGAGAACACTTCCTGGAGGGGGTGCCTTGAGCTTAAGTTTGAAGATAGTGACTTATCAGAGACTGGTGAGAAGGCCACTCCCATTTCCGGGAGCACCACTTCCTACCCCCAGTGTCACCTGCTACCACCACTGCCTCGGGAGGCCGAGACTCTAGATACAAAGCAGGAGAAGGTTGTTGAAATATTCAGCCTTAGACAAGGAGCAATTGACTCAGCCCAGGGTGATTGGCCAAGGCAGGGAGAAGCAGGCAGAATCATGAGGGAGGGCAGCATGCAGAATCCTGGACAGGAGAGAGCCATTGTGGGACTTTCTCTGAACCTAGAAGAAAGGCAATACCGTTTCTGTCCACATGCTGGATATGGACAATCCCTTCCAGAGAAGTACAGTGAAATATTCAGAAACTCACTAGTGACATCCTCAATCTATCTGAAACATCTGAGTGAACTCATCTAAATATTACAGTAGCTATAGGCTCAAAGATATCAACTACGATGCTATTTAAGATCATAGGTGCAATGCCAACAGTAAGGAAAATGCTTAAGAAAGTATGGTACAGCTTGTCGTGAACCATTAGGTGCCAGGCCATGAAAAATGATAATTTCAAAAACCGCAGAACATGAAAATACTTGTACAAAAAATCATGCTCCAAGCCTACAGGAAAAATAATCAGAAGGAAACATACTAAACTAATAACAGTGGCATTTTTTTCTCTATTGTCTATGTTTTATATAATATATAAAACTCTTATAACTGTTAAAATAATTTCTTTAATACAAAGAAGTCTAAAGGTGAAATGTGTGTCCTGATTAAGGCAGGTGCAAAAAATTTAGCCTACATAATTCATCCTAAATGAATTATCCCCATTTATGTGTTTGTTTCTGATATTTCAGATTCCATTTTCTCCCTAATTGTGTTTCAGTTTGTGTGGTCTATTCATTTTGCTTGTTAAGTCTGTCCTCAATCTTCCCCTTGCCCACACCCCTCCTCCCACCCTGGGTCTGCGGGATGTATTGTGATGTCTGCCCGCTAATTTTGCTGTGACTGGGGCTGGTGTCTGGTTGGTGATTCATGTTTGTTCCTAAGTTGTACATCTGTGTTGGTTGCTTTGAAACAGTGCCCCAGGGAATATGAAAGGCCGTTTGTCTCACTGAGACTGCTTCTTTGCACCAGAATTCTTCCCTGGCTTTTTCTGAATTCCAGCAAGCTCTTCTAGGAGTTTAGAGTTTAGGCACGGTAAAGAACAAAACAAAACAAAACCAAACCAAAAGAGAACAGCCTGGAGAGAGTTTTGGTGTCTGGGTCTAGTCCCTGCTTACCTGGTAGGACTAAGTTTCTGATATACAAACCCTGGGGACAGAATGCCTTGTGACATCCACTTTAAGGGTAATGCCTTGTGGATTTAAACTTTCTGCCCACTAGGAATGCCTCTAGCAGAACATACGGCAGAGTGAGGCCTGGTGGAAACTCTCAGTAGTAAAAGTTCTAAGACTTCAGTAGGCATACCCACTTGGTGCCTGTCTAATATTTTAGCACAGGAACATGCATTCATAATGTTTAATGACTGCTGCTGCATGGGCACTGACCAATTAAATGGATTCAGGCCATAGTGCTAATGCTAGAGACCCCTGCTGTTCTAGACACCAACCCTTTAGTTACTGCATCACTGGGGAGACCAGCAAATTCTGGAGGGCCTGGGGCAACAGCTGGCTGCCAACTGTTACAAAAGTATTTCAGTGTTTTAATATCCATCAAGGCTGAACAGATACATCCAAAATGAATAACATGAGTGCACATGAAACTTCAAAGCTCGTGCCCATTCTTAAGGGCCACGGTCACCTTTTAAGAACTTCCCTCTTTGTCCTTAAGAAGAGTTCAGAGCCAGCGTCAGGACCTACCAGTTCTTCAGGATCTGGGCGGCACAAAGGAGCCCTTATCCACAAAGGAGCTCTTTATTTAGCCCAACAACTAGTATAGATCTCCCCCCAAGGAAAGTTTGCAAGTCAGCTTTCATTATATTTTCACTTGCTGCAATGTAGTTGGCTTACAACATAGCTCTACGTCTAAGCAGGCAGAGAAACAAGCTGGTGTGTGTGAGTGATTGCCCACCTGCCTGCTCGCCTGCAGTCTTTGAAAGGCAGCTCCATCCCAGACCATTAGCCTGCTGTGAAAATCCATGCACTGGTGCCTTGAAAGTCCAAATACATATTGGATTGTTATGGCTCTTTCTTGTCCTTTTAACCAGAGATTCTCACCCGCTGCTTCTTATCAGACACCTGGTGTTTGTAGGTTGGCTAAAAGCAGCTTCTCAGAATGGTCTCCGGGGAAGCATTATAACCCTGCATTCTGTTATTTCTTCTTTCCCGTTTCAAAGAAGCCTACAGCTTCAGGGTCATTTGCTGCTTCTCTTGTCCTCATTCAGGGTAACAGTTAAGGCTGCCCATAATCTTCCTGACTCTCTACATACCAAACACAAATTTTGTTTGAATTCAGAGGAAAAATTGCACTCAGCTAGCCAGCAAGCCATTCTGGTACGCTGTGATTAGAGAAGTCTAGGGTTGTAGAGAAATGAGTTGGAAGACTTGGGTCTTCCAGTACTCACCCTATAAGGTACGAGCATGTAAACTTGAGCAAGTATTTAAAAATTTCTTTAAGCCTCATTTTCCTCAAATGTGGAGTGAGGGCATACTATATACTTTACAGGGTTGTTATGAGGAGTAAGTGGAATCATAGATCAGAAAGCGATTTGTAAACTAAAGAAATATAAGCAGAATTCACCCCAAGAGAGCAGGTTGTAAGAACTAGTGAAAGAAAAGACCTTGAGTTTAGAAATAAATAATGGCAGCTGGATGAGTATGAAGGAAGCCCACTCTTGTGATCTAGCTTGGAAGAGAGAACATTCCCAGCTTCATACCTTCTTCAGAACCTCTCTGCAGAGCTGTAGCAGACCCGCTGGAGTGGTCTAGAGAAATGGTAGGCAAGAGGGTTCCTGGCAGTTTAAAGCAAAGGGAGGTGGTATACCCAAGGAAAATGCATCGGGGATGATGGAGAACATGGGAAGGACACAGAGCCTCATGTGATACCAGGATAGGGAGAGAAGACAAGAGATAGTATCTCCACTGCTCCCATCAGTGTGTTCATTGATCAGAGCTCGTTCGACTAATCTGGGCTGGAGGGTACCTTCCTAGGGTGAGCAGACTGACTAGAAATCCTACTGGTTCTCCTATGCTAGAGCCAGTGGCTTTACCCTCCTCCAGAGACAAAGCTCTGCAGCCCTTGAGGGTAATTTGATATTATCAGATTAATTAAATCATTTTCTGTGGTTAAACTTGCGTATGAATATTAAGTCTCAGACTGGGCCTCCCATCTAATCAGCCAGTAAATGTTTTCAGGATAACACTTTGTTCCTGAAACATGGAGAAATATGCATATTGTATTTTTAATGAGATCGCGATGTTTATTTATGGCAGGAAGAAGCCTCCCAGCTACGAAGACTCATTTAAGTGATAGTTTAGCGTCTGACACTTAGAGCTGTGTTGGATGCTGTCTTTGGGGTTGCTTATTATCACCAAATGATTTTATGGTTGGCTCTTATTCTGAATTTGTCAAAGTTACTCTTGCCCCTGAAAGGCCATGGGGCTTTGCTCCAGGGTTCAAATCCTGCCTCCACTATTCACTAATGACTGGACTTCTGTGGGACTATTTCCTTCATACAAAATGAGAATAATAATGACTACAATTCAGAGCTGTTTGGAAGATTAAAATGGTGTGTCAGGTGTGAAGTTTTGTGTGAGATGCCTGGCACGCATTGGTTCTCCATGTATGTGTGTCACATGTCCTCCTCCATGCTTATGTGACCAGCTTTTTTTGCTTTCTCTTAAGCTTTGATGTGGAAAATGGCCCTTCCCCAGGTCGGAGCCCTCTGGACCCCCAGGCCAGCTCTTCCTCTGGATTGGTGCTCCATGCCACCTTTCCCGGGCACAGCCAGCGCAGAGAGTCCTTTCTCTACAGATCAGATAGCGACTATGATTTGTCACCAAAGGCGATGTCAAGAAATTCTTCGCTTCCAAGCGAGCAGTAAGTACGAGCCCTGGGTGGCCTGCCATCTCACACTTACCTCATCTTTAACCTGTCACAGCAGCAACAACAACTGTTCCCCCTTTAACCCGTGGGAAGGAGGGAGGAGAAAAATGAGCATGAGCAGAGGTGACAGTGATGATCCTTAAAGGCATTAGTGCCCTCCAGCATGAGAATATGTAGCTGGGGTCTCAGGCACAGTGTGCAGTTTTCATCTGTTATTGATACGTTTTTTAAAAATTGTCATTCAACTTCATTTCCTGAACTGTTGAATCATTTATGGGTTGAGAACCTTAACACTTTTTGCAAATCATACTTGAATTTTCCACAGCATGTGCAGTTTGCATGAGGCTACGTTGAAAAAGAAAAACAGTAGTTGGGGACATGCCTCCTTTCTCAGTGGTCTTTGCGTGGTGACATTTAATAAGCTGTCATCCAGCCGCATGTCTGTGTCCCTTATCTGGAACCTTAACTCAATGCCCACTTGTTGCCTGGCTCCTTGGTGAGACACAGCACACTCTGCCACCCTAATAAACACAACTGATGTTTTTGTTTTGCTGCTATTAATCATAGATCTCTAATTTTTAAAGAACAATGGTGGGGTTGTATTACTCGTTTATTAAATTTCTGAAACCAAATAAAGTTGGATGCTGGAATTCATGCCTTAAAAGGTTTCTGGGCACACATACAATTGTTTTTAACATTGTATGTTATAAAAATATTGGTAGCTCCCTAAAGTCTCTGGCCTGGAAATTTCCACTGGGCTCTCTTGTGCTGTTGGAAATGAAGCTATAAAGGGTCAGCCTCTTGTGAAAGGGGCAGGGGACATTTTAAAGCTACCAGTAAGAAAGGATTCCCCAGGGCATTTCTGCCAGAAGCACCCCTGGCCTAAAAATGTCTCAATCATTGGGTGGCCAAAATTCATTTATTCATTCCTTTGGCAAATACTTCCTGAATCTCTCCTATGTACCATGTAGCATGCTAGGCTCTGGGGATAAAAGATTAACAAAACAGTGGAAAAATCATAGAGGAGTTAAAAACAGATATTCTCAGAAAGGTTGCATCCTCTCAGGGAGGTTACAGTTAATAAGAAAGATAAGAGGAACACCCACATAACTCCACTACGGAGTGGAAGGAAACATTAAATGAGCGCTTACCACGGGGCCAGCGGCCCTGACATATGTGTTATTTCTCTTAATCTTCACAACAGTCCTGTCAGGTAAGTCCCAGTCCTGTCAGGTAAGTCCCACTATTATCTCCACAGACCAATAATGAAAGCGAGCCTCTGAGAGACTGAGAAAACTGCCCCCGTCCCGTGACTGTGTGCTATGCTATGTCCCATGATGTAGCTAAGACTGACCATATTTGAACCTTTTCAATTCTGTTTGCCTATGTTCTTCAAACTGCAAAGGAGAATCTCTACCACCCGGTAGAAAACAGGTGAGTGCAGAGTCAGGATGCCTGAAGCTGAGGGAGAGGTCCACTTGGCGGCAGATGTAGAACTGAGGATGTTTCTGATCAAGGCTGGTGTGGGGGCTTGGCTGGGTCTACCTGGAAGTTCCTCTTTTACCAAGAGAAACACCTCTCTAGACGCTGTAGGTGGAGAGCATAGGAATCGGGGTGAGCTGAAAGCAATTAGAGCTTCATTCACATAGCGTTTGTCAGGTAAAAGACTAGCTTCGGGAGGCAGCTCACAGTTCCCCAAACTCTTGCCAAACAGCATGATGAGTCTCAGGGTCATTCCAGGGCTTCCCAGAAGGTTCTAGCTGAATTTCAGATTAAACTCTGAAGATCTTTTTTAAGAACAAAACGTTATGAAAATTTTGAACCCGAAGAGAACTTAGAGATTACAGTCCCACTCAGTCTACAGCTCTAAAAAGAGAGATCTAATTCGGAATGACTCTGCATGTAGGGTCCCTAATATTCACCATTTATCCTCTTTTCAATTTACCGACCAGCAAAATTTTCCCCCTAACTTAGAACCTACATAGTATTGGCAACTTTGAATTTAGGCAAGTAAGAATTTTAGGTGTAAGTTATCCAGTATCATTCTCACTGTTTTGTTTTGTTTTGTTTTTTGGTTTTTTTTTAAGAAAAAGACTTCTTAAAATTAAAAGGAAAAAAATATAGAAAGGACACACTTTCATAAAAAAGAATAGCTCTTCTCAAGAAAACAGTGGGCAACATAAGATCACCCTATCAAAGATACTGATAATAGAATCTGTTAAAATCTTTGAGTGAATAAAAATGGCACAATTTTTTATTTTACAAATGTTTCAACATTACAGTAAAACTTTTATATATTTATCAGTTTAGGAATTTAGATTCCTCAGTACAACAAAAAGAGGAGCTTGAATAATATCCAGATTTTTCTGGTATTTTACTTTATCAGAACCATGCTGGAAAGTCCAGTTTCACACAACTAGCTTGAACTAAACTGAAGTAATGCTCTCAGAAGTATTTCGCCTGATTATTACTCTTCAGAGTGAATGAAATGAATAGAGGAACAGCAACCCCCCAAGCCTCTCACTGCTTTTCCTGCCTTCTACCAATGGAGCCAAGAAAAAGAAGGACAATGATAGGTCTAGAGTCTTGATGTGAAGGTCATTGGGTGGGGGCTATGTGATGCTCCCTGCTCAGGAGCTCCTCATTTTCGGCACAGGGCCATCGTGGATTTATGTAGGAAAACTTGCATAATCCCTGTCTTTATTAAACCCCAGTGGTAGAGACAACATGAGCTTTTCCACGTTTCTCATCTGAACACTTTCAGAAGAGTAAGAGGAAACATAGAGAGATATTAGGTGAGTGAGAATATGTGAGCAAGAAGATATTAGGAGTAAAAATGTGAATGGAAAATTGGCTTTAACTTTTAGCAAGAAAAGAGAGGTTGAAATAAGGCTTTCTAGTAAAGAAAACAAGATCATCATTGGGTCCCCTGAGGAAATTTCGGATGCTTTCCTAGATGTGGCAATACTCTGCTGATTTCTCTTTTGTTCCTGTGTTGTAGTCATCTCTAACGTAATGCCTTTGTCCACCGAGGTACGGATTTCCCAATGGGAACATAAAGTACTGGAAACTGGTGAGACCAGTTACGTTGTTCAAAACTGTGGCAGGAACCACCCTGAACAGGATGGAGTTGTGACAACCCACCTGCGAATCCACAGGGAAGGAAGATCCATATTTCCTTCACTTGGTCACACCATTTGCAAAGCCTTATATAGGCAAAGAGCTTTTTTTTTAAGCCACCATTTGTGTGAGAAATAAATGGTCTCTAGAGAGAGCACTCAAGGGAAATAAGGCCTAAGAATGAAGAGGAAAAGCATTAATAACTGCTCATTTAAATTTAAGACCAGTTTATTAATGGGCTACCAAAGAAGTACAATGCGGTGCTTGGGATTTGAGTTAGAGCTACAGCCATCACACTTACTAGCATCCTGACTTTGGCATTGCATCTCTTTTACAGTGTCTAAATTATCTGTAAATAAAAGTGCACGTAAAATAAAAGTGCATTTCCCATGTGCTAGGTACTATTTAAAGTACATGTGTTAACGCATTTAATTCCCATAATCTTACTTTAATTAGTACTGTAATTTTCTTGTCTTAAAGACAAAGACACTGATGCTTACAGAAGTTAAGTAACATGCACAGTAAATGGGTATCCAAGGCTTAAATCCAAGGAGTGTGGATGATTAAATCATATGGATATTTAGTAAAAATACAGACTCAAAATGAAGATGAAAAATAGAAATAATGATATTAATCTCTGCCTGCTTTCCCAGCTGTTATGAGGATCATAGTCATTCTTTCTTTTACCAAAAACTTTTAAATTTAAATTTAGGCACTTGCTAACAAATAAAACATTTTCTGTGTCTTCAAGGGAGCTAAAAGATTAGCGAGTCTATAGGCAATTTTGATATCTTTGAGTAAGGGCAATCACAGAAGGGTTTGCAGAGGACTTTGAAAGGTCTGGCCAGGCAGGGGAGTAGCCCACGTTGAGCAGTTAGAGCTCAGCTAGAAGAGTTAGCCAGGGGGAGGGTATGCAGGAAGAAGGGCCATGTGCTGTCTACTCTTTAGTTGTCTGGAGCATTATAGAGGAGCACAGGTCAGTGCAGTTGAGGCAGAGAGTGTGAGTGGAGGGGGAAGTGGTGAGAGGCAAGGCAGGAGGAGTAAGCAGGAACCTCATCATGAATGCCTATCCGAAGGAGTTGGTCTTTATGCTGAAGGAAATCAGTGGGGAGCTACTAAAGGTTTTTAAGCAGGAAAACACATAAGCAGAGGAATGTTTTTGAAAGATAGTTCTGATTACAGTGAAGAGTGGTTTGTAGGGTGGACAAGCCTAAAGACTAGTGTCCAGGAGCCAAATGGAAGACTGCTTTGGTAATCTCCATAATAGAGGGTAAGGATCTACCTTAGAGCAGATCCAATGGGCAATTAATAAGTATTTGCAAGTTAGCATAAGCAGGGTCTGGTGGCTGACTATGGGGGGACGTTTCAGGCTTGACCAACAAGACAGCTGGTTGCGCCATTTTTGGGGGCCAAGAACATTCTCTCATCACATGAAATGTTGTATGTGAAAATGCTTTGTAAACTGTAAAGTACAATATTAGTTCTCTTGACTGCAATAGGGGCAGATATGACTCTTCTGAAAAACTTCTCACCAGTGGGGAAGATAGACATGCAATTCTTTAATTATAATAATAATGATACCTACTACTAATAAGAATAACTGTAACTAATGAGTAAATGCTTTTATGTACCAAGCATTATTGTAAGAGTTGTACATGTATAATAACTCATTTAATTCTTACAACACCCTACTTTACAAATAAAGAAATTGAGGCCTAGAGAGGTTGGGTAATGTCTTAGAGCTAGTAGTTGTGCAACTCAGAAACAGACCAGTGCTGTCTGGCTCCCAAAATCTGTGCTCTTGACTACGATAATATATGTCTCTCTGTAAGACTAAAATCAGTGTTACAAGTGAAATTCTATCTGTAATGACACAGAAAAGGACAAAATTAATGCAATCCAGAGGGTATAGCAGAAGGAAGTAACATTTTTGCTTTCTGGAAAACCGTTTCACTGTTTAGTGCAGAACTACACTCATGAAGATCTATGGGGGTTCTCATTACATATATTCTACAAAATTGTAATGTGCTGGTTTTGTCACTAGATGTTGCTCGTGCCATGATTCTGAACATCTGGCACTGCCCTCTTAGCGGTTTGGGAAACTAAGAAGTATATCAGTTTTCATAATTAGTCATAATTAATTTTGTTATTTCCATGTCATCTTATTCTAATCATTAATAATATTAAATTGTGATTAAAAATTTTAGATCAGTTTCATAAATAATCTGGCTGTATTCAGATAGGAATTTTGTTTTGTTTCTTTCCTGCACTTGCTATAAATTACCTATAAATTGTCTGATCCTTTCCTCTAGCAGCTACTACCTAATACATAGCATGAGCTTTTGTCATTCAAATCCTTTAAGGGAACCAGTGCTGGGGACCTGCAAGTCCATCTCTTGCTTCTGAATTTTCTGCTTTCCTAAACTCCAGAAGTTCCATGATGATAAAGTCATGCTGACGTGGTACCCCCTTAGTGTTTACCTCCCTTCAGTCATTACTTTGTACCATTTTAGTAACTCCCCATTCATTCAACAATTCATCATCTTTAGGTCTACATATGTATGAGATTTTACTTGTCTGTTTAGCTTTTACTGAGTATTTAGACTCCTGAAATCCAGGAGCCTTAGATGACCTATTAACTCTTAACTCCACTACCTTATATCCCCAACTCAGCCCAATGCCTTATAAACAATGTGAACTTCATAGTAGAAATCTGAACAAATAGCAAGCTATTTCACCTATGGAGAGTTCATCTCAAGATAATAGCTTGGGAAGGGGCTGCTCTCGGTACAGTTCACCACCCTACATTTATCACAACTGCTCCTCTCTGCACCTTCTTCTGGCTCTCCTTTGGCTTTTCTCCAACACCTCTGAGGCTTTTACTTGGGCTCCCTTTCTCTATATTCCCCCATCTCCAGAAGCCACTCCCTGCCATTGCTCTACCTTTCCTCACTGTTGTAGGTAACTCTGAAATGTATAGCTCCAGTTCCCATATATCAGTCTTCCTGTTTGATGTCTCCACTGGGATATCATTGAGGATGTTAAAATTCAGCTTGTGGGAAAGCGACACATCTCCTCCCCCAGTCTTCTCCTTACTTTCTTATTTTTGCTCATGACTTCACTATTTTCCCACACACTCCTTTTTTAAACTGACATAGTATTTCTTTATGACCCCTTAGCCAATTAAATGCTGAGTCCTTGGAAGAGACTTAGGGTCTCTTCAACTTGTCTTTTCCCATTTCTTCCTCTGTCTCACCAATTTCTTCCCATCTGAATGACTGCATTGTCCCCCTAACCATTCTTCCTGGCTCTTTCCTGTCTCCAGTCTGTCTCTTGGTGTCCATAGGATTTTACTTTCTAAAGCACTTTTCTGTTTGCCTATCTCACTCAAAACCTTGACAAGCTCCTTTCTTCCCTGTGAGTTAAGCACCACCTCCACAACCGTGGTCCATACCACCCATAAGATGAGTGTGGGGGACCTTTTAATCTTATCCTCTAAAAACATCTCTAGCTAATGTGTTCAACTCTGCCCAAACAGCCACCAGGCATCTCAGTGAGCATGTTCAGTACTTTCCGATGTCAATGCCTTTGCTCTGGCCATTTCTCTCATTGGTGGCGTCTACCATCCATGCTTTTTAGAGCCTGCCCTTCAAAGTTCATCTCAAAACCACTCATTCAATCAAGCCTGTCCTACTTCCTCTAATTTGTAATTATTACCTCTCCTTTACACCCCATTAAGTTTCCCCATGAAGTGTTTGCAGTTCTCATTCTGTATCTGTCGTGGTGTTTTGAATATTTTTTCTGTCTCCCCTACAGTGTTGTAACCAGGGGTTGGGGGTGGGTCATGGATTTTGTGTAATTCAATCTGCCAACTATGCAGGGTCATCATAAAATAGTTGTAATATAATGGTTAAAAGCACAGATTTTTGGAATCAACAATCTTAGCTCTTCCACTTACTATGTGCTCGTTAAGCAGTAGCTTAACTTCTCCAAGCCTTGATATCATCTTTAAAATGGGAATATTAAGGGTACCTGCCTTAAGCCTTGTTACAAAAATTTAATGAGACAATGCACATAAAGTGCTCAGTGCGGGGCCTGACATAGGCTAATCACGCAAAGGATGCTCTCGTCAGTATTCTTTTTGTAGTCATTGTACAAAGTAGATGCACAAGAACTTGACTAGAGTGACTTGAAGGGGGACTTCTAGCTAAAGACAAAGGTAGAAAGCAAAGTATTATATTAGATAAGACCCCCAAGTAAAAGCCCGTGTTAGAGAAGAGGCGCACATGGATTTATGTGTTGTTCAGCTCTGCATCTCTATGTCCCATATAATGCCTGATACAGGACAGGTGCTTAATAATCATTGGCTGCGCTCACGTTATTAACAAATAAGGTGCCGTATTTGTTATGGCAGTCATGAGGGCAGAGAAGATCAGACAGTGAAGGAAGCTTGTTGTCAACCAACTGCTGTGCAGCTGTCTCAATTCATAAATAATAAATTGGCCTGATGTTGTGTCCTCAGCTGATAATAATGTGTCTTCTGATGACTTTATGGAGAGCTTGCTGAATGTGGGCTTAGGAAGATTTATGGAAGTATGTGCCAAAGAGAGAGTGCATTTCTGAAAACATGCTTTCGACTGTTCCTAAGTACAGATTTACATAACACTAGGTACGGCTTAATCAGGTCTTTCGGACAAAATGAGCAAGAGTGATATGGTAATAGTAGGCTCAGTCCGTACACTCCCATTAAAAGCTTTTCCTTGGGTACTTTAAGAAAAAAAGTTATATTAAAAACAAAAAGTAATGGGATTCCCAGACAGAAATCTGTGTTTAAATGGCATTGGGGCTGTGGTTCAAATCAACAAAAACCAGGAAATCCAAAGTTAACCTTTATCCAGACTGTTGTGCCATTTTTTCCAACTCTGTGTGTGCTTGTGAGCAGCCTTCCCTTTGAATTTCCTGGCTCTGGCAACCAAGCTGCTTTGAATTACAGTACTCTGGGTCTGCTATTTAATGGGAATGTACCCTGAGGATATATGCTTACTTGCAAGTGCTCTTCTGTGTTACTGTAAGCCCAGGAGCCACGAACCTGGTATTTTGTTCTATCAAATTGCTAAGGTTCCCGTTTATGCTTAGGTCAGTCCTGCCTCATATCCAGGTTGAAGAACTTGTGTAACATTTGTGTTGCTAACACTGATATGCTTTACTATTACACCTTATATGTCCTAGTTATAATTCAAATTCATTTTTACATGTTTCTTTTCTCTCTTTCTACCAGACATGGCGATGACTTGATTGTAACGCCTTTTGCCCAGGTATGTGTCATGCTGGCCCTGGCTCGCTCTCCCTCTGCCCCTGGGTGCAGTTTCTAAATATAGCCTCTGAACCTACCCATTCATCTCCCTTTGTTCCTAACCATCCTGATCATTGTCCTTCCAGGTCCTCGCCAGCTTGCGAAGTGTGAGAAACAACTTTACTGTACTGACAAACCTTCATGGAGCATCCAACAAGTAAGCGTGGACTTTTTGTGGAGTTATGAATCCCTTCCATAAAGGCAAAAACATTAAGCCACATTAAAAAGAAGAAGAAGAAAAAAAAAACTATTGCATGGAAATTTGCCCTACAAACTAGGTTAGGACACATGATGAAATTTGAGAATAGGATGGAGCACCATAGTATTTTAGAACTGGTAAGATGTTAGAAATTAGTCTGGATCTTGTGAATCTTTGTACCCTTAACACTTTGTAGACATTGAGAGTTCAATTAGTGGAAGAGTGAGATGAGGATTTTTGTTGACATTTATATTTACTACTTTGGAGAATATGAATACTTGCCAGTAACAGCCATAAATTCTCCTAAAATTCTTTTGGAATAGCTAGTAATGAACTCAGAGATTCAAATGCAAGATTAAAGGTAGCAAAAAGTTCAAGTCCAATTTGCCTTTCTTTGATATTATATAAACAGGTTCATGTAATTTGATGAATAAGAGTGGAGTTATCTTCTCCTCCGCCCCCAAATAACTATAACCTTGGTCATTTCAATGAACATTGCTGAACCTTGGTCTCCTCATCTTTATAATGAAAGGTTTGAACTTGATATTCCCGCATAACTTTCTCCTCCAAAATTATTTCAATCTGTGAGTCTAAGTGTTGTGCAGTTCACTGTCCAGCGTTTTAAAAGATCACCACAGGGTTCAGAAGGTCCTAGAATCAATGATCGTGGAATGGCACCCAAGGCACCGCATGGTCCAACTCAAGTTAGTCTGATTGATAGTTAATTGGGTTTATACATGAAGCTAGAGCCTTGCCCAGCCTCTTGTGTAGTGATACTCCTTGTTTGTTCATTTATTAAATGATTCACCCAAGAAGTACTTATTTAGTATATAGTATTCATCCATGCATACATGTGTGTTTTTGACAAATATTTATTGGGCACCACCTTTTACTGGAAACTGGTAATATAATAGTGACCAGAACGGAGAAGTTTTCTGCCCTTTCAAAGCTTGCATTCAAACAGGAAGTGCCAGAACATATGGTGGTGAATAATCAGACCAGGTCTCTGGCCACGTGGGATCACATTCTAACAACTGTGGTCTGATTGTCCCCTGCATGTTCTATTTTCCATCCTAATTATGGACTTACTGTTCTGTCTTCCTAAAATGTCTCTCTCCACCTGCCAGTGATCGCCTGGCTAAATCCTCCTTGTCTTTTATAGCTCATCTCTAGTATCACCTTTACCAGTATGCTTCCCCTGACCCCACCAAGCCTGGCTGACTGCCCCTCCGTGGCCCCAGAGCACTCTCCCAACCTTATCACACCATTTTTGGGTCTCTGTCCACCGCTAGACTGTGTGTCCTTTGAGGCCCCTTTAGAATTACATTTACTTTTCCTTGAATTTCCAAGATGTAGCAAAATGCCTGACACATAGTGTATGCTCCATAAATATTCATCACACACATAAATTTTTGAGTAAATAATTGTTGGACAGAGACCACTAATTTTTTGGAAAGTTATTTTTTCAGAAGAGATTCCTTCCCTTTACCCACCTTTTTTTCTTTACAGACTAGGGCCTCTGGGGCCATACCTATTGATTTCATAACTCAATCCTACCACTTGACAGCTATGTGACTTGTGCACAACTTCTCTACATCTCAGTTTCCCAAGCTATAAAATAGGGTTGCTCTGAGGATGAAGCGAGTTGCTATTTGTAGAGCATTTATAACAGCATCTAGCACATCGTAGGTGCTCCATAAACGTGAGCTATTATATTGATAGTTGACATTTGTCTTGCTGAATCTAGACAGTGTAACACTTTGGAGTTTTCATGTCCATTATCTCAGAATCACCATAAATGCTATGCGTGACAGGTGTTGTTGCCCCCACTCGGTGGACAAGGAGACAAAGCCTAGGGAGATTAAATGACTTTCTCAAGAACACACCACTTCTGGTGAAGAGCAGAGTCAGACCTGAAGCCTGATAGCCTGACTGTCACTGCTGTGTACTTTGTAAGGAAAAACCTTCGTTTTTCTTCCTATGTAAGAGAAAACCCAGTTTTTCCTGTGTTTTTCTTCCCTGTGAGTCTCCTTAACAAACAGAAAACACTTCATTTCTGACACTGTGGTCACGAAATGTGTGGAGGTCCCCCACTCTCGCAACAACAAGCAAGTCTCGGACACCAGCTGGGTGTCCTACAATGTAACTTGGTTCTGACACTACCTACCTGGAGATGCCATCAGATCCTAGATTAAAAGCTCCATCCCGCAGGGCTGCCTCCCACTCAGATGTCAGTCACCGCTCAGGTTATCATCTGTGCTCACCTATGGCATACAGATTGCAGCTTCCAGTCGCCCCTCATCAGGTTCAATTAATTTGCCAGAGTGGCTCATGGAACTCAGAGAAACACTTACTTACCTTTACCAGTTGAGTGAAGGACGTGATAAAGGCGCACATGCACAGCCAGATGAAGACCTACCTAGGGCGAGGTCTGGGAGGATCCTGAACACAGGAGCTTCTGTCCCCATGGACTTGGGGGGCATCGCCTTCCCAGGGTGGATATGTTCACCAGCCTGGAAGCTCTCTGACCCGATGCTATTGGGATTTTATGGAGGCTTCATCACATAGATATGATCAATTATTAACTCTGTTTTTAGCCCCTCTCCCCTCTCTGAGGGATGGGAGGTGGGGCTGAAAATTCCAAGCCCTTAATCATGGCTTGGTCCTTCTGGTGACCAGCCCCTCCCGGGAGCCGGCCCAGAGTTGCCTCATTAGAACAAAAGATGCTTCTAGTGCTCTTATCACTTAGGAAGTTACAAGAGTTTTAGGAGCTCTGTGCCAGGAATTGGGGGCAGAGACCAATATATTCTGTTTCTATTACCTCACATCTTTGCATTCACTACACCCATTAAGTCTTTTTGGTTATGGGAAGAAATCTCTAAAGGTTTTCTTTTTTTTTTTTTAAAGATTTTATTTATTTATTTGACAGAGATAGAGACAGTCAGTGAGAGAGGGGACACAAGCAGGGGGAGTGGGAGAGGAAGAAGCAGGCTCCCAGCAGAGGAGCCTGACGTGGGGCTCGATCCCGTAACGCCGGGATCACGCCCTGAGCCGAAGGCAGACGCTTTAACCGCTGTGCCACCCAGGCGCCCCTAAAGGTTTTCTTTTAACAGAGAGTCATTTAGGAAGAACTTATGGAATAGGTGAAGGTCAGAGAACCCAAAGGCAGAGACATGAGCTAGGAGAGTGTTTTCAGAATTAAAATATTAGGAGTGAATGGGGCNAACAGAGAGTCATTTAGGAAGAACTTATGGAATAGGTGAAGGCCAGAGAACCCAAAGGCAGAGACATGAGCTAGGAGAGTGTTTTCAGAATTAAAATATTAGGAGTGAATGGGGCACCTGGGAAACAGTTAGTTAAGCATCTGACTCTTGATTTGGGCTCAGGTCATGATCTCGGGATCCTGAGATAGAGCCCTACGTCTGGCGCCTCAATGAGTGTGGAGCCTGCTTGAGACTCTTTCTCTCTGCCTCTGCCCCTCCTCCAACTCCCTCTCAAAATAAATAAATAAGTAATTTTTTAAAAAATGTTAAAATATTTGGAGCAAAGCCCTGGACCAAGAAATGATGGAGGTGGGAACTGGGGAGGAAAGATTAATAAGGATACATTTCAGAAGATTCAAGGTCGCTGTACTGCGTAGCTCTAGGGCAAAGGGGTGCGGGAGGGTTTCAGTTACTGTGTGTTAGCAAGTAACTTGAATATTCTTTTTCTGTAACTATGGGGGTATTCCACCTAACCATACTGAAGAATAGGCTATGTCAGCTCAAGCTACTTTCTTGAGAATCAGGTCTTTCCACAGCTTTGAGGGTTTTGAGACACATAAACCTTCAGGAACTAGAATACCCTAAGACCGCAATTGTCACATACAGAGCTGACCCAGAGTGCACTCTCACACTGTGGCTGAGGACCACTCTCCAAATCATGACCCTTTGCATTGCCTTTGGTCCACACCAAACCACACTCACCAAACAGAATAGATCTCCAGCAGTAGGGTAATTGTATCTGATGATCTTTCTCAAATCCATCCCCATATTTGTACAGAGTTGATCCTCTTATCGATTCCAAGTATTTTCTTGAAACCAACACCACCTAACCAAAGGTCAAGGCAGGGCACAGGTACCACTAAAACTTCACCAGGAGTTGAGATTGCCTGTCTAGCTCAGGCTGAAAACTGAATGATAGGCTTTAGTTACTAGTGAAGCAGCCTAGCAGGGGCCAATGGGAAAACGGAGTGTTCATTTAATGCAGTCCATCCTATTCCTAATCATTACCCTCAAACAAACAAAGAAAACTGAGGACAAGAACAATGGATCCACCATACTGAGAGCATTTCCCCCACATATTCATTTGTCTTAACAACTGAAACTGTAAGATTCATGGAGCGCACAAGTTGCTTTCTGGGATATTTGACTTGGGTTCCAGGGTGCCACTCCTTTCCTTAAATGTAACATTTAAGCAATAATTCTGTCCTTGGAATGGTTTTCTTGAGACATCTGGATAGTGTGGTTTATTATATGAAAAGGAACTCCCACATAGAACTATACTTCTCATAAGTCAAGATTTCCTTTATCTTTTGGCTCTTTGCTCTGCACAAAAATAGCTCATTGTCTGCCTGAGCTTTACCACCCAAAGGGTAAAAACCTCAGTTTCTGTTGAGGTGATTTCCTTGCACTTCCATGAAATGTTCCATTGAGAGATGCTTGATTGGGCCTGTATTTCTTGGCTTCAAATTAAAGCTTATTATTTCTTGAGTCCCAGGAGTTAATTTTGAAAATATGGCTTTCATTTAGAGCTGTTAATTCAGATAAGCATCACTAAAGCATTTACTGGCTTCAGCTGATGGAGAAATCACTTATGAGTGAGAATGCCCACCATTCTTCAGTCTGATAACCAGGAAATAGAGCAGCTGGGAGTAAAGAGGTGTCCCCCATCATTCAACTGTTCCTCTAACATCGTAGAAATTACCAGTGGCTATCAGGAAATCATGTAACATCTCTGTATCAACGTTCTTCTGAGACATAATTTAATCAACATGCATGTAATCTTTGAGAAAGAATTAATAACCACTTAATTTTGTTTTCAATGTATATCTTTCATTGCTTTATGTCCTTTGGCATGGAATTTAAATTAGCTGAGAATAATAAAATCTCAAGCATTCAGAGGGGAAAGAACCCAGCCAAATTTCCTCAGAATAAGTGAGGAAATATATGTAAAAGTGCTCACACAGGAGCTGGCACATTGTAAATTAGCAGTAAATGTGAGTTGCCTCCTGCTTTCCCCAAGTGAGGAAGAAACCAAGAGGTTCAGTGAGTTGCCGAGGGCTATACAGTTGGAAGGGGCCAGAGCCAGGATTAGGATTCCTGTCTTCTTATTCATAGTCCAGCTCTTTCTCCCCTATGTTATTCAGGGCTGTAAAATATTAACTGCTGTGGCCAAATTATCCTCCCTTTTAATATCACCATCTTTAATCCAGGCATGTAACTTCTTACTATTCTTCTATAGTTAGGGACCACTGGAAACTGGGCAACCAATGACATTTTTTTCTGGCACTCATGACAGGTTCTAATTGGCACTTTCATGCCCTGTAAGCAATAATGCAGCTTCCAGAAGTCATTCATTTATTTAATATGTGTTGAACCTCTTTTTTGCACCAGGTCTTGGGAATAAGTGGTAAACCAAATAAATATGGCTCTTGCCTTTGCAAAGCTTACACACACAGATGCTAATCTGAATTAACAACTCTAAATAAGAACTATGTTTTCAAAATTAACTCCTGGGACAAAGGAATTTATGTAATTTGTGTCATTTTCAAGAAGTCATTGGGAGAATTGGGTGCTGCAAATAGCCAAACTGTTAAGAAAGCAGAGATTCCCAAACATTTAGGGTCCCCTAGTTCAATGTCTCCTTGCACAAAAGCCTTCTTTGGAACTCAGGAAGACAGGTAAAATAAAATTATTAACGACATGTTATTAATCCAGTGAATACATATTGAATACCTCTATCATAGCAAATATTTTGTCAATTCCAAGGTTACAAAGATGAAGGAGATCCAGTCTTTACTCAAATTTCTCACAGGTGAATGGAGACAGACAAGAAAATAGAAACTGTAGGAACTGCAGGACCCTCTGAGCAGCGCTAGGGTGGGGCAAAGGCAGCAAGCCACGAGGAGCACAGAGGGTGACTACTCACAGGGCGGAAGGCGCAGTTGAGGAAGTGATGGCTGAGGGGATTCCTTGTACAGGGGAAGGAGTCTGCCACTCACAAAGGAGGAAAAGAATGAGTGGAGCAAAATACATGCAAAGGCCCAGTAATGTGAACGCATGCTGGGTTTGTGGGAATAGTGAGTGGTATATAGAACCGAGACAGTAGAGGAAAAGGAAACCAGATAAAACATTCATGTGGTATTTGACTCCTCAAATGATTGTGACATCAAGGGTTCATTCAATCAACAGTTCACCGACATTTATGGAGTGCCGACTGTTTGTGAGGCAGGCTGGTGGAGACCACGGGGGATATACAGAAAGGAGTCGGCACTGGATCCCCCCATCAAGGGGTCACAGATTAGTGATGGGGGTAATATGCACGCTTATGAGTTGTAACAGGAGGAAATGACGCTAAAGGTACAAAGCACCATGGGATATTAGAAGAGGGGTCCCTTTTAGCTAATATGATGACATCCTTTGCAGGAAAATGGCGTTTCACCTTTGAAGGTACAATTCTGGCACCAGTTCCAATGTGTGGATTTTTTCCCTACATATCCAAGCAATTTGCCCTTAATACCAGCTGAGTGACCTGCAATTCAACTCAGTTCTAACACTGTCCACCTGGAGATAGCATCAGATCCCACAGGTTAAGGGCTCCATTCTGCAAGACTCTCCCCACTTCAGACACCAGTTCCAAGTCTAGTTTGTTACCAGTGCTTCTGACCTGCCGACTGTAGATCAGAGGTTCCCATGACGCCCCTTCTTGGGTTTTAATTAATTTGCTAGAGGGGCTCACAGAACTCAGAGAAATATTTTACTTACCGGAATACTAGTTTATTATAAAAGGATGTAATTCAGTAACAGCCAAATGGAAGAGATGCAGTCTCCTCGCATTTACCGTCCTGGAGACACTCCAAACCCAGTCCTTTTGGGTTTTTATAGAGGCTTTGTTCCATGGTCGTGATTGATTAAATCATTGGCCACTGGTGACTGAACTCAATGTCCAGCTCCTCTTGTCTCCCCAGAGGTCTGAGGTGGGGCTGAAAGTGCTAACCCTCTAATCGGGTGGTTGGTTCCCCTGGCAATCAGCCCCCCATCCTTAGGTTACCTAGAGGCTTTCCATAAATCTCATTAACATAACAAAGGACACTTTTTATAACTCTCTTAAAATTCCATGAATTTTAGGAGCTCTGTGGTAGGAATGAAGACAAAGATCAAATATATATTTCTTATTATAAATCACAGTATCACAGAAGGGTAGGTGATATTTACATGTGTGGATTTGTGCAGGGAGAGCTTCCCTTTCAGAGGAATAGCTTGAACACTGTCGGGAAAGGGATAGCGCATGTTCAAGGAAAAATTAGCGATCAGGTTTGGCCTTGGCAAAGTACGAGTTAGTTCATTCTTTCCTTCCTCCCTTCCTTCCTTCCCTCCTTCCTTCCTTCCTTTCTTTCTTTTTTCCTTCCTTCCTTCTTCCATTCATTAAGCATTCACTGAGTGCTTGGCATGTGAAGGACCATCCTGGGTTCCAGGGATCCAGTAGTAAACAAGTTGTTCCCTGCCTGCATAAATTTTATGTTTAAACCAAGGAGTTCTATAATGAACAGTACATAGTGTCTATTTTAATTACAGCTTTAAACTGCTGTTAAGGAGAAGCACAAGATCCATGAGATCAAACAGCCAGTCAATGGTTTGAGATGAAATGTCAGGAATTCCAGCCGATAAGCTGGGAAAAGTTATGTTGAGGCCGAAGAGCAGAGGACTTTGAATGCTAAGCTAAGAAGTTTGGAATTTAATCTCTTAACTTTTCCTGAAAAACAGCCCTCAGTATGACTGCAGGTGTTATCAGCAGATGGAATAGTGGAAAGAGAATGCACTTCGGATTCAGAAAGACTGAGCTTTGACTCTCAACCATGCCAATTATCAACCATGTGCACTTCAGCGTGTTTCTTAACCTCTTCACCGGTGCTTCAGTTTCCTTCTCCTTAAAATGAGATGATTATATCCCCAGTGGAAGCTAAGAAGTACCTAACACGATGTTTAGCAGAAAAAAAAAAAAAAAAAGTAATCCTTGGATGGCAGTTTTTCTTCCCTTGCCACACAAGAAAATGTCACATCACAGAGGGTTTAAAAGTAGCCTGCCTAGGATGACCTCGCTAGTAAATGTTTGGTCAGTGTGCACCCTGTCCGTCAGACCCTGCAGGTACTGGGCGTGCGACCTAGAAGCTAGATTGCCCCTAATGGAGCATAGATGGATTTGGTGCACTTACAAATCTTGGGGCGCCTGGGTGGCACAGTGGTTAAGCGTCTGCCTTCGGCTCAGGGCATGATCCCGGCGTTATGGGATCGAGCCCCACATCAGGCTCCTCCGCTATGAGCCTGCTTCTTCCTCTCCCACTCCCCCTGCTTGTGTTCCCTCTCTCGCTGGCTGTCTCTGTCGAATAAATAAATAAAATCTTAAAAAAAAAAAATCTAGGAAGAGAACTTGTGGCCATACCAGTATGGAGACCTTTTCTTCACAATATCATTGCAGGTCATTCTCTGTCATTTAGAACATGGCTTCCTTCCCAAACTTGGTTGTGTGTCAGAATTCATGGATTTATGTGAAAAATACAGATTCCTAGGCCTTATCCCAGATATACTGAAAAAGCCTCTCCAGGGATGGGGAAGGGAATCATATTTTTAATAGCTCCCCAAGTGAGTAGGACACTCATCCATGCTTGAGAACCAGACTGGCCTAGCACCTCATTCTCTTGCTTGTTGCTAATATCCTATTGCTCTGTAGTGGGGCAGACAGCCCTCTATTCCAGTGGTTCTGAGAATGGGCTTCCTGGGCCAGCAGTATCAGTACCGCTGGACACTTTTAGAATGCACACTCTCAAGTTCACCCCAGGCCTGTTCTATCAAACACCCTGGGGATTGGGTCTAGCAGGAGGTCTTAGTTAACCTTCTAAATGATTCTGATGAGCCTACAGTGTGAGGGCCACTGCTCTAGGACTATTTGGGGGAGGCTCTTCTGTCATGTGCTGGGCAGAAGTTCTACAAAGCATGAAAAAGTTGGTGAGACCAGCAAAATTGGGCGGGGGGGGCGGGATTGGGAGATAAAGAAGAAAAAAAGGAAAACAAAAAACAAAAGGTGGAGCCCAGTATTTGTGGAGCCTACGTTTGTTTGCTTGTTTCATTGGACTCTTGACATCAGCAGACGTATTACAATGTAGAATAATGCCCAGTTCCTCTGCGAAAAGACCAGTCCAGAGGTTAAGGAAGCTGGATTCCTGTTCCTGCGTGACTTTTGGCAGCTGACTTCATCCCTCTGGGTCTCAGTTTCCTGAGGAGCACAAGGGAGGCCTGGACTGATTGGTCTCTAAGGGGTCCTCTGGCATGACTTTCTGCAGCGCTGCCAAAGGAATCGGGATCCACTCTGACATTTGGTGTTATTCCTGAGCAAGCGTATTGTCTGAGGGCCCCCTGGAACAGTGAAACCTGAAACAGAGGGGCTGGTTAGGGACCTGGAGTAAACGACTTCCTTCCTGGAGAGTTGGAGCCTCCAGGAGGCTGTGCGCAGGGAAATTCCAGGCCATCTGGATGTGAGAGGATTGCAGTCATCTACCAGGGTTACGGGAGACCGCCTTCCGGAGATAACATTATGTCATTTGATAGCTCATTATGACCTGGAAAACTCCTCGATGATGGTGATCATGGGGGTGGAGGGGAGGGAGACATGGAGGTGATACTCATACAAAGACTCAGGCCTTCTTTCCTCTCTGTCTCCACAGGAGGTCCCCAGCTGCTGCTAGTCAGCCAATTGTCTCCAGAGTCAACCTGCAAGGTAAGCGGCATGGTGAAGCCTATCTCCATGTTTCAAAATCAAGGTGTCCTTTGTGCAGAAACCTTTTTAGGATCGTAGCACTCGTTTGCATATGGCCCTATAAAGTCTCTTGGTGACTTTTTTCAAAGGCAGAGTGGAGCTTTCCTTCATTCCATGTAAAACCAAATGAAAAGCAGTATGAACAGTTTTCCCATCATGTGCACGCCCGGGCTTTCAGGGTGTGCTGGATGTGTGGTAATGGGGCTTCCCCGAAGGCAGGCAGGAGGCAGAGCTGAATTGCTACTGCGACTTCACCTCGGTTTGCTGGCCCCAGTAAACTCCAGGACAGCTGACTTCAAAGGCCCTGAGGGGCCCCCAGGTTGGCTCGAGCATCCCACAGGGTATGTTAGTGGTTTTCCCCCAAGCGAGCGTCAACTATAGGTCCCGCTTGAATCTACATCCTCTCCAGGTGTGAAACCAAAGGCTTTTCCAGGTCACATATCATTTACCTTGGAGGTCATCCAACTTTGTTCCTCAAATGTGTGTGTGTGTGTGTGTGTGTGTGTGTTTAAGAAACCCAGCATCTCATCTTTCAGTGCCATGCATGTGCTTTCCATGCGGAGTTGAGAGTTATGGAGGGGCAGGGCTATGCTGAAGGAACACCATGGAGATAGATCAAACAGTAACTCTACTTGACGTAAGATGCAAGGTACAGGTCCAAAGTGGAGTTTTCCCCCTTGAATCTGTCCCCACTAGCGTGGCAGTGGACCTGAGTAAAACCACAGGAGAAAACAAGCCAGATGAACTCTGTTGAGATTTTCTAACACCAAACAGCACTGCCTCGAACACTTCTCTCTTTCCAGCTATGTTATTCCCACTGCTTTATCCTTAACCATCTTCCTTCCTTGCATGTTGTGTTCTCTTGCTGGTATCACAGCCAGGAGGATAACGGAAATAATAATATAAAAGCCCAACTTCTAAAAACAAAGGAACAAAACATAGATTCCATTGGCTCATTGGCTTCGGAAGTATTTATGGTACACCCTTTTAAAAATATTTTTATTAGAAAAAAGATTGAGAACAAGAATCAAGGTGAAAGGAAGATAGAAGTAAAAGTAAGTTTGCCTCTAGAGCCCCATGATGTGAAACAGAGAGAAGAAAATAGTACTCCGTCCAGGGGCTTCAAAAACCTGGTGTGCTGATGTACTATTTCCTTTAGAAGTTTGATAAAAGGAAACTAAATAGAGTGTTTTAACATACAACTGGTGTTACATAGCTGGAGATCAAAGGAGGTGGTTTTGAAACTCCTGTCATTTCATCATATTAGCTTTTGCCAGTGAGACGCCACTGCTCTTCATTTCTGTTAGCCAAAAGCGCTAAGAAGTTTTGACATCCATTTGAATATTTAAACTGTTTTCTTATTCTTGTGATAAATACTGACAAACATTAGGAGAATATGTGATATTTATGGCTCTATAAATTAGCTCATTAGCCAGAGATGTTGTTGCAAAGACCCTTTTGTGATTATTGGCACAGTAACTACAGCCTGGCAACTGGGGATTCTTTTGCTAAATTCTTTTAAAACAATGGAGCAAAGAAATGACAATACCACTTAGGCAATTTGTTTTCGTCTGTCTTTGTGGCAAACTACAAAAATTCTGGCTTTTCATCGGGAAGAGAATGTAGCGATACCAATTATTACGTAATTATAGGTTTCAAAATCTCCTTACCACTTAACCACAGCCAGAAAAGGAAGGAGGACACACACATCCTGTGTTTTGTTCTTATTATCAGCTTAAATAAGTCAGGCAGATTTTTCCTGGTATTTTAATATTTATCAGCATGTGACAAAGAGGTGTGTTTAAATAGAAACTTTAAAAGGGAATGAAAAATAAGTAGCTCAGAGCAAACAGAATGGAAGGCTGGAGTGCTGCTTTAAAAGATGATTTTTCATGATAATAAGATCAGGTTTTCCTTTATTATCACTAAAGTTGAACTCGTATTTCAATTGAAATCTAAGATAAAAGATACAAGAAACCCATGATTATTTAAACGCATTTAGCAACAATCCAGTTTGTTAGGAAAGCCAGACTGACTTAGGTAACTGTTCTTGGAAAAAAAGCAAGTGTAAGAGAGAGACAGAGACAGAGAGAGAAAGAGAAAAGCCAACTATTTTTTAAAAGACTTTTTTTTATGCATCTAAATGAAGGGAATGCAATTCATTTTAATAGCTACTTGTCAGAACCCATGGTTAAATTGCTACATTTGTTCTTACAAATTGATCACTAACTGAAATAATTCATGGGGAAAATAAAAGCAAATCGCTTAGCCTTCTGTACCTTATTCTCACTGTTTAACCAAGGTTACTCTTTTCAGCTCTTGCAGTACAACACGAGTTTCCCTCCTCTGCAAAGACATCCCAATATATATATTTTTTAATCAGTGTAATTGCTCCTTTTTGTGTGCTATGGCAACAATCCCATTCTAGCTTATATTGTAATTCATGGCTTACTTGTCTCCTGCATTGGAGCACCTTGATGGTAGGAGCTGTACCTTATTCATCTCTTTATCTTTCAAAATTCATTAGCATCGCTATTTTCACATAGTAGGAAGACCATAAATCTTGATTTGACCAGAACAGTATAAGGTTTGTGGAGTTTATCTGAAGAAAAATGTTCATAAATTAAATTTTAATAATGAGTCAATATTTTTATCTCTATGGGTATGAAAAATATTCGACTGTGGCTTTTTTACTCTGAAAAAAAATCAGTTATTGCATTGAAATGAAAAGAGGTTTGAAACACGCTCTATAACAGCAAAAATATGTATTTAGGTGGTCATGTGGGTTTTTGACAGAAAGAGTTAAATAAAAAAGTTGGCATTTTTGCACTTTGATTAACAAAGCCAGAGTAAAGTAATTGAGAATTTAAAACGCAGAAAGTATAGCAGCATGGAAATGATAGCTCCTGCTTTAAGGAGAAAGATGCACTAAGTCCTCCTGGGAGTGCTGAAAATGCTAATACTGTGGAGTGTAGTGAACATCTCGATTTTTATCCCATTTTGCCTTTTCACAAGCAGGAATTCCAGGCCTTTTCTACATGCTGTGTCAGGATTAGAACAGTAAGGGGAAAAAAAAATAGAAGAAAGAGCACTCCAAAACAAGGCAGGCTTCTATCATCTGTACACATTCAACATGGAAACTGGGAGTCATTTTTAGGATTTCAGGCCTCAAACTATTTTCAACAGAAAAAAACAGATTATTGAGGAAAATCAATGTGTGTGTGTGTGTGTGCATGTGCAGGAGTGGGCGGGTAACTGTATGTGTGTAGGTGTGTGTGGGATAATTGTCTCACTTTTCCCACCCATTCTATCCCTTGCCTTTGCATGCATTTCAAGTGAGTGCAGATATGTCATGAGAAGTTAAGAATTTCCTGAAAGGATAAATCATCCAGTGTTCACTGCCTTTACAAAATGACTCTGCTTTACAAAAGGATTACAGAAGTAATCCTTTTAATGGCCAGCATCTCCGATTCATATAAATGTGACTTGATTGAAAATATATATTGTATATATGTTTTAGCAGGTGAATTGATGTGTAAGTTGGGAGATTCTATGTTAATCTCCTCCTTCTAAAATTTAACAATAAGCATATTGAGCAAGAGCGTCACTGATATAACATGTAGGATAACACGAAGAACAACCCCCCCCAAGTCCATGGGTCATTGGAAATGACAGCAAACCATGCCAGGAAGATGAATAAAAAATTGCCTGAGTACTTCAGGCCACACTGCTGCAGACCCAGAGTCTCTCCCAGCCTGGGTCTCCAAGGCCTTGGTTTATGGTGGTTTTCAACACCAGTCAATTAGATGTTTTTCAAGAGAAGCCTGTATGTGGAGAAATAAGATGTGATAACAGAGGACTTTCCAGTACATCTGAAATAGGTTGGCCTAAGTGAGAAACAGACTTAATTAATTTTTTTCTGTGCTCATGGGAATCCCTTTCTTCTATTATGTGTCCAAGCCATTCTAGGGGGAGGAAATGATGCTTTACTGGTTGATAAAACAGAAGAAGGGGCTTTCTGCGAAGAAGTCTATTTCTCAGTATGAGTTCCTCCCATATCTTCACTTGATTATGAATATCGCCCTGAACGTTCATGGGGCTGTGCCAGATAGAGCGTCTGTTCGAGGAGTGGACAAGGGGCTCAGAGAGTTATCTTGGATTCTGAGAATTTCAGAAAGTTATGACATTGACTGAGTTCTCATTCTTTGCCAGAGCGGCCAGGGCCTAGGATGAGACATGGACTGTGTGTGCACGAGTAAAGGGCTCTCTGAGAACCACAGCAGTGGCCTGTGTCAGATGACTGGAAATGAAGCCTGGCATAAGTACGACGTTTGCTTGGTTTCTACATTAAGCAAGAACTCTGAGGCAGGATTACAACACTTATGAACAAATACGAATAAAATCAATCCTGTTACCAAAGGCGGTGGCCACACATGACAAAGGAGAGACTGGGGGCGGGGGAGTAACCAAAAGAAGAGAAGGGGGGAAGAAGAAGGAGAGAAAGAAGAAAGAAAGGAAAGGAACAAGAGAAAAAAAACTAGAAATATCAGAGAAGTTTTTCATTAGTGTTCTGATTGTCCTGTGGCCCAAATTATTGGGATAATTGCCTTAATGACTAACCTTGAGTGTTTAAGCAGCCCACATACAAAACGATAGGGCAAATGCACTAGAAAAGCCCAAGTAATTCTGGGAATAATTCCCCAAACAGTTGTTTTATAAGCACTGCTTTTGTCTAAAATAGCCCTCTTTTAAACATTTACCCCAGAGCATCAACATCAAGCTATTTATATTGATCTGCAATTATTTCATATATGTCTAAATTTAAGTGTGGGTAGTTGCAAAAACATTGACAAGTCAACTAAAGTGTGAACAGTTAAAATGTTACCCTTGAGCAAACATTACCAAAAATAAAGCCCTGCTCATTAATGGCTATTTCACCAGTTCAAAATTAATTTCTAAATTTAGTGTGAATGCTTCTTCCTATTCAATGGAACCAATGAAACCTGCAGCATCTAATCTCTCACTTGCTGCCTAAAGACTTGAGTCCGTTCCGGGTTGACTCCACTTCATGTTTTTGCGCTGCTGAGAAACACCATCCACCCACCCCCCCTGAAAGTTGGAATCATGCATGTTAGTAAGTATTTCAGTTATGCTATTGACGTCAATGGAGTCATTAAATAGATTGCTGGCCCTCCCAGAGGCAAATCACTGCCAGGGACCTAGATACAGACACGTTTTTTACAAAGACAACCATCAGGTTTTGCTATAGCAGTAAGCCAGAGAAAGGGAAAAGTTTATACTGTAGCAGACCTATCTCCAAACACAGTTTATTTTTTTCTTTTGCATTTTAGTTCCGGCCTTTCTTTCTCTTTGGTTACAGTAGGCTCAGGCGATGCCCAGATATTGTTGCTTCAGTGTTTTGTGTGCAAAAGCATCTCCTGTCATTGAGACCATGAGGGGTGGCACCGCACTTCTGAAAACGTGTCTCACCTTTAGGTCTACACAGCCCATCTTGATGTTTATTTGGTGGCATAAATTGTCTGGGCGAACCACTATTGTCTGCCAGTAAGGCTGTGTTTGACATATAGTTCCCTGAATAAACAGTTTCTTCTGAACACACACACACACACACACACACACACACACACGCACACCCTTGTCCTTTCTGCCACTTCTGTACACTCGTAGCCGCAGCCCTTCATCTATGAATCAGCCTTTATGCAGCCCGCACGGTGCTGCGGCACCAGGGCTCTGAGGCGAAGGGTGGAGGAGGAGGCTGGGAAGAAAGATTCACTTCTCTCAGCTGCCTCAGCTGCCTCATCTGCAGAGCTGCCGCGGGAGGCAGGAGGCTGCCCACGTGCCTGTGTCCTTCTAAACCCCAGCTGCTGCCTACCTCAAGCCTGGTCATGCAGCTCCCAGGCATGTGGGAGAGAGCCCTTCGGGAAACATCTGTCTCCTGCTGGGTATTTCTGACAGCTGTATTTACCTGGACAGCCCCAGGAGTCAGGGCCAAAGATTCACCTCACACCTGGGCTCCTCTCCCTCCCAGGCTCAGAATTAGGGAGCCATCTTGAGCAGACAGCTTTCTTCAGATCTGGTCATCGGAATCCGCCATGTTGGTTTCAGCTCTCATCTCCCTTTCCAACCTGGGCTCCCCTACTCCTGCACTGCCCCACTTGCTTATCAGTTAGTGTGTGTGTGTGTGTGTGTGTGTGTGTATAAAAGAAAAAAAAACATACACACACATATATATATATGTTTATTTTTCTTTTTTAGTTAGTATGCATATAAATGCCAGAAATCTGACCACCGTTGGTAACCCCTTTTGGTTCATCTGGAGGCCCGGACCATCCCCCCTCCACCATTGCTTCTTCTTCTATATTCCTGGCTTTGAGTAGTGGCTTCATAGTCCATCCTTTATCTCTGTCTTCACCTTCAACAGCCAATTCTTATAGCCTTTTCTCTAATCATCCCCCTCCTTTTCTTCCCCACTCTCTCTTCCTTAGTTTGGTGCTTCATTCTCCCATTCCTAAACCATTACTGTGGTCCTTCCACTTGGCCTGTTGTCTTCAGTCCTTCCCTATTGCAATCCACCCTCCATTCTGGTACTAGAATTATTCTTCTAAAATCCAGTCATAGTTAAGTTATTTCCTTAGTTGAGTATCCCTTGCCTTCAACACAGGATCCCCACTTCTTACCAATTCCTTTGGAATTTTGCTCCTAACTCCTTCTTTGTTCTCATCTTTCACTTTAACCCCCATGCACAGTTGATGGTTGAGGTGCCCTGAACATCCTGAACATACTGTCCCTCAAATATGCCATGCTCTTCTTGCCTTTCTGCCTTTGTACATGTGGTTCCCTCTGTCTGGGCTGCCTTTTCCCAAAAATATCACTCACATACTCAGCTCAGGGATATTCTTACATTGTCAAGTGAACAAGTTCTTTCCACTCATTGATTCTTGCATTCTGGAGTCAGGATTCAACCAAATACGTAGTCTCAATCCAGAGCCTGATCTGTAATAGTAAATACTAATTCCTTTACTCATTCCCATCTTAAAAGTACATTCCTTAACTTTTAAGACTCAGCATATATGCCATCTTCCGTGTGTGCTCCCTGCAACTCATCCAAAATTACTCTCAATTATTATCTTAATTATGATCTCAAAATCCCAATTATTGCACTTGCCATATTATGCTGCATTTATTTATTTAATTTTATTCCCTTTTAGACTAAGACTGTCTCAAGTTCAAGTACTAATGTTTTTTTTTAATATCCCCCATTTATAGAACATGACCTGGAATATGGTAGATGCTCAATAAATGTTTATGGACTGAACAAATATAAATGAGTGTATGTCCATGCCTGAATCAGAAAGGATTAGAGAGCTCATTTTAGGCTTGTCTAAATATCTTCTAGCTCTCTGGCATGTATACAATGCTGACGTTCCTGGCTAATCTTGACTACATGTAACTTTTTTTCACTTGAAGTAAGCTCTTTATCATCTATAACTTTCAGGCAGTGTTAAAATAAATACAATAAAAGTGGGGGTGTTAAAATAAATGCAATAAAAAATGACTGAATGTGACTAGCTTATTACTCTATATTATCTCTTAGTGCCTAGTACAGTGCCTGGCACAAGGTAGGTACTCAATTAGTATATTGAATTGAATTGGGCTGGGAATCCCTGGGCCAATACCTTAGCAAGTTACTACTCTGAGACTCAGTTTTTTGTCTAGAAAGTGGGAATTGTAATACTCTGTCTTGTAAGATTGTTGTGAGGGTTAAATGAGAAAAGTTATGCATGTAGTGGTTAAAAGTAAAGACTCTAGAGCCAGACTGCCCCTTTCAAGTCCCAACTCCATTAGTATGTGGCCTTGGGACAAATTACTTAACCTCTCCATGTCCCAATCTCCTCATCTCCAAAACTGGGATGGAAATTTTACATATCTCATATGTGGGTTGTAGGGATTACATGTGTAAACATACAAAAAGCACTTAGAATAGCTCCTAACATTTAGAAAAGTGTCAATATTAGTATCATTTTATTAATCATGTTATACAACATGTTTCCCCATAGCCCCCAGCACATAGCAGGTGGTCAGGTGAAAGCTAAGAGCCTAGGCCTGCTGGCTTAAGTAGGGAACCAAAACAGAAAGTCTTGTTCAGATCTGTCTGAAAGGTTCTGACCTACTTCCCTTCTATAGGAATACAATCTAGAAGGCAAGCTGTCTTTGAAGTTTAAGATTCGTTTTCCCTGAAACCATAAAAATCTGATTATATAGAAATACATTTGGAGCTGAAGGTAGGACACCAGACGAGGATGGCTCTTTCTCTTAAAGACAGGTTGCAGAAAATGCTCAGTCAGGACTCTGAGAACTGGATTGTAGTTAACTGAGAGCTTTCTCTTGCACAAACGTGAGAGGACTTCACTCTATAGGCTAGAATAATTGCATCTCTACAACTCATTACAGTTGTATTTAAATACAATGTTCAGGGCTTGGTACATACCTGCACATACACAGGCTTTTCAGCTCGGGGAGCTCAGCAGAGATGAGCAATGGAGCTGGTACAGAGCTTCCCTGTGGAGAGAAGACAAAACCTACTAGCTGAGTCCAGCCTAGGGGAGGCTTTGACTTTTTTTGAAAAGACTGCCCTCTCTCAATCACTTCCGAGAACGGGAAGGCCCCCTCTTACCATCTGCCTCTTTCTTGTCCCTTTATTGGGAGGGAGGGAGAAAAGAAGGAGGGCAGGGTTGGCTTAGAGAAGAATGAACATGGGTATTAGAAAATGAAGGAAGAAGGAAGAGAACCTTCTAAGTTCCCTGTTTTCTCCTTCCTGCATCCCCCAAACCACATGATCCTGGGGGCAGGGTGAATTCTGCTTGCTTGCTTCTGATCAACCCCAGACCAGCACTTTATGGAGCTGTCTTCAGAGTTGTTCTCGGAAGCCAGGAGCATTTCAGGGAACAGTCTTTCACCCAAGAGAAGAGAAACAAAGCAGGGACTGTCCCCTTGAAATAGAGAACAGGCAACAGAACTCACTGGATCTTTTTCTTAGCTTATTGTCTTGACTTACTCCCAGCCAGAGCTGTTGACAAGTACCAAACGTCATGCCTCAGAGTTTTGTATACTTTCCTACCTCCCCTTTGGCTGTGTCCATGGCATGAGGTGGGGCCATGGGCACTTATCCAGTCCATTTGATCCATGGAGGCAACCCAGTCAGTAATGCAGTCTTTGCCCCTACCCCCTCACTTGTGCTTTGACTCCACATTTCTAGGGTCTAGTCTGGCTAGTCCTGCTTGCCTAGCAAAGTATAGAATTTCTAAAGCCTACCTGTCTGCCTCTGATTACAGGAGAGGAAAGGGGCTAGCCGTTATTCAACTCATGTTATGTGCCAGGCACTGGGCTAGGCACTCTGCATACATTTTCTCACCTAATTCTCAACACTGAACCATTCTGCAGATTGTTCTCCCGATTTCACAGATTTAGAAAAGAAGGCTCAGGGAATACATGGGGTCTACTCAAGACCACATAGTTAGTCAGTGATAAAGTCAGAACTGAAACCTAGGTCTGTATTTCTTGAAAACACATGCTCTTTCCTCTAGTCTAGACCACGCTGTCCCTGCCCCACCCCCATTGTAAACCTCGGAAGTTATAACTGACAGAAAGGGGGATGGTGAGCATTTCACAACAGGAGAGCAAACAAACATACTGAATTACCCACAGCCTTAATAATTACTATATAATAATTCCCTTTAATTCATTTGTTATCTATCCATTTTATTGTAAGTAATAAAAAAATGTGTAAATCTTAAAAGAAATGTCTCATACATATCCATTATTCATTTATTAATTTATTCCATAAATGTTCATTAGATGCTTACTGTGTATGAGACACTGTGTTAGATACTGGAGAGGTAATAGTGAAGAGAAAAAATTTAGAGCCTGATCTCGTGGACCTTACAGCCTAGGAAATGTTAAGAAAATAAATACCCAATTACATATTTGATCATTATAATGAAGAAAAGTATAGAATACTATAATAGTGCCTCACCTGTAAAAAAAAAAAAAAACCATTAGGATTATTGTAATATTAAAGTAAGCCATTATACCTAAAGCATTGAGAATACTGCCTTCCATCTGGTATTATTTAGCATTTGTTCTAATTATTATTATCACTAATTATTATTGGGGTTAATGTAGATTAGGGGACAGGGAAGGCCTTTGTAAATGACCTTGAATTTGTGACCTAAACACTGAGTAGGAGCTGGGTGGGTAGAGTCGGTAAGTAACCCCTTCCAGGTGCTCCAGCCTAACATCTGGATCAGTAGGGTGGCCATGAAGTGCAGGGCCAAAGAAGCTGAGAAAGGCCAGGTTGAGCAGAGCATTTGTAGGCCATGGGTGAGACGTGTAAATTTTATTCTTAATAATGTGGGAAGCCATTAAGGAATTTTGAGAAGAAGATTGACGTGATCTGATTTGCATTTCAAATACAGCACTTGTCCCTGAGCCACAAGTCTGGGCTGCTGGCCCCTCCTGTGGGCTCCCGGGGACTTGTGCGTTTTCTGGCCCAATACTTGGCACCTGCCCTTTCCGTTCACCTTTGTGGCTAGCAGGCAAGCTCTGGATCCAGATTGGCTGAGTTTATTCCTGGTTCTAGTCCTTTCTTTCTGTAGGACTGTAGACAAATAATTCCACATCTCTGGGCCTTCATTTCCTCATACGTACAGTGAGGATAACAATAGGACCTTCAGCAGAAAATCATCGTGAGAGCTAGTTTAATGTACGTAAAGGGTTTAGCACAATGCCGCACACAGAAAGCACTAAATAAATGTTAATATTTTTAATGTATTATAGCTGCCTGTTTTCTTTATTACTTACACCTCTAGACTGTTTGCTCAATGCTTGGTACAGGGCCGGTGCTCAAAACATATTTATTGAAAAACATCATTGAGGGGACACCTGGGTGGCTCAGTCAGTTAAGCACCTGCCTTCAGCTCAGGTCATCATCCCAGCGTCCTGGGATCAAGCCCCGCATTGGGCTCCTTGCTCAGTGGGGAGTCTGCTTCTCTCTTTCTCTCTGCCCCTCCCCCCACTTGTGTTCTCTCTGTTTCTCTCAAATAAATAAATAAAATCTTAAAAAAATCATTGAAAAGAATGAACAGTGAAGGAGAGGTAATGCAATGAATTATAAGTAAAAGAAGAGAAAGATTGCTGACCTCCTCATGGACGAATGGACTTCCTTGAGTCTGTGGTAGATTCTGATGAGGGGAAATTTGCTTATGGGGACAGAGAAACTGAATGACTTTGCAGCTGCCCCGCTGCTCCAGCTTTGGGGAACTTGAAACAATGTCCATGAGACAAAAATATGTCTCAAGATCTGTGCTGCCAATCTGGATTGCCATCTGCACAAAAAGAAAATTGGGCTCCTGCAAGAGCTGCTGCACTCTTGCAGGCTACGGGACTGTCTGTCTGGAAGGCAAAGGTGAAGCCTCCAGAGTTCTCCGTTTGCTGGCTTTGGGGGACAGTCCCACGGACTAAGGACATAACACTGTGACTTCCTTTTCGCCCCTACATTGCTAACAGAGGCTCAGTTCTGTGAAGCAAGCCCACACCTTCAGTGTGATGCATGAACATTGGGAGAGGCTTTTCATGGCTTTGCGTAGCTGGGGAGTCTTAGGCACTCAGGGGCAACAGCCGCTCTCCATCGCCATGCAGAGGACCCGTCCTGACGAACAGCGAGTCCCTCAGATCTCTGCTGCGCCAGCACTGTGCCGTGTATGTGCGTGTGCATGCATGCTGACTGGTTACCATTTTTTTTTTTTAATCCCAGGGAAAAATAAGGGTTCTTCAAATGCTTTTTCAGTCAGCACAATGGGCCTCTGTCCTCACTGACCTGGTTTCCTATTATTTCTTCCTCTCTCATTGGAAATTTAACCAGTCTGTCTCTCTTCACCTGCAGATCATTTCTAGGCTTCCCTCTGATTTGCTGTTTTCTCCGTGCCCCTCACACTTCTAAACTGCCCTTCCTCTAGGCCTCTTAATTTGACTCAAAAACTTACCTGTGAAAGCCTCCTACAGTTAGTCTTGCTTATTGTAATAATGGCCCACTCTTTATATGTGGTATTGGGTATACATGTCCTGCGTTGATTTTTAAAGACATAACTGTTCTTTATGCCATTGGCATATGTTCATCCATTTGTTTGGCTTTGTGTGTGTTCCATAAGCTAAACATTTGTATTATGGCCTGCTACCACGTAGGGGGGAAGGGAAGTGCAAACTTGAATAAGACTCAGAATCTGATCTTCAGTTTGCACCACCTGGAAATAAAAGCGTAGAATAAAAGCTACCTGATTGTAAACCCTGTCAGTCAAGCTTCTCCATAGAAACAGACCCAATGTGAGAATATGTATACAGATATTTGTCATTTATTTAAAGGATGTGGCTCATGCAGTGTGGGGACTGGCAAGTTTGAATTTCTGGAAACTCAGGCAGGAGTTAATGCTTCAGTCTTGAGGCAGAATCTGTTCTTTTCCAAGAAACCTGTTTTTGCTCTTACACCTGCAACTGATGGGATGAGGCCCACCAACAATATTGAAGGTAATCTCTTTTATTTAAGATCCACTGATTATAAATGTTAACCACATCTACAAAATATCTTCACAACACCTAGATCAATATTGATTAAATAGCCAGGTACTGTTGCCTAGCCAAGTCAATACGTAAAATAAATCATCAAAAGGACCAACGAACAAATAAATAAGCCTGTCCTTGGGTGTCAGACCAGAATTATGCCCAGCTCTACACAATTAAAAAAATAAAAGATCCAGGAGAATAAAAATCTTTATATTCCTTCTGACTAATTGAGACTTTACTTCAAAACATGGTAAAATAGCCATTCCTCCCAGCTCACTGAATTGTCTTGAAAACCATGTGATGGTTTGAAAAGACCACAAGGGCAGTGTGTATTTTGAACACCCCAACATTCCCCAGCAGTGGCGACACACCTAGTAAATGTTGGTGACACCACAGAGGCCCCACGTTCTCACCAGTCTCTCTGCTGAGCAGCTGTATGAGAAAAGAAAATCTCGGGCTTCAGCCCTGCAAGCATGCCAGTCATTCTGTGCCCTGTGTCTGGAGACTGCAACCTATGACTGCAAACTCAACTGGGACAAATATCTCAGAAAGAGGTTATTGGGCCAGAAATACCTTGGAGTGAGGTGAGTATCCTCTCGATGTACGGTACTTGTTTCCACAGAAGGGGGTCTGGAACATTCATATCCTCTTGAGGAAATTTAATGTCAGCCCCATCCTCTAGGTCATCCGTGAGACCCTTTCTTTCTTGGGCATGGACTCTGAAACCTTCTCATGCTTCTGCTTTCTCTGCATCTTGTGTTCCTGCCACTGAGAACTGCACACATCAGAGAGGATGCCTCCGGCCCCTTTGCCGAGCACATAGCCTTGCGTTTGCCACAGCTCCCAGCTTCTGCTCTCACCTCTGCAGTCCTGTATCTCGGGGATCCGCGGGTACCTGAACCGTGAGCCAGGCGGCTCTTGTAACCACCTCTGTCTGGAACATCTCAGACTATGATCTTCCCTTCAAGGTGCAATTTCCTCCTCACCTCATTTACCTTTTGATAAAGAATTGCTCTCAGCAAATTACTAAACTGAACCAAATATGGATGCTTTCTGGCGTTCAAAGAATTGACATCTCAGCTGGTTCTTTTCCCCAAAATCTTGCCCTTTCTCCTGGCCTTGAGTCACTGGTTTTACTCAAATTGTAGAAACACTTATCTTTACCTCCTCTTTTTCTGCAGCAATGGAATGTGCTCCTTCTATTTCATTTTCTGATTTTGTTTGTGGGATTACTTATTACCCCCTACTCCTCCAGTTTCTGTGGAGGGGAGTCACTCTGATTTTCAGCAGGGAACAGTGTTGGGGAAACATTCCCTTTTCACCATTCTGTGCTGCCAGGGCAAAGAGCAAAGGCAGGTTACACTGGGTAGAATTTGTAGCAGAGACAACATTTGCCTCAGTGAACCGTTTAGCCCACTAAAGATTTGGCAGAAAATGGAATGTGTTTACCTGGGAGGTGGTTCATTCTGTGTGTCCTGCTGGAAGAGAACGTCTAGATAGATGTAGAAAGTGTAACATGAGATTCTCTTATTCAGAAGAAGGGCAGACTCAGCCAATTCTGAGATTTTCCCCTGAATTATGAGCCTGTATGATAGGACAGTGGTTGGCCAAATCAGTTTCAATGGTATACTAGCCCCAAAGTGTTTTCTTTGTTTCCAAAGAATTCACTCTAAAACATTTGTTTCAACTATAAAACACGGGGGAGAAGTGTTAACATACTATTAAACTCCTGCTAAGTATAAGATTTGCTATTAGGATCTACAGTGAGACATTTTCCTCATCAACAACCCTTTATGAAGTCATTATTATCTCTCTTTTTTTAACCAATGAAACCGTACCCTGGTGAGTGCAGCTACTAATATAGAGACACTCAGCTAGTAAGTGAAAGAGCTAAGATTTGAACCCTGGCTAGTTTGGCTCCAAAGATACTTGGCACTAGTCCTCTGTGCTCTCAGGTACATAAAGTGCTGCAGGTGATGCCCACACAGGTACCTGTCTTCAAGGTAAATCCACACCCTTGAGATGATGTTCACACCTGCTGTGCCAGTCATACTCAGCGTTCTCTGGACAATGCCCTCCTTTTCCTCTGCTATGTTTAATCTTCTCTTTTCTCCAGATTCTAGAACTATAGAGAATTTAAAAGAAAATGTGCTTCAAGCCCTTCAGGGAAAGAACTGAGCCAACAGGAAGGTGATAGTGACTTTCTCTGTTCCGGGAATAAGTCCCCTTCACTGAAAGGTATTTTTGGTGTTAAGTAGGCTATCCCAACAGAGAAAGAAGGCAAGGGAGAATTTTTAGGACACAGGAAAGCAGTGGGAGACTTCTCTCCAGAGCATTACTCACTGCTTAAAAGATGTCCCCAGCCTCTGACATCACAAGGAGAGAGAGTTAGATTTCAGATCTGTAGTGAAACTGGGGTGTGCCTCTCTTGAACACAAGGAGGCAGCTGTCCAATTCCAGGCTGGCTCTGGAAAGTCCCGTTTTGAATAATTTGCTTCTGATGGTGTTTTGTTCAACTTCTTTACCTCAAGCGAAACTCTGTGACTTAAACGAAAGAGCACTGAGCTGGAACTCAGGAAACTAAATTTCAGTACCAGTACTAACCAGGTGTGTGACCTGAGGTAAATCTTTTAACCTCAGACTTAGTCATCTTTATTTTGAATTAGTTTTGAGTCTTTGAGTGTAGAGGCCAATCTTACAGAGCCTTCAAATTTCCAAAGTGGCTCTTGGCCCAGAAATGGTAGTGTGTGGGTGTTGGGGTGGATAATTTTTTGTCAGAGAAGAAATAGCCCTGAAGCTAGTTACTGGTGAATCTGGAGTTCAAGCCCAGGTCTCTGGTCTGGCTCCCAAACCTGGGCTACTTCCACCCCTTCGTACCCTGACATTAGGCCATATTATTGTTGCATAACACAGCGTATCTGTATTCTTTTCCTAATCCCTGTCAGCCTTGTGGTTGGCACAGTTTAATAGCAAATGGTCATTGAGTGGTTATGAGTGCTGGGGAAACAGAAATGGAGGGGGCATGGCATGCCCCTCACCTCAGCTCAGCAGCATTCTCATGGGGAGTTTCTGGAGCCAGACTGCCTGGGTCCCAGTTCTGCTACTTATTACACTAATTACTTCTGAAACCTTCTGTAAACCTCAGGTTCTTCTCTTCATCTTTTCATCTTTGATACTTTCCTCTTAGAGTTATTATGAAAATTAAATGAGTTATTTCATATAAAACACTTGAAATAGTGCCAGTCATGGAGCAATGACTGAATGAATACATAGTTGTTATTGTTATCACTATATGTTTGTTAGCTCCCTTGTGCCAGGAGCCTTAGGACGTGGCAACAGGGTCTTGTTCATTGGCACTTAATAAATGTTTGTTGGATCCAGTTATTTAACAACTATTTACAATGCCTGTACTATGTGCAAAGCCTCTACTGGATCCTTGTTAGAATCTGACGACCGACTTAGGAAAAGTCACCGTGTTTTAGCGTTTATATAATTTGCAAAATTTTTCTCTTTAACTATTCCTCTATTTATTTATTTGTTTGTTTATTTATTTATTTATTTATTTATTTATTTTGGTGGCCCTTGTTTAGGGAGAGTTAAAAGAAGGAAGTGGGAAGAAAATATTCTACATAAATACTTACTGACTTATTCAGATAGCCATTTGGAGGAAGTGGAATTAACAGTAGGCCAATGGGAAGATTAGAATCTTTTTTAAAGAAGAAAGCTCTTTTAGAACTCTGATGTTAGGCAAGAGAGTATTACCTACTTTTAATGGGTTGTCTATGTCAGACAGAGAGAGCAGCTCATTCTGTCATTCACTAACCCTCTCATTCATTCATTCAGCGAGTGAGCACTCACCATTACGTGAATCGGGCGTTGTGCTGGGCAGCGGGTATACAGAAATGAATAAGACACAGCTTCTTCTCTGGAGGAGCTCACAGTCTCGTGGAGCAGACAAACGTAAATATATACAATACAGTGTGATAAGAAGTTGCCTAAAGCACAGATAAAGTGTTCTAGATACACAAAGGAAGGTAGGTAGTGAGAAACAGGATTCTACCCCAGGTACTCTGTAACAAGTAACACTGTGTTGCTATACCTGGGAATTTTACAAGTGATTTTTTTTGATTTCTTAAAAATTAGTACTTCTCATAGCTAGCTCATTCATTACACAGCTGAGTTTTTTTTCTTTTTTTTCAGTCATTTCAGCTCAAGTCAGTGTGTTCATGAGTACCTATTATAACGAAGTCCATTAAGAAAATGCAGGTTAATCTTAACCAGAATCACGAGGATAAGGAAGTAAGAAGGTATAGGAAGTATGACTTGAATTCTGCCTTGAAGGATGGGTAAGAGTTCATAAGGCAAAAGTGAGAAATACTATTGAAGAATTCAGATCATACTCCAACAAAGGTATAGTGGCCCAAAGAGTGTTGACTGAGTTTTTGGAATGAAAGTTATCCTGGGGGATTCGTGAAGGGAGGATAGGGTGGAGGTGTGCAGAGGGAAATTAGGCAGGAAAGATCAGTGGGAAAATAATAAGAGGCTTTGTGTACCTAGCACACACATCGAGACTTTATTTCTTGTGCATTGAGGCTCCAGTGGTATTTGTTCTGCAGGGGACTGAATTAGCAGAGCCGTGCTCCTCAGGACGCTTAGTGCGGTATTGGCTATGGTGGCAGGAGACGATGCCAGGCTTGGAGTCAGAAAATATGAGAGAGAATTCCAGTTCGTCCGTCGATTAGCTGTGTGTTCTTGAGTGAGTTGGGAACCCTTTCTGAGCTTTATTTTAACCTCGTCATCTACACAGTAAACAAGGAGAAACTTCCCCCAAAAGAGTAGCAGCAACAACTACAACAGCGATTTTCACTGATCATTATTCCTGGTGGCATTGGGCGAGTCCATTTCTATGTGATGTCTAAGCCTCGGACAGTTCTGTGAGTTACAAAATGTTAAACATAAGTGTACCATATGGCCCACCACTTCCACTCTTTGATGTCTGTACAAGGAAACTAAAGGCATATATCCAACACAAAGTCTTGAATGCAGGTCTCCTTAGCAACATTATTTATAATAACCAAAAAGTGGAAACAACCTAATTAGGTCCATCGCCTGGTGAATGAAACTATATCCATAGAATGAAATTATATCCATTTATATATAGACAAAAGAATATAGACAAAAGAAACTATATCCATACAATGAAATACTATTCAGCAGTGAAAAGGAACAAACTGAGATGACATGCTACATATGATACGGACGAACCTCAAACTATTCTTCTCAGTGAAGGAAGTCAGACATGAGATACCAGACATGGTATGATACCATCAGGTGCGTTTTATTTACATGAAATATCCAGAAAAAAACAAAGAGGTAAAGACAAAAAGTGGGGAAGGAGCAGGAGACAGGATTAATTGTAAAGATGCTTGAGGGGTGATAAAAACATTTTTAAGCTGATCTATGGTGATGGTTGCACAACTTAGTAAATCTACTAAAAATTATTGAATTCTACACTTGAAAAGGTAAAGTGTATTTATGTAAAATAAGCCTCAATAAAGTTATTTTAAAAACTAAAACAACTCTATGAAGTAGGGTCTGTTCTTATTCACACTTTACAGACAAAGATACTGACTTTCCCAAAGCCTCCATTAAAAAGTGGTGGAGGGGCACCTGGGTGGTTCGGTCGGTTAAGCGTCTGACTCGACTTCAGCTCAGATCATGATCTTAGGGTTGTGAGATTGAGCCACATGTCAGGCTCTGTGCTAGGCATGGAGCCTGCTTGGGATTCTCTCTCTCGCTCTCCCTCTGCCCCTCCCCCCACCATGCGTGCTCTCTCTCCCTCCCTTCCTCTCTCTCTCTCAAAAAAAAAAAAAAGTGGAGCAATAGATGTGTTAACTAACCTTACTGTGGTGATCATTTCACAATATATCCATGTATCAAATCATCACGTCGTATACATTAAACTTATACAATGTTATATGTCAATTATAGCTCAATAAAGCTGGGTGGGGGGAAATAGTAGAGCTAGGACTGAAAACTCTTTCTGCCTGATTTTGAGCCCATGCCCTTGGCTACTGTCCATACTGTCCCCTTCCTTATGTTACAAAGTGGTTGTGACAAATAAGCAAAGGATACATATTTGATCATAGTATGCACAGAGCAGGCGTGTGACTGACTCTCAGTAAATCTTAGCTGATGCTGATTTTGGCAGCTGTTGGCCAGATGGTTTGAGTTGGAGCAAAAGCTATACAGCAATCCAGGCAGGAGGCACCAGGATCGTCAGGTGGAAAGAACAGAAGATGTAGAAAAGGAAGCCCAGCTAGGGTTATGCTCTTACTCTTGACATATTTTAACTTCTCCAAACAACCCATGTGGGACCCTTGGCTCTATTATGAGAGAAGACAAAGAACAGAAGTCCTTCTTTCCTTCAGCAAACAGCTGACACACGTTCCCATCATAAATTTTGTAATTCAGGATGTAAAACCAAATCCAACAACCCAACCCAGCCAGAAGGTTAAATAAATAAGTGTTAAATAAATAAATGTAGGGTTTTTTTCTCCTCTGCCCATGAGTCTCCATGGAAGATGCCACGTGCTTCTGTGAATTGAAGTCTGCTCCTCAGTTTTCTCTCTGTGTCAATTTGGGGCAACAGCCTACTCAGGGTTATGAATCGAAACTTTGAGGAGTTGAGATTTTTTGTGTGTTTTATTTTCCATTTTCCCATCATGAGCACCATCGTTGATGGTAATTTGGAATCACAGGTGAGACATCGCTCTTAACATCTCATCTTTTCTGAAATGCTGGGAAAGCTCAAAAGGCAGAAACAGAGCCTACAGCCTTGGCAAATGCAGGACTAGGTGACTTAATGGGGTTTTTCCTGAGTTACTCTCTATGACTGATACTTTGTAACCCAGATGTGCCTGCCACATGGCGAAACTTTATTATTAATAAATCCACTCTCCTCCAAAACAAACAAGACAGCATGGCAAACAGCAGTGTTTGCTCTGTATACATCTGGGTTGGGTTTTCATCATTTCCTAGGACCAAGGCCCTGGTGCTTCCCATTGCACTAGTGAAAAAAATGTGGGAATTCAGTTTGCCTATTTTGGCAACATAAACACAAGACAATTTGTGGTCACAAGGCAGGACTCCCCGTTCCAGAGGGCTTGGTGGTAGCGGATGGGGCTGTGAGCTTCCCTAGGGAGGACAATATTGAATCTGGAAGTGCAGAAGACCTAGGCCATGTGGTGAGGAGAAAATTCAGAACACCTCCTGGTTTTATGGCATTCACTCTTTGAGTCACAGTCCCCAGAGAGCCAGGAAAAGCTAGTGTATGTCTGGCATGGTAATTAAGTGTTCAAGTTTGAAGAAGCTTGAAGAAATCTTACACATAGAAAAATTTAGGACTTCCAGCTTTGTTCCTTTACTGTAAGAACTCAACCAGTCACAACTCACTCAAGATGCCTTTATTGGATACGATGTGTATAGCACCATGGCAAACACTGTGAGCAGTATTAAGTTAATATTAAGTCCTCAAAGATTTCAGTGAGCGAGGATGGAGATGATACTTATATGTGAAACATTTAAGCAGTTAAACAACACTAAGTGATGAGTGGTGCCTCCTCCTCAGGGAAGCCTTTCAGAGCTGCCCCAACTCTACCACCTTTTCTTTGAGGAGTCATCTTGGGACCCAAGAATTTGATCGAGTTCTATGCGAATAGGAGCATGGAAACGTCACAAGTCTTGGATTTAAGGGTTAAGAAACCGTTAAATCTGAATCCCACGCTGTCCACATATCAGCTGAATTGTAAACTCCCTGAGGACAAGTCTGTTCAGACATTGTGATTGTGTACCTCAGAACTTTGCATAGTGCCTGTCATGTAGAAGGCACACTGTAAGGATTTGGTGTTGAATACCTGAATTAACTGTGTGCCCTACCAAGGTTAACCTGAGAGTCCCAAGTTCTTCCTGGAAAGGAGTAATCGTACCTACCTGATACAGAGTTGAGAGGTGGCCTAGAATGATGACTGAGAATGGAGACTCTGGAGCTTCATGCCTGGGCCCAAATTCTGGCCTGCCATTTATTAGTTCTATGGTTTTAGGTGAATAACTTGTCTTTGCCTCAGTTTCCCAAAGTATCATAATACTATCTATCCATTAGGTTTGCTATGAGGATTAAATGAATGAATATTGGTGTAGTTCTTAAACTAGGGCCTGGTACATAGTATGTTTTACAAAAACATTTGCTAAATAAAAATAAATAGAAAAATAAATAGAAAATGGGTTTGTAGTGAGAACAAGTGAGTGCTAATGATATTATAATTATAATACAATGAGTCCTAATATAAAATACTTAACTTACAAAAGATGCCGAATAAATGTTAATGTCGTAGAACTTTATGTTTGATCCTCATTTCCTGAGCCAGTGCTTGGGTTCATAAAAAATGCACAAAATGGAATATAAAGTGAGTACTGTAGGTTTTCCAGAGGATCATGAAGACCTGTGGGCTAGAAATATGGGGAGGGGGTTCATCAAGGACAGAGAGTTAAAGTTGGATCTTGGTTAGGAATTAAATAAGGGTAAGGAGTTCACAGAGGAGGCATATAATTTGCATAAGCTGGAGGAAGGAAAGATCCAGTCACAGTCACAAGATGCTCCATTATCAACAGGACTTGGCATCACTCTCTGGGGGAATAATTTGTCATGGTCCAGCTCTTTGAGTGAGTTGGCCGAAGCTCTGTTTCAGTTCTATGGTTTCAACTGCTTAGATTAATATTTGAATGACTGCTTATTTATTCACTCATTTATTGAGCAAGTATTATGTAGATTCCACTATGTATCAGGCATTTTGATAGGTCATGGTGAGTAAGATAGAAATGGACCTTTTCTTTTTTGGGCAGGAATGAGATACCAACTATAAACATGAAGATAAGCAAGTTTGGATAAGGCTTTGAAGGATATTTAGAGGGTGCAGTGGTAGAAAATAATGGGAGGGAAAGGAGGTTGTTGAGATGGGAAAATGAAAAAATGTCTCTCCAGGGAGGTGACATTTCACCTGAAGCCAGAAAGCTGAGAAGGAAAAAGGGGGTTATTCCAGGCAGAGAAGCAGAATGTTTAAAACAGAATGTATTGAACTTGGTGTATTTGAGGAAGGCCAGTGTGGCTAAAGTGAGATGAACTGCGGGGGGAGAACAGTACCAAATGGGGTCGGAGAGGGGCGGGGGCCAGATCCTGTAGGGCCTTGTAGGCTCTAGGAAAGAGTTAAGGTGATATTAAAGCATATTAGGAAGCCCCCCCAAAATGGGAAAAATGGAGAGGGAAATGTTACATACTTTTTAAGGCTCACTCAGACATCAATGTGGATAATAAATTGGATTGAAAAAGTGGAAATGAAGGGAACATTGAAGCAGACCAGGTAAGAAATTTTGCTTGTTTAGTTTATGATGGTAGAGAAGCAGAGATGGAGAGAAGTGGACATCAGATATATATGTTGGATATGGAATAGACAAAACTTGCTAATGGATTAAATGGGAAGGGGTGAAGGTAGAAACATTCAGAGAAAGAAGAGTTAAGAATGAAATCCAGGGGCGCCTGGGTGGCACAGCGGTTAAGCGTCTGCCTTCGGCTCAGGGCGTGATCCCGGCGTTGTGGGCCAGGCTTCTGGCTTGAGCCACTGCATGGTTCCGGGTGCCACTGACTAAGATGGATAAGATTAGAAGAGGAAATTTTGGCAGGTGGGGTGGGAAAGAAATCAAGAGTTTGGTCTGAGCTATTAATTTTGAGTGCTATTTTGAATCCTAGAGGAGGTATGATGTAGGCATAAAACAGGTTAGGCTAGAGATCTGAACTTGGAGTTTTGAGCACATACATTTTGAGTAAACCTATGGGCATGAATGGTAATGTAGAGGGAGAATACAAGTCTAGGCCCATGTCCAAACTGACAGCATTTAAATATTCAATAGAGAAGGACAGGATTGGGGAAAAGATTGAAATGGAATGGCTAGAGAGTTAAGAGGAAACCCTGGAGTGTGGAACCTGAGAGAGGGCACTGGGTTGAGAAGAATGGCCATCAGCTGTGTTGGAGTAAGTTGAGGATAAAAAGTGACTACCAGTTTTGACAACAGAATTCACTGATGATCTTGAGAAGAGCAGATTTATAGGACTTATAAGAGTAGAAGCCAGATTCAGAGTAGAACACTTGAGGATAGTAAAGCATACTTCTATGTTGATGAAAAAAATCCAGAAAGAAGGAGAAGTTACTGATGAAGAGAGAGGGGAAATAATCAAAGGAATAATCCTAGAGGAAGTAAAGGACACTAGGATCCAGAAAGCAGATTGAGGGCTTGGCGTTTGTCAGGAGCAGGGACACCTTTTTAGGTGAAAGAGGGATCAGAAGAAGGAAATGGATTTAGGCACAGGTTATAATAATCATTATCATAGGTAATATTTACTGAGAGCTTACTATGTGGCAAGTAATGCTCTAAATAATTTTCATTTATTAACTCATTTAATCCTTATAACAATCTTATAAGATAGGTTGGTACACATAATCAATCAAAACTGAGAGAGTTCTTTCTCATCTGATGATTTAAATTGTGGACAGGGAGGGATATTTGACAATGGAGAAGATAGAACATAGTGCCACAGAAAGTTCTCAGTGGGACTTCCAGGCAGTATTGAGACTTTATTTGAGATTTGAAATCGTGAATAAAAAGGGAATCTAACACAAAATTCAAGTGGGCCTTCTACAGCATTCAGCAATCATACTCTAGTAGCCTGCCTTGATACTTAATTTGGAAGCAGGAGTAATTTCCAATGCCAAGAGTAATAAAATATACTAGTATCCCCTACTAGCATCCTAGCCCTTGATAAATGTTTCTGAAGCTTCTTTGGAGGCGTGGCCACAAGGAGTCTTCCTCCTACTCTGCTATCCCCCAACCCCCAGCTCAGAGGGAGAAATCATGGCCTCCACAAAAGAATGATATATAGAATGAACTACCATCGCCCATCAGAATGATGACAGAAATTAACTGGCCAAGTTTGAGCTTTATACGTATCAGAGGTCCAGGCTCAATTCTCTGTCCTGATATATCTCACAGCTTGCCAGGTTTCTGTCAAAGGCATCTCCTCTGTCCAAGAAATCACCATTAGCTTTTCCCATTGCGGAGATCTCATGAATGGACGAGGGGTTCAAAGCATTTCCTTGACACGGAAAGCTTTAGATTGACAACAAGCAGCAATAGCTAACATTTTATTAAGCTCTCATTCTTTGACCAGGCTCTGGGCTAAGTGCCTTTTTTATGCAATATCTCCCTTAATCCTTGACACAGTGAGGTAGATATTCTTATAAGGTTTATATTACACGTAAGAAAACTGAACTTTAAGAAGATTAAATAATTTTTCTAAGGTTGGAAAGTTAACAAGTGGAGAAGCCAAGAGTTGATTCCAGACGTCTAACTCCAGAATCCAGGCTCTTTTAACAAGCACATTACAGGGGCGCCTGGGTAGCACAGTCATTAGGCGTCTGCCTTCAGCTCAGGGAGTGATCCCCGCGTTCCAGGATCCAGTCCCACATCAGGCTCCTCCACTGGGAGCCTGCTTCCTCTTGCACTCCCCTGCTGTGTTCCCTCTCTCACTGGCCGTCTCTCACATAAATAAAAAAATCTTTAAAAAAAAACAACAACACAAGCACATTACAATAACAAATCAGTAAGCATCCATGCCTGATCAAACTATTGCCCATATCAGTAAGTTATATTGTATGTTACTACCGTCCTATAAATTTTACTCAGAAAACACACAAGCTTTGTTCTCAACTAGATTGAGACTGGTTTCTACTCCCCCATATTCTCAAAGGACTAATTCACTGGGAGTGACTACAGAACTTATGGATTTTATTCAGATTTCCTCTTTTCAGAGCAACAAGCCTGTTAAAGAGATGAGCTTGCGGTTGTTGGTTTTTGCAAGTCTGTTGACCTACATTAAGACAATTTTCCCTGAAGTCAAACGTGTTGACACATGTGACACAGCATAAGCTGAGCTCCTTGGACCCTAAGCCCTGGCGATGACCTGATCTTTTCCCACCATGTAATTATGAATTGAGATTTGATCTTTTCCACAAATTCCCAGATAATTGAGGTCAGTAAGAAAAGTTTAGTCTCAGTATCTGGGCATCTCAACTGTCCAGGTTATTTGTGGATCTACTGATAATAAGCTATCATTAAAATAATGACAAAAGCCAGAAGCTGGTTAAATGCTTAATCTATGCCAACTAAGTGCTTCATGGGCCTATTTCACATATAACGAATTCTTAGGCAGACACTATCATTAACCCTATTTTGAAGATAAAGAAAATGAGATGGAAAGAGATTAAGTAACTAGCCCAAAGTCACATAGCTACTAAAAGGCAAAATGAGGATTTAGAGGGATACTAGAGTCCTTGAAAACCAAGTCATCGTCCGGAGGTAGATAACCATGGATACGAATCATAGCTTTACTACTTACCAGTTTGAAAAATGAAGTGAATGGTCTTGCATGGTTATTGCAGGAATGACAGAAAAATGCACATAAAGTACCAAGTGCATGCCTGCCAGGATTCAGATACTCAGTAAATAACAGCTATGGTTAGTAAATGGAATGAGTTGGAAATTTAACAAGTATCCCATAATTTTGATCCCTGTAATCAGTGAACATTTATAATTCCAACATCTGCCCTATATAAAATATACTCTTCTCTCTTTATTAAGTGACTAAATTACTCAGCTAATCAACTCTACATCCCCCTTCCTCCTGCTTTCTTAGAGGTGATCTGTGCCTGAGACTCTCTCAGATACTTTAATGCTACGTAATTTAAAAAGTGAAATAAGTATTTCTTTTGTCCTTTTGTCCTTTCTAATGAATTCAAGATATTTTTCCAATGGCTTTAGCCATACATGTTAGCAATGGTCCAGAACTCCCCGGGGGTAAGATGAAAAACAAGGCCAGCCAGAGTATCCTGGTGACCCAGCAGCCCTGCTATAATAACCTATTTGGGGATGACATGGTAATCTGGTTCATGGCATTTGGCTTCGTGGTTCCGATTATGACATATGATGATTCAAGTTTACTCATATACACACCAGAACTTCATAAAATGACCTTTTCCAAGGTCCTTGAGGTTCAGCAAGGAGGGAGGGAAGACACTGAGTTGCTCTAAACAAAGCAACATTTGTTTTCACACCACTTGCTTAGACAAGTGTCCCCTCACGTGCAGCAGCTATTTGCAATGGGGCTTTTGGCAGAGTGACTAAAATGTGACCAAAATTAAGGACAAATTCTGCAGTCCCCTGGAAAATCACACTCCCCAGGAAATGTGAGCCATGAGATTGTAGCACAGTGAATTATTTCTTGTCCTTCACTTCCTTGCTCACTCTTTTCCCGTATGGCCATTTTAAAAATGGTTGAATAGACTATTTATCAGGACTTGCTATGTGCTTTGTACCTATGGTACCAGGTCTATGGAGAACAGAGCCCGGGGTAAAATTATTTACCATCTTTGGGATTCCTTCTCCTGGTCTGTAAAATGAAGAGCTGGACTGCATTAGTAAGTCCCAAGTTTTATACATAGCTTTATAAAACAAATTCAATGTTACATTTTCATTTTTAAAAATATAAGAAAAATATTTTCAGGAACCACAGAAAATAGAGATTGACAAACATTTCTTAGCCAGTAGAGATATAAGAAGCATAGACTCCCAACCAAAGGGCCATTTGAATCTGCATGAGGACCAGGCATGTGATATTTTTTTATGTTCTCAACCTCATAAAATTGATTGAGAAACTCTGGACCAGATAATCTCTAAGGTTGTTTTCAAGTTCAAGAAGTCTATGATTCTACAAGAGTTTGTCCCACTAAGAATTGGTGCTTTTATAGCTCAGAGAAGAGAGATGTAGTCTTAGAGAAGTGTAAGTAATTCAGTCTTAAGAGGTGATCTGTCATTTCCAGTGTTAACTTCTGATTGTTGGTTTGTAGACAAATATGTGATTAATTCTACTGATATTGACCAATAGTCTAATTAATTTAGGCCCAAAGTCAATTTTTGACTTGTTTTTATCAACTCTACTATCTTAATGGCCTAAATTAGCCAGATAACTTAGTTAAGAGGTATTTTTTTTTAAAGATTTTATTTATTTATTTGACAGAGATAGAGACAGCCAGCGAGAGAGGGAACACAAGCAGGGGGAGTGGGAGAGGAAGAAGCAGGCTCATGGTGGAGGAGCCTGATGTGGGGCTCGATCCCATAACGCCGGGATCATGCCCTGAGCTGAAGGCAGACGCTTTAACCGCTGTGCCACCCAGGCGCCCCAAGAGGTATTTATTAAACTACTTCTGTTAAACTTTGACTCTTGTGCTTTGCAATCAGTTAAGTAATAAATTTAAAGGAAACAGCAATATCTTAAGTTCTTTCCTTTTAAAGCCATGTTTTATATGGATTTTCTTTATATATGAGCTTTGTCTATGAATTCAGAATGATCAGACAAAAGAGAAGAGAAATAAGATTAAACACCATAAAGGAAAACATCAAAGAGCAGAGAAACTGGCAAGAAATTGGGAGACATTGACTGGACTTAGGGGGAAAAAAAGTGAGGAATAAAATCCAAAAAGAATTTTTAGGGAAAATCCCTGTGTAAAGGAAAAGAAGAGAGAGATACTACATAGGGTGTGTTTCATGACTCATATGCATTGGCTCTGTACCTGGATGATTCAAAACATAGCTGGGAAAGAGAACTTTTCACTGGCCCTCAACTTTTTTAGAGTCATTTGAAGCTTCATTTTGTGTGCATATTTTGTCTCACTTCTGCAAAATGGAAATACTAATTGCTTTTCAGAAATAGCTCTGGTCATTGGAGTTTATCTGTATAGCCATTTGAGATTTAGAATTAGATCATGGACTTTGGAATATGGAAAGTCTTTAAGAAACTGGGACAGGTTTGTTCCAAGCGACCTCTCTTTTTTCCTGACAGGAATAGATAGATAGTAGGTCCCCCAAGGGAGCCCTGTTGAGTAAGTCCGAAGGGGACAATCTGCCCGTTGGAAGGCACAGACTCGATCAGTGCTTTTCAGACTTTTTGGATCATGACTCATAGTAAGACATACATTAAACATCAAGACTCAGTCCCAACACACGTGTATGTTTTATGAAACAATACCTTACTACATATGTTATACTTGATATTTTCTATTCTATTCTATTCTTTTGTGGTTAAGTAAATACTGGCCAAGATCCATTAAATAGATTCTGTAACTCACTATTAGATTTCCAGGTGCGCTCCCCAATTTCTATCCTGTCTGCAACCTTCCCTAAACACACACATCGCTAAAATACACTATTGACAGTTTTTAGGAGCGTCTCCCTCACACTCCACCCTCATGCTGAAATGCTCGCATTTTCTCGAACACCATGCTGTCTTTCACATCCTTGCACGTGTCATTCTCCCTCTCTACTCAAAGCACTTTACCATTTTCTCACTCCACCTCCCCTTTCTTCATCAAGCTCATTCCTGTTAAGACTCAATGCAGAGGTCAACATTCCTTCCCTTCAGGCTATACTGACCTGTTTTCTGTATTCTCCTGAGCATCCTGGGCTTATCTTTATCTCAGCCTTATCATGCTGTGTTATGGTGATCCAGTTATATGTTCTTCTTCCCCACTAGACTTGCCTTATTTATATCCCTAAGAAGTGGTCTAAGGTTTGACACCATATCTGATGAATACATTTTGGTTGAATGAGAGCCTGCCTATTGATAGGCAGTTCGTACTGAGTAGCCACATCCTTGTAAGTTATAGTCTGTTTACTGCAAATAAGAAACTATTGTTTTTTATCAAAAATACTCACGTGAGTTGCAGTAGATGTGTTGATGCTCATTAGAACCCAATTTCTTTTTTTTTTAAGATTTTATTTATTTATCTGACAGAGAGAGAGCACAAGCAGGGGGAACAGCAGGCGAAGGGAGAGGGAGAAGCAGGCTCCCCGCTGAGCAGGGAGCCTGATGTGGGACTCGATCCCAGGACCCTGGGATCATGACCTGAGCCGAAGGCAGCTGCTTAACTGAATGAGCCACCCAGGCACCCCTAGAACCCAATTTCTGTTGCTTACAGAAGATAGTATAGCAAAGTAGGCAAAAGTTTGGGCTTTGAAGCTGCACAGAGCTGAATTTGAATTCTGGCACATGAGTTACTAGCTCTGTAACTGTGGGGAAGTTACTCAATTCTTTAAAATCTCAGTTTCCTCATCTGCAAAATAGGAATAATAATATCTATGGCCATTGTTAGGATTGTGTAGATGTTAAATAATGGGGTGTAAGCTCCATGACGGTAGGAATAGTTGTCACTTTGGTACATTGTCATGAATTTATAAAGAGTGCCTGGCACATACTTGTATCAATGAATATTTTGTTGATAATAGGCCCTCAATGCTTTATAGCAGCTCTGATTCATGTGACTTTCTCATCAAGTTTTGTACAGGATTCCTTAGAATACACATGATGTGCATAATAATTTCTTATAAATTCTTTAATCAGAAGTTAGGCTTCAACCCATGAGGTGATACTTCCAAGACCCTGACATTCAATGACTCAGGACGCATGTAGAAACATCGGTCTTCCTAAAGAAGGTTGTATTTCATGCTGTTAGGATAGAATTAAGTTTAGCCATTTCAATATTGATTTCATGGAGGTTCTTTAGTTCTCTTTTTGAGTTGCCACGTATATGGCTCTTTGATTCTTGCTTTGTTCCTTATCTCTCTCTTCTAGTTCCATGAGCCATATCATCATTCACTACGTGTTCAGTAGACTCATGCAGATTCTGATTCAGGGTCTTGGGGAAAATGACTACATTTCTCAGTGTTCCTAGACTTGTTTCCCTCCCTTCATCTACAGAGATTTTGTGTGAGATCCATAAAGATGGAAAATCCATTATTACCTAATGTCCTTCACTATTTCCCATTTCATGAATGGATGTTTGTATTTCAAGGTCTCATCTTAGGCCTTTCCCATTTTCAGTACTTTTATAAGTCACTTCTTGTGCCACATAATAAAGGTATTGTTTTAAGTTTTTCCGAATGTCATCAGCTTACGGACATCTCTCATTTCTACCAGGAAGCAAAACAAAGAAACAAATTTTAAAAAGCAATTCTCAAACTCTTCCACAAACCAGGACAAATAAAATGATGGCATTGCTTCATTTTTATAATCCATCCAAATGAAAAGAATGAAAAGAATTCTCATAAGCACATACTCACCTAGCCTTCACTTCTTCATGCATTTATTCAAAATCCACTTGATTATAATATTTGCCACAGAATCTTTTAAGTAGTTGTGTTAAATGATCCCGACTATAGCCATTGTGTTTGCTTGCGTTATATTTCACATGGTAAGAACAGGGTTGTCCTATTATTCCCTACTCTATGTAAAGGTCTTCTAAAAGCTGTTTTACTCATTTGTGAATGAATTTAGGTATCATTTCAAAGTGTATTCCTTATCATAAATTCCTCAGATATATACTAAGAAACCATGTATTAAAAAGAATGGTACATCTTGTGATACTATGCTAATTTAATATCTTACTAAATTCATCAACAGAATGATACATTAAAATTTTTTTGTTCTCACATTGATTTTTGTTCTCAAACTTATGATTACCCCTATCACTATAGTCATATCAGGCTGGTGAGGCTCTTCATTAAAATTTTGGAAATAGGAGGACAAGTATATTTGGGGGAAAAGAGAATACATTTTGGTAAGTGGAATTAAAAGAAGGAGAAGCTTGCCTGACTAGGCAATAGGTCTCACTTAGTGGGTTCAGCGACGAGGGACAGAGGAGACCACAGAAGGGCAGAGCTTTCAGGAGAAACAAAGATGGTTAACATTTATGGGGCACCTACTATGTGCTAAGTGCTTCCCAGTCTTTTACATCCACACTGAAACTATGGGGAAGCTTATTGCGTATGTTTGAAAGATAAGTAAACTACTGCCCATAAAAACAAAAATTTTTTAGTCACCTGTCCAAAGTCACTCAGCTCTAGGAGGCAGAGTTCAGACATGAACCCATGTCTTTAAAAACTCATGCTCTCTCCATTGACCACAGAGTCCCAGAATACTCCAACCTCTATGCAGCCATTCAGGTGAATGTTGCACTTGACATCATCTAGATTTCCACCTTAAAAGCATTCCCAGACAAACTGAGGAGAGGTTCCACGCAGTGGAATTGAGACATCATCTTCTCCATCTTCTACCCTGAGGCCATTGCTATAGCCTGAAATGTCTTTTATATGGATCTGAAAACATACAGTGAAGCAGAAAGCACTGTGTTCATGGTAGCCAGTCCTATAGTACTTCTAAATAATAATAAATTTGATTGCAGAATGAAAATATTACAAGGAAAATAACATACTATGATATAAACTTATAAAGGCATGAATATTAAGATCCAACTAAATGCATCTTGGGGCCATTTGCTCTATTGCGCAAACACAGGCGTCCAGAGGGTTGTTTCTCTACAGGGTTCTTGCTTCTATCTCCATGTGAGAAGGGTCCTGTTTCATTCTCAGAGTTGAGAGGTTTATCCTGCAATTAGCAGAGTGGCTGCTTGAAGCCAATATTTTTCTTGAGTAAATTTATTTTCTGGTGATTTTAGTTCCCCTCATCATGAGACTTCCTGAGATACTGACTCTAGAAGGGAATATTATCAATTTAGTTCTGGGAGCCTGGTCAGCACTCAGGTTGCATTGCTGGCTGCAGCCTGGGACATTGCTTCTGGCTGGACTCACTTTTCCTTCCTGCCCAGCTGCCTGAAAACTTTAGTATGGTGGAGAGGATACTGTAGCACCATCTCCCAGCTAAGAGAGCAGCTAATTCACTGCATTTTATTGATTGTGAGCTACTTATTTATTCTACCCTCTCATTTCATAGGTGAGGGGCAGATTTGGAATGACTTCCTAATGCTCACAGTGCTGATGATAGAGTATGGGCTCAAATCACATTCCCTGGTTTGAGTCCAGAGCTCCTTCCATTCCCCAGCCACTCACTTATTAATACATTCATCAAACATTTATTGGATGCCTACAGCGTGTGAGTAACTGTGACTTCAAAGGTGAATTATGACTTGGACCCTGCATTCAAGGCCTTTTACCCTGCTTGGTGTTTTTGATTTCCCGGAGGGTCTGAGTTCTGCTCAGAAAGTGACTCATTGCCAGGGCAATCTCTCTACCTTGGATGGATTGGACAATCACAATTGTTCATGTACAACTCCATTTCTAGTATCCAAATACATTCTTCATAAATGGCCTATTCTTTGGTCTTCTAACTTTCTGACAGGGGTGCCTCAAGCAAACATGGCATTATTGATAAACAGTATATTTAAATGGGTGAACTCTGAAGATCAAGCTAGTAATACTACCAGTAGGCTCCATTTTCTCCCTGGTAAAAGAGAGCCTGTACAGACACATATGCTTGAGTGTATATGTGTGCATATGTGTGCATATGTGTGCATGGGGTATGGTTCTCTGAAACAGAAGAAGAGTGTTTGTTTGCTCATGAATGGACCACAGTAGAAACTACAAATATATTCTTGCCCTCACACAGCTGCAACACTCATCAGTCTACCACTATTGATTGAATAAGCAGAATTTTTGTCAATTGGTAATTTTTAAGAATTTAAGAACACTCTCTTCCCTTTATTTCAAGAACCCATCGTAGAACTTCTCCATTTGACTGTCCAGTATTTCCTGAGGGCTTGCTGCGTTCCCAGCCCCGTAAGACCTTCAGGCTATGGGAGACTGAGTCAGAGATCCTGATCCTCAAGCCGCTTTCACATTCTTCTTGGGGCTGTCATTCTTTATCCAGCTGATCCTGAGGTAGAAGGTCTCATAATGTTATCTCTGCGTCACGGAGAAGGAAGCTGAGTCCCAGAGAGGTTTGGTGATGTGCCAAGACCCCCAACACTAGTGACTAATAAAACTGGGACGGGACCCCCATTCTTCTTGCCACTAGGACAGTGCTCTTTTTGGTTTTTGTCCTGTTTTGTTTTGTGTTGTTTTCATCTATACCAGATTGCCCGCCCTTTTTTAAAAAAGCAAAAACCAAAGCAGAGATTAGAGAAATTCTTGCAAACTTGTGTGACCTCATGATACAAGTATGAAATAAAAATGTTAAACTTCATTTTAAATACTACCTGAAACTGGGTCACAAATCTCTTCTGTAATTCTTTCTTCCCCTGGGCATAATCGAGTTCCTTTCCCAAATGATAGGTTTGGCTTTTCCATGCATGTGAGTTACAAGGACCTTTTCCTTGCAGGGATTGCTGCTGAACTTCTCCTAAGGAATGACTTTGTGATGGGAGAAATACAAGAAACATGTTCACTAGACTTTTACAACTGTGGAGAAAGCTCCTGCTGAAGCTTGGAGCTTGCTGTTCACGCAGCTGATCAACTTTGCTGGAAGGTGGCCATTGGCCTCCCAAACCACAGAGGCTTGCACTAGTCAGTTACAGTAAGCCTAGCAGCAGAGAGGGATTAGAACACAGCTTCACCGAGTGAAAATGGGGAAAACTACTCTGCTTGCAAATCCTACTGTGCTGTTTCTACACTGGTTGCTAGAGGATTGGAGAAGGACCAGAAAAGAAGGGACCCAGGGGCTTTGGAGAAAGGAGGTGATAGAAACAAAACAGACCCTGTTTAGCACCACTCCCTAGTTGGGTGACATTCATGAGACCTTCCCCTGCACCAGTTTCCACATTTGTCAAATGAGCAAGAAAAACAAAAAGAATTACAGCTTGCTCAGTTTGCTAAGTTTCCCTGATGGTCATCCTCCTGTTATCTGTGACCACAGCGTGCGCTCTCATGTTGTGTAGTGTGGGAGAATCTAAAAACTGTTTTTTGGCTGCTGATCACCTTATTTGATTTATTGTCAGCAGATGACATTCAAATGAGCTTGCATTTGCAGAGCAAATCTGGATGGGCAGTGGAAGGTGGAAACAGGGAGTGGCCTGGGTGGCGGCAGGAATTAGAATAATAATCCCTTGCATTTTAGAGATTGCAGAGCACTTTCCCCGCACATTGTGCCATTGGATCCCTGCAAAGTCCTGAGAGGGCAGGTGGTATTTTTAGCCCCATTTGACAAATCAGAAAATTGATATGCTAAAAGGTGAAGTAATGGCCAGAATTCACAAAAAAATGCTAGTGGTAATATAAAAAGTAGAATAAAAGCCAAGCCCTTGCTTCCTTTTGCAACACACCAGAGAGTGATTAGAATCTACCATAAAGCATTTTAGCTATACTCAGATAATCGGCGACTGATTGTAGCATACTGTTAACACAGGACTCCCAACCACATCATTCTCCTTCTGGGCCTTTAGAACTTCTTTGCCTTCACCTCCCCTCCCCAGCCTCCTCTTCACCTAGTAATTCCTTCATTTTATCAGCCAGATGCCACATTCTTCAAGAAATCCCCAAGACTGTGTTAGGTGACCATCCTATAGGTTCTCTTGACTCCCAGTGATCACCGTTCTCTCCTTACCACTGTGATTTAATTGCCTGTATTGAAATATAATTCTACCTAGACACTAAGAGTAGTTATTCATAAATCATTCAGTCGTGGTTATTTCTTAGCCATTGTAATCCCAACCCCCAGCACGATAAACTGTCTAGATAAATATTTCTTGAATAAATGCTGCATGATCTACTGTAGCCAAGAGGGCATTTTGCTTCCACATTACCGTCAGCACTAGTCAGAGGAGATTGAAAGCTCTTTTAAAACCATCTAGGACAGTACTGTTTCCAGAAGAAGGCTCTTAGGAAATGAAACTCCAGCCATTTGCCTAAAATGTTAGGTCATTCCCAGAAGAGTTAGAGTTGAAAGAGGACAAGAAGTGTGATAAGGATGGAGGTTAGTGTGTGTGTAGCTATATGGGGAAAGAGGTAAGAGCAGATATTTTTGGAGTTACTGGAAAACTTAGCCATGACACCCGGACTACTCATGTGTCTGGTGCTATTGCTGGGAACCAGGCTTCACGCCATTCCTCTATCAGATACCAGTTTCCAGAAAGAGAATTGAACTTGCTATGGGGTTATTTATAACTGTATCTTACTAGTTTGTGCCAGGTTAAAAGACCCTACTATACCACTGATGTATATTATCAGAACCACATATACATAGAATATTATAAATATGGTAGATGAAGAGCAAGGCTTAGGACTCACAAGTGGTCTGTGAAACCCAGCACTTAACCTAGTACCTACATATACAAAATCCGTTGAAGTATTTAGGAATTAACGAATGTATGAATGTAATCATCATAAAAAATCAATTAGTCCGACCTTGGCAGTGAGGCCATTTCTGCAGTGGCAGAATCTTAAAGAACATGCAGAGCTTGACAAGGGAGGAGCATTACAGGCACTGGACTGAACTTTTAGCAAAAGCAGTCATAGGCAGTAGTAAGCAGATGGGCCGCATTCCAATAAAACATTATTTGCAAAAATAGACAGCCGATTGTGTTTGGTACACCATAGTTTCCTGACTCAGGTGTAAGTTATAGCTACTCAGTCTCATTTTTACGATTTCATTTCCTTCTGAAAAATCCCTCCTTTGTTCTCTGTTGCCTACAGACTGAAGCACAAACTCCTGTTCTGGGTGGTGCTTTCATACCCCCCTGATACTTTTTCTTCTTTGTGCTCAACTCACATTGTTCTGTACCAATGACACCACTCCTAATTCTTTGTACTTAACCAAATTCTACCCATTCTTCATAGTAGATATTCCCAAATGGGGATACAGGGGACATATCAGAGTCATCTGGGAAGCCTTTGACATTAACAGTGCTCATCTCCCACCCTAAATTCTGATAATGGGTGGTGGTGAGGTGGGGGTAGGGACAGGTATAGCTTGAAAATGTTGCTAAGCTTATTCAGACAACTCCCACTCAAAAACCACTGCTTTATAGCACTACTAAAATCCCATTTCCTCCAAGAAGCCTTCCCGTACTCCACTCTCTTTCTTTGGACTCCCTTAGACCCTCATTGGTCAAAAAATTCATTTTTAGCATCTATGATATTTTTTGGCTATTTAAGTGTTTCATGTGTCCCGGCATTGCTCTAGGTTCTGGAGATACAGTAATGAACAGGACAGTAAAGGGCCTTCCCTCTGCAGATTACATTCTAGTGACAAGAGAGAAAATAAACATGTGCCCATGAGAGTGAAGAAGATCATTTCAGATAATGAAAACAAAACAAGCTGATGGGATAAGGAGTGACTGGAGAGGGTAGATGGAAGGATACAAAGGTGCTGCTTTATTTAGGAGAGTCAGGAAAGGCTTAGGGAATCTATCACTGAGCTAAAATCTGAGTGCAGAGATCCAGGGGAAGATAATTATAAGCCAAGGGGATAACACAATTTACCTTTCTTTTCTCCGAAAATGTCATTGAACACAGCATGCTGTAGTAGAAAGCCTAGGAGATGATTAAGAACAGTTCTCTCATTTAGGATTGCCAGATAAAATATGGGATGCTCTTTTCAAATGTGAATTTCAGATAAATAACAACTTTTTCTACTTTTAGGACTAATTATAGTATAAGAACTAAAAATATATATGTTATTTATCCGAAATTTAAATTCAACTGGATTCTTTGTTTCTTGCCAAATCTGACAACTCTACATTGTTCTCATAGGAAAAAGTGACCCAGGGCAATTTGTGTCTAACATCATCCAACTTCTTGGAGCTGAGCTAGAATAAAATCTGAATCTAAAGCAGAAGCAATTCAATTTGGTGTTGATATTTTAGAAAATTTTATATTGCTTTCTAATTGTTTCACTGGGTAGCAATTTGTCTCCTTGACAACTCCTCAAAGGCATGTTCTCTGTGAATATTTATTTATTTATTTATTTATTTATATTTTGTCATACACTAAGTACATTAATATTTAATTCGTTCTTGTATCCCCCTACAATTGCAGGCCTGCAATAGAAGTACTCTTCTGGGTACAAAGGGGACATGGCCTCTGTCATCCAGATAATAGGGAAAATGAGAATCCCTAAGTCATTTTAAGTCAGCTTAGAACATGACAATGGGTCACTGCAGCGGAGTGCGATGGCACTGGTATTTCTGGCAGGGAGAGATGGCCTCCAGTGTGGGAATCAAGGAAGCCTTCAAGTGGAAGTTAACATCGGACTTGGGTTTTGATTGTGGTAAGGATTTCAACGAAGGGGATAGGGTGTCATCCAGGCACAGAAAACAGCACATGCTAGGATTGGGTGGTGAAAATAATAGGACTTGTCTGGGGAGTGAGTCCATCTCTGTGGTCGCAGCAGAGAAGAAGAAGAGGAGAAGAGTGTGTGACGTTGGATCTCGGTTATGTAGAACTGTGAATACCAAATGACGGTATTCAGATGCATTTGATAGGTCACGAGAGTCATTAAAAAAGTTTTTGAGTTGGCACTCAATGTAAGAAGAGGTACAGATGAAGAAACTCAGTCGTTCAGTGGTGCAAAACATGGAGAACCCTGAGAAAGTGAATGTAAGTGCTAGTTAAGTGAGGGCTGGACTCCAATGGACAATGAGAAAAAAGAGGAACTGGATGCAATGGATATTTCTGCAGTAGAACCCACTGAGCCTGTTAACTGGTGGATTATAGAAATTGAGAAAAGATGGAGGCATGAAGAGAAAGCTGGGATTTGAAGTTTAGATGAGTAAGAGAATGGTGGTACCATTCATAAAAATATGGAGGTCTGGGTAAAGGGTGGATGGTAGGTCAGAAGAAGATAATGGCTTTATCTTTTTAAACACAGCATTATGGAATTTCATAGCTATAAAAAGACATGATTATGCCCAATGCCTTTGCATGAAGGGGTACAGGTGATGGAGTTCAACTTGGCCTTTATCTTGTCAGTGAGGTAGGAAATTGTATCTAGGGTAAAAGTGAGAAGACAGAAGTGGGAATGTTCACCTGTGGGGAATCCGTATTGAGATGATAAAACTGCACTTAGGGCCCTGCTGGGGTTAGAGTCAGGCATGTGGGGTGGATGTAATGAACTTTGCCTTGGTGCTTTCAACTATGGCAGCAGAAGAGGAAATATGGGCAGTGGGGGTTTCCTAGGAGTTCCCAGGTGGTGGTGAGTGTCACTGTTTTATTATCACTGTTGATGGGATTCGTGTTGGATAGAGTCAAGCAGACCAGGCAATATGGGGAGGAATTAAGGGAAAAAGTCATGTTTACATTTATGAGATTCATCCCTCTTGTCCGTGGCGATTGAATGATTGATTTGACCACCACACAACCTTGCAAATACATAGCTACCCCCTTCTCTAGTGGAAAGAGAGTCTGATTATGGGAGGTGGATAAACAAAGGCTTATTTACATTTCTTTTCTATATGCTTTCCTTGGGTAGAAAATGGGGGTGCTTGTTAGATATGTTTCTGATATATACAAAACTCTGTTAAAATTGCATTTAGATACAGTTTGTAGAAGATTTGCTAAGGAATTTCTTCAAGATCTACTCTATAGCACTACATACACCCTTGTGTGTAGAAAAGAGGTTTCTACATGTTCAATGTAGTTTTCATATACCCTGTCAACTCAGTAAAGAGGGTGAGGTTCAATGAACATACTGGTATTTTGAAAGAAGAAAATTGTATCATTATGAGGGTTTGAAACTTTAGCATTCACTGAACTATTCTTAGTTATTTGGAAATGATATACACTTAGTCCTGGAAAAAGATTTAAGGAAATACTAACTGCCATTTGGTCATATCTCTCCAGGAAGGCCCTCTGTTAACCACTGTGCAATCCAAATATAAATAACTGGATACACTTTAAGACATAAGACATAATGTTCTGAAAAATGATGTACCAGAATGGTCAGAAATGTAGACAAGTATGTGATTGGTATGGCAAGTGGGTTTAAGAAACCTCCAAATTACTCAACCTCCCTTGAAACTCAGTTTCTTCTTCTATAAAATAGAGATAATGCTCCTTATAACTCTCCAGCATCTATGAGAATCAGAGGACGGGACATATGAAAGAGCACTTTGCAAATTGTAAGGTAAGTATGATATGATGCTTAGTGGGCGTATGTCCTTTTCAGTTGCTCATTGCAGATGAAAGTGAAGGAAGACTACGCAGATTGGAAGCCTCAGAAGTGTACAAAGTGTAGCAGGAGGATGAAGGGCTGTGCCTTTGAAGTCAGATGGTGAGGGCAGAACATACTAGGGCTATGTGGCTTCAGGCAAGGTATTTAACCCTCTTGAGACAAAGATTCATCTGTAGAGTAGAGATAAGAACGCTCCGTACATTTACCAAGAGAAATAGATAGTTGTAAGAAAGCGCTCCTCGTGGCACCTTGTGCATAGAAGACTCCCCATGAATGGTGTTTGTTACTGGAATTCTGTAACGACAACAACAATCGTAATAGTATCAAAACCTCCAGCAGCCACTTAGCGCTGCTGATGTGCAAGCTATCTGACAAACATGGACCTCTTGGGTACCTGTTTTATGGTTTCATTGTTTAGGTGAACCCTTGCCAGGCTGAGAACAGAGAGCAGGCCTGGGACCCTGGCAGCTCGAGTCAGGCGGCCACTGGGCACTTATAAGACTCATGCCAAAGGCATCTCAGGTAGGAGGGCTTCTGAGGAGGTGAACTATTCTCTCCCTTCCCACCCCACTCTCCCAGATAAGCCCTTTCCCTGTACTTCTTGATGAGTCTTAGAATAATAGAACATCAGAGCTAAAAGAGACCCAAGACATCATCTCTTCCAACACTTGCTTTTCACAGCTGAAGACATGAAGCTCAGAGAAGCTAAGGAGCTTATCTAGGGTGAAGTGATGATAAACCTGGAATGAGAACCCAAATCTTTTACTCTCAGTTCAGAACACTTGCCCTTGGGAGGTGGTTTCACCCTCATTGTCTCAGTGCCAGTGCAGGATTATCTCCTTGAGAGTTGGGCTTAAATCTGCACGGAATTCCCTGGACAATGCTTTGCACCTAATAATTACCCTGAAAAATATTTTTAAATGGAATCAAATTTCTGGGATACTTAATTTCTCATATTCAGTTTTTGGAAGTGGAGATCAACTTGGAGATCATCTTTAAATGACCTGGTTCATTTATTTACGCTTCAGTACATTCAAATGCACACTTCCGGTGGCAAGCTTCCTTCTCGAATTCTGCCGGACAGCCAATCCGTCTGTCCCCGGCTCTCTTGCTATCCCAGTGCAGAGCTCTGTGCCAGTGCTTTTGTTGGCATAGCATGGGATAGTGGCTAAGAGTGAGATCTGGAATCAGCAGAGAATGAAGATCCTGGCTGCAACTTACAAGATACTCAGTGACTCTAACCCTACGTTTCCTTGTCTGTAAAACGGGGAAGATGATATGTACGTCCTAAGGTGTTCAACATTAATGGTGTGCAAAATCCTTAGTACGGGGCCTGGCACATAGAGCACTGAGTCAGTGCCTTAGATTGTGTCTGCATTTGCGCCTTGGTGTGTCTGCTTGCCCCCGCTAAACCCTGATCTTCGGGTGCAGAAACTTGTCTTGGTTAGTTTTGTTTCTGTGGGGCCTTGGACGGTGTTGTCTGGTACATGATAGATACTCAGTGTTTCCAGAAGGGAGGAAGAAAGAGAAGGGAAGGAAGAAGGGAGGGAGGAACCCTTGTGGGATGCGGCTGAGCTCCAACGGAAGAAACCAAAAACCTGGCTTCAGGCCCCACTTCCCAGTTGCTAGCTGTGGAGTGTTCAACTAGTCACTTGATGTGTGTGAAACTTATTCTCTTTATCAGCAAAGCGGGTTTCCTAGCATCTTCACAGCACCCTCAGGAGGATAATTTGAGGCAATGTACGTGAGAATGTTTTGTAAATTAAAATGGACTTTCTGAATTTGTTACGAGAATCATCATCGTTATGACAAGATCCACCTTCTCTGTCTTCTTGAATTCACTTAATAATTAGTTAGCCACTGTGCAGTGATGCCTGTCTGTGGAGTAGAAGGCACTGTGGCAGCTGCTGTGACGAGGGCTCTGCCTTCAAGATGTTTACAGCAAGGAAGGGAGGTTAGGACCCATGGCTTCCGCCCCCATCCATGGCAGGTAGTCAGGAGAGAGCTTTGGGGCGGAGGCCCTTGACCTCGATTGACCTGCCTCCGTGAGTGCCCAGCGGCTGTGGCTTCCGAAGTGACCCCTAACAGCACACACATGCCAGGCTTGCCCAAGCTCGTCTTTGGAATGCTGCCTCCTTTGTGAAATGTCACCAGCATCATGTTCTCATTTCCCTCATAACACACATTTTAAAGCAGCAAGCTGTATTCCCCATGACGTAAATGGTACAGTGGCACAGCAGCAGGGCAGAGGGGGGCATGATGCCAACGAAATAGAAAGTCAGGGGCTGATTCCTGGCAGCCCACTTCCCCACTCTGAGCACCGCATACGGGACACTCTGGGACTTCCATCTTCACTCCCACGCCCAGACCATCTCTTTCCTTAGGTATAAATCCCCAAGTGTGTAGGTCTGAGAGCCCCTGGAGAAACACAAAGAAAGAGAAATTTTGTTTCAATGCCTCTTATACCCCATCAGGGAACCATAAAGCCTTTTCGGTGTACAAGTAGCTCCTCATTACAGACACTCCCTGAAAGCATTGCCTCGTTTCCCCAAATCCAAATGCAGATTTTTTTTTCACCTACCCCTTTCATCTAAATGAAGCATTTAAGTGGCTGGGAAACCTGCCTTCTTAACTCTGGAGGCTCTGCTTTCTCCACGGTGTTTAGAAGGTTTAGCTCACATGGGTATTGTATTAGTTTTCTATTGCTGTTGTAACAAATTGCACAAACTTTGTGGCTTGAAACAACACAAATCAGGGTTTTGGCAAGGCCGTTCCTTTCTGGAGTTTCTAAAGGAAAATCCATTTTCTTGCCTTTTCCAGCTTCTAGAGGCTGCCTGCATTCCTTGGCTCTCGGCCCTAGTCCATATTCAAAGCCAGCAATGGCTGGTTGAATCTTTCTCACATTCCATCACTCTGACACTGACGCATCTGCTTCCCTCTTCCACAAAGACTTTTATACACTGGGTCTTTGGTGATAATACAAAGCAATCTCCTTATTTTAAGGTTATCTCATAAGCAACCTTATTCTCATCTGCTACCCTAATTCTCCTTTGCCATGTGAGATAATATATTCACAGGTTGCAAGGATTAGCGCGGACTTATCTTTGAGAGACCATTGCTCTGTCTACCACAAGTATTGAGAGTGACCTCAAGATCTCTGGATGTCTCTATAGCAGTGTTTGGCAAATAGGGTCCGTGGCCAGCCAGTTGTTTTTGCAAATAAAGTTTTATTGGAACCCAGCCATGTGCATTTGTTTATGTATTGTCTGTGGCTGCTTTCATGCTTAAATGACAGAGCCAAATATTCACTCAGAGACCATATGGGCCACAAACCTGAAAGGATTACTGTCTGGCCTTTTTAAAAAGTTCACTGACTATTCTCTGTAGCACCACATCTATCTCTGATTGTGAGTATACCTCTACAGAACATCACTCAGGGAACTCCTGGATATCTTCTTCATGTTCCACTCCCTACCCTGCCCCCAACACTTGTACTTTTTAAAGTTCTAGCAGTGCTTTGCCTGCGTCTCCTGCTCTTCTCCTCAATGCCGGAAAACTACTGAATCCTCATAGTAACTCCAAGCACTGTACTGTGTTGTCTCTTTACTTTGATACATGCTGGTCCCTTTGCTTAGAGTGCATTTACCTTCTTTCTCTGTCTCCTGCCAGGCAAGCTCCTACTCATCCTTTAAAATCCTCCCAAGGCGTAATTTCCTCCAAGAAGCCTTCCCCAACACCCCTACCCAAGGAGAAGTAATTACTCCTATTCTCAAAACAGTCTCTCGGACTGTAAGTACCTTGGTGGCAATGACGGCTGTATTTACCCTTCTTGGTATCCTAGCATAGGGGCTGATGTATTGTGTATTCAATAAATATTAGTCTAATTGAATAGTACTTTAAATATTGCCAGTCAGAGATGAGGCACAATATGGTGGCAATAACAACAAGTTCTATAAAAATTCAGAATTGGTGTCTGCTGTTACATGGAGGCTCTATGATCTTGGAGATGTCAGTTCACTTCTCCTGGCCTTGGTCTCATTGCCTATGAACCAAGGAGTCGGGTCTCTGAGACCCCTCCAGCTCTAATGGTTCTCTCCATTATGGAAAATTTGGCCTGGTTCCTTGCTGATGCTGAGGATAGAGAAATCTCCTGCATTAGGTATGTGCCCTGCAGAGCTGGAAATCACCCAAGGTATATATCACTCATGGCATTGCTTTGACTGTGTGGCAACTGGGAACTGAGGAAATAGGGGAGGAGGAAGTGGAGGAAAATAAGGAGTTGGTGAGCTAATCTGGGGGAATTATGAATTTGTTATTGACCTTTCTCCAGGAACCAATTAGAAGACAGACACATGCCTTCAAGAGCCATGTCCCAGTAGTATGTGCTCACGATCCCTAGTCTATAATCCTTGTTGCAATCCATGCCCGGAGCTCTGACCACTCACGAGAGACCCACCCCAAATCCTTGTAACCATATGGGAATCACACCGAACTCAATGTGGTCCATGTTTCTCTCTCCCCCTCCTCCAAATCCCTCACATCTGTCCGTGGTTCTCTTCTTATGTCCCACCAGAAACCTTGGTGACAGTTTTGGACACCTTCCTCTCCCTAGTCCTCTATATACCATCTCTTATGAAGACACATCTTTTTTTTCTACCAGGCATTACTTAGTATTTAACTCTTTTCTTCTATCCTATTGTCACCATCTATTCTAGCCTGCATTGTTTTCAACTTAAATCCCTGCCCTAGGGTCTTCCTGGGGTCCCTAACTCTAGCTACTTCCCACTGAGAACCATCTGACATACTCCTGCTGGCCTACTTGTCCCCAGTCCCAACTTCCCTCATGTGTATCCTCTGTTTAAGAGTCTTCGGTAGTCCAGACTCTTCTGCTCCGCTTCATAATTAGACCCATTCTGACTCTCTAACCATTTTTCTTCAACACCCTCTGCTCAGTAAGATTTGTCTCCCCGCTGCTTTGCATTTCAGTATGGATTCCATGTCTTTCCTTCTTTGGTTACCTTTACCTGGCTCTTAGTTAAGTTCAGTGCTCTTCCACAAACATTTATTAAGCACCTGTTCTGTTCATAGCACAGCACACCTTTGCGGCTCCCAGTTCTTCTCCAGTGGTCTGATGCTCAGCCCAGGGCGCACTTGCCATTTTCATTCTGTGTCCATGCATCCCTGCTCCCCTCGCAGACTACACATTCCTTGAGGATGGCAATGACTGTGTCTTGTACTTCTGTGTATTCCCCACTGGGGCCCGCCATTAAGTCCAGATGCCCAGGCCACCTTTCCGGCCTCATTTCCCATCTCCATTCCCACCTGTTCTGTCTTCTATATATTAATGATAATGAAATCTACCTCACAAGGTTCTTTTGCAGATTAGAGATATTTTCTTCAGGCCGACTCTCAGTTAATTATTGCCGTGATTAACAAGATCTGTCTTATCCATCCTTCTCGTAGTTCCCGGTTTTTGGTGTGCAGACTCGAGCATTTGGAGTTAGAGAAAGTAACAAAAGGGATTTTATCACTACTAGACATAGAATTGCTTTTGCCTCTACATCCTGATTGGGACATTCCACACTCGACCCCATCTATGATGGAGGTTATTGCATTTTATTTTGCCTGTATATAAGGCAAGCATTTATTAAGTGCCTGCTGTTTGCCAGGTACTGTTCAAGGCTTGCCATTAGCAAATTTCAGTGGCCTTTTTTGTAGATGAGTCATTTCGGCTTCCTCATCTCAGACCCAGCCCTCCCTCCCTAAGAGGAAGTGCGGTATGGGAACTGCAATTCAAAGTTTTCACTGAGGGCTTGGTCTGGAGCCTTGGCCATGTAAAACTCACTTGCTCTCCACCCTCTCCCGTTCTCCTGAGGCTGCCAAGTGCCAGCTGGGGCCTTCTGTCTGCTGGCTGCCTGGGTTATTCAGTTTCAGAAAAATAATTTCTAATCCAAACTACAACTATTTGAAATTCATTCAAAGTGTAGCAGTAATTCATTCATTCAGTAAATTCAGTCAGTGAATAAATTCAATTCAGTAAGTGTTCGCTAAATTAAAGCAATCGCTCACCTGGACTGACTTAATCTCAAAATGCCTACATTGTATGGTTCCACAATGAGCTTTGTAGTATAAGCTGTGTTTTAAAAGATCACGATTCCCTTGTTTACTCCTATGTCAAATAATACAAAGTCTCATAATTCAAGTACACTTTTGAAACTAGATGACATGGCAGTGTGTGGTGAGTGCTAGAACTACCACCATACAAAAACAAAACAAAACAAATTAAATAACAACACACCTTGGCTAGAGAAACAACTTTTTGAAAAATCACTATGGGAACCTATTATCTAGATTACGCCAGTTTTAAGGCTGCTCTGAGTCTGTGTTCAATTGATATATGTGCGAAGCTGAAGCAAAGAGGCCAGAACGTCAGAAGTGACACATAAAACATTTACAGCCCTTGTCTGTATGTGTGTGCTCAGGGGGAGATTGATTTAGGCCAATATTTTTTACTTCGCCTGCACATTTTTGTTGGCGGGATTTCCCTGGTAAATATTGGTTTAAACCAAACACTGAAATCTTGAATCACGGTTAAACAGACACTGCATTATACTGTGTTAGACACTGCATTCGGAAGGGAGAAGCAGAGAAAGAGTAAGCACAGCTTATAGCTACCATCTTTCAAAGACAGAAAGGGAAAGTTAGAATTAACTGAAATTCTTCAGAGGTAGAGATGCCAAGAAAACCATTGCTGAAATACAGAATTCTGTGTTTCTACAGTCTGGAGTTTAGTTCAGTTAAGTGACGTAGTTTACAAACCTGGGGAAATGAGGGCAAGAACGGAAGTACTGCTAAATCAGGAGAAGTTGGCCAAAGGAAGCCAAGCTGGCTGTGCCATACAGGCTTGACTTCTTCTATATCCTCAATTTTTGTTCGCTGCTGTGTCAAGTTGGGTTGCCATGAAACTTGGGACCTGATTTTACATTTCGATGACTTCTAGTTAGAAGTTCTGAATCTGTCACAGAAAATGACCGCTTGTCTACCTGCAAACAAGTCTGCAAAAATCATACTATTAACCTTTCTTACCACACACACACATGCACAAACCCCACCCCAAGGGAGTTGCTTGACTTTATTCATTCTGTATCTACATTCACAACCAGAACTCCATAAATCACCTGGAGAGCCTCTAAGTCTCGGTCTATGTTCCTTCCTCCCACCCCCACCACACCTGCACTCCCCACATTCCCACCCATCTCATTTTGGACACAGCCCTGGGCTGCTCAGGTGTTTCTAAGAACGTCTTCAGGAGGACCAGCTGTTCTATCTCTGAAATCTATGATTATCTCTGTTTAATTAAGTCATTGCAGCCCGCATTTGGGGGTAGATGATGGTCAGATTTGAAAGAAGCAGGGACCCTGCTGAAATGAATGGTCAGCTTTACTGGAGACTGCCTGAGGGGAATACTGTTTTTATGTGGTTCCTTTGGTTTTGTTTGATTTTGTTCGGTCTCTCTTATCTTCTCTTTCTTTTCTTCCTTTTCTTTTCTTTCTTTTCTTTCTTGTCTTTCTTTTCTGTCTTGTCTTTCTTTCTTTTTCTTCCTTCCTTCTTTCTTCCTTTCCTCCCTTCCTCCCTACCTCCCCTCCTTCCTCCCTTTTCTAAAAAATGTTTTTCATCAAATCCCAGGAGAGTTTGAGGTGGCAGAACTTGTAGGAAAAAAAAAAAATCACTGAAAATGAAATACTCATCAAACCTGGCTGAGGATGGGGGTCATCTGGACCAATTTTTTTTCTTATGTTCAGTTAGCCACCGTATAGTACATCATTAGTTTTTGATGTAGTGTTCAAAGAAATCTAAACAGGACAAACTGCCAGAGGCCACCCTCGAGAGAGACTGTGTCAGTTCTTCAAGGTTTAGCCTGGGAATCACCCCCAGGAGACCAACATGGCGATCAAATAGCGACTTTAGATTCAGACTTGATTAAAAACTGAGTTCCAGCATGTATGTAGTATAACTTTGGGCAGACCTCAGTTTGCTCACCTATAAAATAGGAATAATAACTACTTAATGGGGTTGTTGCAAAAATTGAATGAGATAATATACAAAGTCTCTCAGATTAAAATAAAATGAAGCCCATCCGAATGTCTCCTTGGGATTTAGTAAACAGAGGCAGCCACGGAGGCATTCCTAATGGCACTGGAGGTAGAGTGCCTAAGTTTGAATTCTGACTCTACTAAATCTGTGACCCTGTGAAAGTTACTGAATTTCTATGTTTCTCGTCTGTAAAATAAAATGATCTATTATATATAAAATAATACTCAGGTCACAAAATTCTGATGAAGATAAAATTCGTTCATGAATGTAAAGTGCCTAGAAAGTGTGACTGGTACTCAGTGAATATTAACTATGATCATTATCATTATTACCATGCCTTTTAAGACAAGCATCTGTGGGGTTATGAATGTTGGGGTGTTCAAGTCCTGGCTACAGGCTATGACCTAAAACAGTGCTGTCCAACAGAAATAAAATGCAAGCCCCATAGATAGTTCTAAATTTTATACTAAACATATAAAAAGAAACAGATGCAATTAGATTTGATAATGTACTTTACTTAATAATATCTAAAATACTGTATTTCAACAGTAACCAAATATAAAAATTTATTGAGCTATTTTGCATCATTTTTTTCCACCCAAAGTCCATGAACTCCAGTGTGTATATTACCCATGCACACTGACTAGCCACATCATATCACATCAGACTCGCCAAGTCTTAGTGCTCGGTAGCCACACATGACTGGTAACTTCCATGTTGGACAAGGCAGAAATTCCAGATTCTAAAGCAAGTCCCTTTGCCTTGATGAGCCTCAGTGGTTTCATTTGTAAATATGTAGATGACTTTCATGGCTTTGTTTGCAGAAGAAAATGAGCAAACTTGAAAGTGCTTTTTCAACTAGAAAAGGCTTTATGGAGTAGGCTTTCTGCTCTCTGCAACTCTTGACTGTCAAATGCACTACCGTTCTCACATGGTGAAGTTCCCAAAGTCCTGTGATCTGAGACGTCACCCAGGAGAGCACCAGGTGAGTGGAGCTTTCCTACAGGTAGTTGAAAGAGATTTGGCTAATAATATCTTGAGAGGCAGGAAAATTTCTAGCCCTCTTTCATTCCCCACCTACCACGTTTATTCCTGACGGCAAAATCCTTTGCTTCTACGCTTCTACTCTCTATTCTTGAAATTCCTTTGACAACTCTCATTCTACAGGCAAAAATAAAGTTAAGGTATAAATGACACTTCCACTCCCTCTGATAACACCCCAGTTTGGGACCCCATTTCTTCTTAAGTCCTAACTTTTCCTGCAAGTAATAATCCCTGGTATTAATAATTTATCTAGTGCTTATTCTTTACTCTGTCCTATAATCTTTACAATTTACTGCTATCAGATCAATAATTCATTTTCATATAAGCATCATTGTAATAGCAAGAACATTGAACTTGGAGTCAGAAAGCCTTGATTCAATCTCTAGGTTCTGCATTTACCACTTATGGGATTTGGAATGAGACACTAAATCTCCCTGGACATCGGTCTCTTCCTCCATAAAATAGAGACAATAATACATCTCTCATAAGGTATGGTGAAGATTGAAAGAGAGTATACATATGAAAGAAATCTATAACTGCAAAGCATTGCACAACTGTAAAACAGTGTTAAGGTATTTATAAACCACTTCTGTGTGCCATTCTTCTGTTGAACAATTTTCAATAACTCTTCATTGCCTGACAAGTCAAGTCAGATACCTTAGTCTAGCATAAAAAGTTCTTCAAAATTGCCCTGATCACCCTACTTCTGCAAATTTATTCCACTCTACTCCCTTACTAAGACCGAGTGTTCTAACCAAATAGAACTGTTGTGTTTGATCACCCCAAACAGAACAAAATGGTGTGGCATGTTTCTACTTTCATACCTTTATTCATGCTGTTCATTGCCTTACCTCATTTTTTTCATCTCTCAAAATTCCATCCATTCTTCTTTACCTGGCCTCCAAATCTCTCTTGATCTCCCTTTCCCCTATGTCTTTAAGATATATCTCTGCTGCTTCTGAACTTTCTTGTATCTTTCTTATGACAGTTGTCAAAATATTTGGGATTCTAGTATTGCTTGATGTACAGAGACCTTCAGTAAGGTGCCTGAATATAGCTCCTCAGTGAGAGTCAAATAACAAGTTCTGCATGTGATTTTGCAGAAGTCTCCTTAAATGTCCCTCATATTAAAATTAGCCAGCCTTGGGGCGCCTGGGTGGCACAGCGGTTAAGCGTCTGCCTTCGGCTCAGGGCGTGATCCCGGCGTTATGGGATCGGAGCCCCACGTCAGGCTCCTCTGCTATGAGCCTGCCTCTTCCTCTCCCACTCCCTGCTTGTGTTCCCTCTCTCACTGGCTGTCTCTATCTCTGTCGAATAAATAAATAAATAAAATCTTTAAAAAAAAAAAAAAATTAGCCAGCCTAGCGGCACCTAGCTGATTCAGTTTGTAGAGCATGTGACTCTTGATCTCGGGGTCATGAGTTCAAGCACCATGTTGGGCTTGGAGCCTACTTAAAAAAAAAAAAAAAACACAACTTAACCAACCTAGAAATGTAATCAAGATATGAATCCAAAAGAAACGTAGAGCCCACTAATTATGGTAACTTTGAATAAATCAGCAAAAAAGAAGGTAGTTTATTTGATAACTAATAAAAAAGAGTACCAAGAACGAGAATTCCTGACATTGTTTTTCCAATACTGTTCATTAGCAGCGGCCCCATTCCTCTTGGTTAATTGAGATTCCATCTATTGATATGTTGGGCAAGTCAGCAGGGCAAACAATATTTTTTCAACTTCTACTAGACAATAGATGTTGTGCTGCATAAATGATCAGGCAAAAAGATACGTCCCCTTCTCTCAAGAAGGTTATCTAATGGGTGTGATAAACCAAGAGAAATAATTTAAATGAAATGTGGTCAGTCAGAAATAAAGGGAAGGGAGCTTAATCCAACTTTAAAATATTTAGGAAACTTTGTAAAGAGATAACTCTAGACTGAATCCTAAAAGAGAAGTAAAAATTAGCCAGCTGAATAAAGCTGGGAAGGGCACTTCAGATAGAGCAGAAAAAACTACAGTCGGCTTCAGCAGTGGAGTTGAGTATATCAGGCTTGAGGAAAGCAGCGTAATCGTCCAACTAACCCCTCCGCTCTGATTTCATGCTTGCACAGCAATCTTATGAATAGAAATTGGTCTCCCATGTCAAGGAATGTGGAATGACTAGATGACATGAAAAACTCCCCATAAATTATTACTGTCTGTAAATTGATTGCTTGGTCTCTTCTCAGTGTGCTCTTCTGAATTGCACTAATATAAACAGAATGAAGTCAAATCACACTGACAAAAATCACATTCAGGACCTGAAAAGCCAAAGTGACTGGGAGTTTTGGTCACCAGCCAAATACCACCCTCCTAGGGGCCATCTGATTTTGACTCCTGAGCATCTCAAGCCCATTTACCTGTCTCCATCTCCATTGCTCTGTAATTCTAGCCACACCAGCTCCTGCACAGGTTACTGCAATAAAATACATAATAATGCCACTAGCAACTGGCATGCAGACTTTACTAGGTGCTGGGTACTATGCTATGTGTTTTGATGTGGATACTTCTTTTACTCTGCATACAACCTGGTGGGAAAGATATACAATGCTGTGGGAAAGATGAGGAAATTAAGACTTAAAAGAAATGAAGTAACTTGTGGAGGTTCACACTGCTAATAAAACAAATGGTAGAGCCAGAAATCAAATTCCTATTTGTTTTCCTCCAGACCCTAGGCTTTTAAATGCAATTTAGCTGGCCTCCTTCCTACCTTCAAATTTATTCTCCAAATTGCAGGTAGAGTGATCTTTTTAAAATGCAAATTTGACTAGGCCACTCATTTAATAAAGCTCCAAAGAAGGCTTCCCATTACTTTCAGAACAAAGTCCAAAGTCCTCTCCATGGCCTTCCTTGGCTCTGTATGACCTGATCTAAACTTCTCGTACTAGCCTTTTTCTTTCTGTGTTCCTGCCACAGGTACTGCTCTCTGTTCCATGAGCATACCCTGCTATTATCCCTGCCTAGAATGCTGTCTTTTCTCTTTGTACCCAAGTCTTGTGGGTTTGTTTGTTTTTATAAGATTTTATTTATTTATTTATTTATTTATTTATTTATTTATTTATTTATGAGAGAGAGAGAGAGAGCGCACACTCCTGAGAGAGAGACACCGAGCTAGGGAGATGGGCAGAGGAAGGGACTCTCAAGCAGACTCCTTGTGTACGCAGGGCTCAGTCCCAGGACCCCGAGATCACAACCTGAGCCAAAACCAAGAGTCGGACATTCAACCCCAATTCTTATTCCTTTGAATCTCATAACCTTTCCTGAACTCTCTCTGTCACATCCCTGCTCCTCAAAGTTTTGGGTCCCTTGTTATCCCTGTGGCGAATTCCTAAGACAATCTACACTTCTTACTGGCTCCTTTCCCAATTTTAATTAAATAAGTTCTTGTTTAAGCGTTTATTTCTGCTAGAACATAGCCTTCAAATAAGCAAAAACAATGTCTATAAAATTTACCGCTGTATCCTTAGAGTTTCCTGCTGAGCCTAAGACATAAAAGGCACTCAAAAAATCTATTCATTAATATGGTGTGTATATATGTTGGTGTGTGTGTATATGTATGTATATATATATTTGTATGTATATAGGTATACATATATAATAGTGTATATATATAGTGTGTGTGTGTATATATTACATATACATATTTATCTATTACACAGTCATAAAAAAAGGATGAAATGCCATTTGCAGTGGCATCGATGGACCTAGAGGGTATTACGTTAAGTGAAATAAGTCAGACTGAGAAAGGCAAATACCATATGATTTCACTCATATGTGGGATCTAAAAGAACAAATGAATAAGCAAACAAACAAACCCAGAATCACACCCGTAAATTTAGGGAATAAAATGATGGTTGCAGGAGGTGGCGAGGAGGAGGGGCAAAATGAATGAAGGGGAGTGGGAGACACAGGCCTCCAGTCATGGAATGAATGTCACAGGAATAAAAGACACAGCATAGGGAATGTGATTGATGACGTGGTAACCGTGTTGTGTGCTGACAGCTGATAGCTGCATGTGTTGTGAGCATAGCATAACTTTTGGGAAGTTGAACCACTATGTTGTGCACCTGAAACTAATTGTGTGTCAGATATACTCAAAACATTTTTAAAAAATCGGCTCATTATTTATTGGGTCATATTCAACAAACAACAAATAATCAGTATTTCTCTGGTATTTATAATACACCAGCTACTGTCCTAAGCATTTTACATGTATTTACTAATTAAATACTCCAATCTATTATATAGTTACTGTCTTTTTCTCATTACATGGGTGAGGAAACTGAGACATAGAGAAGTTAAATAACTTCTTTAGTGTTAGTTAACTGTAAGTGGTGGTATTGGAATGTGAGCCCAGGAGTCTGGTTCTAGAGACTAAGCTTTTAACCACTATTGCATATTCTTCATAAATATTTCTTGCATAGAGTTAATGTATTAGAAAAATATTTGGATAGCAGCTTACCTCCATCTCTGATCACCTTCTTGTGTCACTGCGCTTTAACGCTAACACAGGTGGACAATGAAGTTCCTTGAGTACTCTTTCCCACCGATGGTGCCTGTTAATGCTTAGATGAGTACAGATGCCCCTCAGTAAGTAAATGACACAAAGACCTTCTGAAGAGCTGGTTTCTGTAAGGGGAAGGACATTGGAAGAGGGGTAGGTGGGACAGGAGGGAATAGAGCTTGAAGCTGGCACATCAAAACCATAGTTTTACCCTGTCTAAGCCCACCTGGGTGAAAGAAAAAGTTGGACCATTTGTTTATAACAGGCCCCATTGTTTAGTAAAAATTACCATGGAATTTAGAATCAGAGAAGTTAGGTTCTCTCCCTCCGTGCTGACTGTCCCCTTTCCCTCTCCCTCCCTCCTTCCTCTCAATCTCTCATCTCTCTGTCTCTCTCTCTCTCTCATTGGATGACTTTGAGCAAATTATTAAACACCAACAAGCCCCAATTTCTCACATGCATAGTGGAAAATGTTCAATAATAATGCATAATAATAGTTTCTTTTTCATGAGATTTTTTTTTTTCAGAGAAAAAACTAAGATTTGCAAGTGAAGGTACTTGGTAAACTGTCAAGTTGTAGGTACAAAAGCTAGTTGTGATTGGAGGTTTTTTTAACTTGCAGTCTTAAAGGAGTTTGCTAAAGAAATCTGCATCAAAATGACCTACTTTTCACTGTTATTTCTCTTAAGGGCAGTGAACCTCTTCTTCTGTGAATCCACCCACAGTGAAATCCCTGTCATATGCAATTGCAGAGTTCCATATTTGTAAAGACACATTGGCAAAGTCCTGCCTAGAGAAAGGCCACATAGGGCTTACAGACTGCCTTTGGAAGAACTGTGTTACAGAATGTATAAATGTCCTCCAGTTTCTGTGATTTGTTCTAGGAATGTTTTACTCAAGGTTAAACAACGCGCCCTCTTGAAATGTTGCACTCTAACACAGGTACATATCATTTACCAGACATTCATCAGAAGAAAAGAAATACCTTTGGACATAAGAACTTACAATGAAAAGAAAACTGCTAATGTAAGAGGAAAAAATCATAACCAAGACCACTAAATAAATAGGCCAATAGCTGCAACTTAACACCTTGAAATAAAGAGAGGCTGATTTCCATATGTATGAAACTGTTTTGCATTTTAACAAATACTTATTGCACTGTGAGGAGCAACAGAGGAATGAAATAAGCCTGCTAACTTCAAGGCACAAAGAACCTAGAGAGGACATCTACAGGGTTAGAAGCTTGTGGCTAAAGCTAGAGTCATAAGCTGAATACAGAGAATCCAATTAATACACACTTCTCACTTCCAAGGATGAGAAGAGTGGTTTCTTAGTTTTCCTGATGAAGGACTTCTTTAATATTTTTTTTCCTCCTGTGGAGTCCTTGCTTTAGAAGTTTTGTCTACAAAAACAAAAACTGTATTTAAGGGGAATAATTAGTCTATCAAATTAAATTTTTAAGCTGTTTTATAAAGGCCTATTTAATGCTATTTCAGTTATTATGATATTCACAAATTAAGAGCTAGGGAAGGTCTTGGGATACTTTCCTTTCAATGTCAAGGGTTTGCTTTATTTTGAGGTTAAAAGTGTGGATTTTGCTGTGACTCTGTGTTCTGTGCTCTGCTCTCACAGAGCACTCCCGGTCATGTGGGGGAAAGCTCCATGCTGGTTTGTCCCCGTATCCATGTGCCACTGGGCCATTGCGTAAGGTCATGGTGTAGTTTGGATACTGATCAAAGGTACTCAGCCAGGGGATGGGGAGAGCTGAAATTCAGCCCATGCGTCACTTCCCAAGCTTTCTGCCCGAGGGCTATGTCTGCCAAGAGAGGGCACATTTTTTTAATTTTCACCAAGGCAATGTATACATTTGGGACAGGGGGCAGTGGTGTGGAGGAAGCTGCTAAGGCCCCCAGTTGCACAGACAGACCATTTTGGAGAATGGGAAAGGCGTTTCTTATTTCAGTGCAATGAACCACGTCTTGTTCGTTGCTGTAACACCCAGCCCCTTGCATGAGGCGTGGCATATACCAAATACTCAGTGTATTTTTGTGGAATTAATAAATGAACAAACAGCTGCCTTAAATAGTTCTCTACATCTGAAGGTCCACTGATCTGGTGTATCAGTCAGGGTTTGGTGAAAGCAGAATGATCTATCAGGCCAGGTCTGTATTTTAGAAGTGAACACCAACAAACTCTCATCTAACCAAGAGTCAGGTCTGTCTGAGGTCAGACAGTGGGAGGGACACTTTGGGATTTCATGGCCACTTACACATGCTCCTCTCCCTAGGACCAGCCCAAAACTCCACCCAAATATGTGGCAATCTCCCTTCAGGAAAGTGACCAGGAACGAGGAGAGGGGTGGGGATCGGGGTGGGGGGGCAACAAAATTCCGACATGTGCCAGCGCTGGACCAAACCCTTGGCATAGGTTGCTTCCCTTCATTCTCACAGCTGTTTATGCCATCTTCCTGTTTTACAGGTAGAGACACAGAGGTATAGTCAGGAGACTCACCTCGTCTAAGGTTACACTGCTAGTAAGTGAATGGCACCATCAGGATTTATAAACGTCTGGGTCAGACTCCCATGTGTGCCACTGAATTTTGAGTTAGTAGAAGCATCCTGGTCTGTGTGATATGAACTTAACATATTTGGGGGAACTGTTTTTCAACTGTGTTAGATTTATTCAAATTCTGTTCATACCCATTGCTGTAGTTCAACAAAAGGAAAGGAAATGTGTGTTTATTTTAGAAATCCTGTCCTGTGTTTTTTAAAGTGGGCTTCCCTAGATGGGACTATCTGTTGAAAGCATCCATGGAAAATCAGAGAGATGGAGAACAGTGCACAAATCACAAGAGTTAGGAGTCAGTGAATTTTCATGGAATGAACACACTCTTGTAACCAGTAGTCAGAGCAAAGAACGGACCCTTACCAGCCCTATAGAAGCCCCCCCTTAAGTCCCGTCCAGTCACTAGCCCTCCACAGTAACTAGCATCTCGACTTCTGATTTCATAGATTCGTTTTTTCCCTCTTTTGAACTTTATCTAAATGAATCCCATTTTTGTGTCCTTTGCAATATCTGGTTTCTTTTGCTGGGCATTTACATTTATTCGATTCAGCCCTGTTGTTGCATGTGGCACTTGTTCTGATTGATTTAACGACTACATAACCTTGCAAATAGCTACCACCTTTGCTACTGGGAAGAGTTTGATTATGTGAGGCAGCTAAGTAAGAGGTTCTTTACATTTCTTTTCTATGTGCTGTCTTTGGGTAGAAAGTGGAATGACTTGATGGCTATGTTTCTGATACATATGGAGCTATCTTAAATTTGCATTTAGAATGATCCGATCCCTTCTATCAGGAATCTAGAATAGTAAAACAGGTAAAAACTGAGAGTGGAATGGTACTTACCAAGTCTTGGGGGAAAGGGGATGGGGAAGGTGTTGGTCAAAAGGTACATAGTTTCAGATATGAAAGTGAGTAAGTCCTGAAGATTATAGCATGGTGCATAGAGTTAACAATCATGTATCATATACTTAAACATTGGTTAAGATGGTAGATCCTATGTTAAATACCCTCATAATACACACATGCACACCCACAGACACACACACAGAGGGAGGGAGAAAGCTTTTAGAGGTGATGGTTAAGTACATGACATTGTTCGTAGTGGTGGCCTCACAGGTGTATGCTTATCTTCAAACTCATCAAGATGTACACATTAAGCATGCACAGCTCTTTTGTATGTCAATCATGCCTCAGTAAAAAATTGCATTGAGATATCATTTGTAGAAAATTTATATTGGGGCTATAATGTGATGCTCTCACTGGCTAAATTCTCATCTGCATTAAGAGTTATGATACTTAAGGTTTCAAAGTTTAAGTGATATAGGTGTGTAAATGGGCTCTGTCTCCACTTTTCCCAGAGATCAGTGGGATAATAACACTTCCCTGCACTGAGTGTGGGACCAACTCTTAGCGTACCTGAGGTCTGTTGCTACCTGGGCCACTAACTTCATTCCTGCTAAAATCTGTTTCCATGTTTTCCAGCTATGAGAAGCTAGCTGTTTGTGGCGGGCTGAGATTTCTTATTACACTTTCCTTTCCCATCTCTGGGTCTGTCCTTTCCCACACCTCTCTCTCTCTCTCTCTCTCTCTCTCTCTCTCCACACACACACACACACACACACACACACACACACACACACACGTACATACACTGCTACCTGATTTGTATGGAAAAAAACCTGGGGAAATTGGAATGTGGGCTAACTATTAGCTGAATTGGAAAATTATTAAAACAGAAAAGGGGACATCATTGACTGAAAAAAAAAGGGTGTAACTCATTAGTTTATGTAGTATGATCTCCACGCACATACAGGACCAGAGATGCACATTCACGAACAGATATGCACATTAATAATGGTGATCTTAATAAAAATGTGACATTTTTGTCATTTCAAATTTTTGCTTCTCTGTAATTTTCTCTAATGTACCTATATCCCACCTGTACCAACGCATGTGATATTTACAAAATGTGCACAGTACTTGAAAGTTGACAGTCTGGTTTTGTGTGCATTCTCTTCTTTTACCTTCCCTGTGAGAACATGGTAAGTCTTCTTCTTAACCCTCATTTTCCAGATAAAAGAAATTTAGTCTCAACACACTTAGGTTACATGCCTTAGGTCAGCCACTGAAGCAAGATGAAGGGTCAGAACCGCACCAGGTCTTCTGAGTAAATACTGCACAGCTTCCCTGCACTACTGACTGCGTTAGATACAGCAGAAAAAGGAAGAGACTCAAGAACGTGACAACATTTAAGAAAGCAGTTACACAATTTTAAGTAGAAAATACCCAAGGGTAAGACGCCACTTTAAATCAGCATTTTCATGGATTCGTGCATTTTTAGTGTGAAGCTGAATCCTTTAGTTCATGGACCAAGATATGGTCTTGCCAGGAATCTTGCTCTAGTAATTTAACCTCTGACTTCTTGGCTTATGCCTTAAGGTGAATTGGAGATAATCATACCTCTTCAGTGGCTATCACAGACATGTTGCAAGGATAAATGAGTAGTATGCTTGGAGCTCCTTTGAGAAGAGGGCTTTATGAATGTCACATATTATTACCAGATTAATATTAACTATAATTATTTATCCATTCTCTCTTCCTGTTTCTCAGGGTCAAATACAATACCTGCCAGTCCTACAAGAGGAAGTAAATCTCCCTTTGCCACTCTTATTAGAGGGAAGGACAAATAGGAGGTTGGTTCTCCTTTTCCCTCTGGAAATTTGTGACAAATAGGGTCAACCCTATGACCATACATGGTCTCTTCATCTGCTCTTATCCCCTTGAGACTTGCTCCTGGTGGTATTAAGCATCGTTCCTTCTCAGAGCCGTTTTGGCATGACCAGCTTCGTGGGCATGCGACCCGCACAGGATGCATAGAACCCCACGTCCAGCGGGGCCCCATCGCTGCTGTCTTGAAACGTAATAATTTTATCTTTGATCTTGTGTTTGGAAGTGAAGTCTGAGGGGAAAATAGAGTATACTCCAGTGGCTTGGAGCCTTGGCTCATATGCTGTCCCACCTTTTTTTGGCTAACTTGTCTGCCCCCCGGACATGTTCTCAGGCACCCATTTCCCTGATCCCTGGCACCCCAAAACTCATCCAGTGTCCCTTATCCTTGCCATCCATTCCCAGAGGGGCCCTGGGTGCAGGTGCAGAGAGGGCCTGAGTTGGGCATGTGTGCCTTGCAAAGTCTCAGGTGGGGCATGGTAGCAGCCATCCCTGGCCTGGGCTGGCCTGGCTGTACCATGGTAGACGAGGCTGTGTCTTGGTGGGAGTGAGCCTCTTGTCCAGCCCTGACCTAGGTATCTAGTATGTCCCAATGCAGAGCTTGTGGCCTCCTTAGGAGCCAGCTATCTGCTGTGGAGTGAGGCATCAGTACTGTGGGGAAGGGATATGTCCGACTTCCCCAGAGCCTGCCCCTGGCTGGGGCACAGCACATCAGTCTGGCAGCTGGTGGATAGGGGTACCCCAGGAGCTTGTGAACTGTGTATTACCCTAAGTCACCAGATACAGGGCTTGGGGTCCTGTGAGGGTCTTCACTCTCCTCATGGTATCCTTATGCCTGAGGGAGCACAATACCAGAGAGTAAATAAAACACACCATGCCATTCATTGACTGTGCTAAATGTGCCATGATAATGTAAGATGTCAACAATAGGGAAACCTAAATGTGGGTTATCTGGGAACTCTCTATATTAGCTTTGCAACTTTTCTGTAAATCTGGAGTTACTCTAAAATAAAAAATTTATTTAAACAAAAAACAAAAAAACACCACTATGACAGGTTGAGAGAGACTCCAGAAGAAAGAAAAAAAGCTTCATATTTTACTGCCTTCCACAGCACTTTTCCTGCTGTTTGAATAAGGGCCCCCCCATTTTCATTTTGCACTGAACCCTGCAAATTATGTAGCTGATTGTGCCTGTAAAACCCTTCATGAAGAACACAAGTCCTCTATCTCCCTTCCTATTTGTCCCTACTCCCAAAGGCCAGGCCCCTGGGGTACTTTGATTACCACCAATAGTTATGCTCCTATGTATTGATCATCTACTGAGAACTGGCTACCATACCAGAAGCTTTATATACTTTATCTCTAATCCCTTTATAACTTTATGAGGTAAGTATTCTTACCCTTATTTTAAGATGCAGGAAATTGAGATCCGGGATCACACAGTAAACAGTAGAAGAGAAACTCAAAATGCGTGAGTCTCACTCCAAAGCTCGTGCTCTCTCCGTAGTACTACAGATGGCCATTCAGCCTCTAGATAGCCAAGTATTTGCAGGCTGCTTGGGCAGGCCCTTTGGTCACCATTCCTCTGTGTATGTACTGAGTATCCGGTAGGCACCCAATGTGGCTCTGGTGCTGGAGCCAGGAAGGTAGAGTGTGGAGGCCAGTCCTGAGCAGCGCCGGTCCTTTCCTTTGACTGTACCCAGAAGTAGCAAGGGTATGATTTCCCTACACTCAGCCCGCTGACATTGTGCCTCCAGCCTTAGTTACTGGGATGAGAAGGGTCTAAAATGGGACACGAAGTCTTGACTATAAATTAAGAATCTGAAAAGGAACAAATCCTCAATAACTTCAACCCAAAGTTCAGAAAACTTTCACTTAAAAAATGTAGCTGACCACAATAAGAAAGGGCAGCAGAGTAAGGGCCTGTCACATCCACTGGCCGGCCACTGGTATGTCACTACTATTCCAATGTTAGGAGTTCACCTGGGCTTATTCTGGGTCATAGACCATGAATGAGCTATGCAGGTAACCCTTCATCGGTGGACCTTTGAAAAGTCCTCCTTCTTCCTAGTACTTCTGCGGCTATAATTATTATATTTCCTTTGTCAACCCTGAGTGGAAATTGGATCCCTTTTTTTCCCTCTCCGTGAAGGAGAAATGGGATAGATCATCTTACAGTCATTTTGCATATTGTCCCATTCAAAAGGCCCAGAGCATCCTAGGTAATAGGTTGCGATGCGGAAGAAACCAAGGTAGTAAAGCCCAAGTCACTGGGAAGTGGTTGGACTTTTCCTTTGATGAGAGGCTGCGAATGGGACGGGGAGTTCTGGCACTTCAGGAAAAGCTGCTTCCTTGGCAGAAGTGCTCCTCTGGAAGGAACTAGAGACAAAGGGGTGTTTTGGACACACTAGAGAGTAAGTGCCAAGATTCTGCACGTTGAAGCAGCCCAGCAAGACTGAAGAGGAAAGGAGAGAAGCTATGTGTAAGTCTGGCTTGAAATGAGTTTTACTGAAAACACCTCAATTCTTGTCTGCATATTTTTGAGGAGTGTGAAAAAAATGGAGGAAGCCACCTCCAGTGGTTTTGTGGCTTTTTAAGTATGACATACAGGATATTGAGTTTTAACCCCACATTATCCTGAGGTGTATGCATATTTGAGGGGTAAATAAAATATCTATTCTAAATGTGCATCTGTGGACAAGCGATCCCCGTCCCTTGGGGTCTCTACTTTTCTGCTTCAAGTGTGAGTGTCACACACGCAAAATGTCAAATAATAATAAAAGGGTATGTGGTCTCCCTCGGATTTCTGCATGAACATAGGAAAAATGTATTCTAAATTTGACAGGAATGTATGTGGCCTTCTCTAGAATAGAATTCCATACAAGACCTTTGGTTTTATTAGTGCCTACTGTGAGCTTGTATTCCAGAAAGCTTGAGAGAATTAATGAACGTTGTTCCCCTCAAAATCAGGCACGGATGCAGGAGAGTCTGACTGGCTTTTATCACTGTCTATAGCATCATTCATTCATCCAGCATTTATAAAGTTAATTCAGTGTTTATTAACATCGAGTTCCTAAGTCTTGAGTATTAGACTCACAAACGTTTGGGTACGGAAGGACATGCTGTGACCATTCAGAAAGAGCTTTATTGACCAGCAAAAAACATGATCTTAAAAACAGTGTTTTTTGAATGGACCACTAAGAAATATTTCCAGAAAGTCTTGAGTCCCACAACCACAAATCAGAGCCCGTGGCTTTAATCGAAGTGAAAATCTGAGGTGTTCACATCTGGCTCCACCTGAAAGTCCGGTTCAGAATTTCCCTGTGATCCTGGCAGTTGCAGAAGAGAAGTTTTAGCTTTGTTTAGTATAACAAGAGCTGCAGACTGGGGGCCAATAAACGTGTTCCTATAAAACTCCAGTTTCTCTTAGACCCACGTCTTATCAGGGAAACCTCATTTTGCCTTTACTTAAAGGAGGGATTCAGAAGAGGGGAGGAGTAGTCAACACCTCTTGCTTGTGTGGGTCAGTGTTTGCTGAGTTAAAAGTTACTCCAACATGTACACGTTCCCCGGAATGAATGACTGCCTAGCCTTCCAACGTAACCGTCCGTCCCCCGCCGCCCCTCCAAGCTTTCGACTGTGTGTTTCATTTAGAAGAAAAGCAAAATGAGAAAATGCTTTCCTCATTTCTCCTCCAGACTGCAAACACTCAGAAATGACATCACGCACCCTAAAGAGCCTCAGGATGACTAAGGCAGAGAGAGCCTGAGAAAACTCACTGCTTCTGCCTTTAGTTTTAGGACACATGTATGCAGATGAGCTTCTAAGAGATGGTTCCCCGCCTCCTTGCTCAGAGGAAGTTTCTTGGTAGATCGCGGACACCTCATCGCCGCGGGGTGGGGGGGGCTAGGAGGGGTGGTGGTGAAAACTTGGCACCCACCGTCCCAAGCAGAGCACCGCGGTGATTTGTTCTCCTGGTGGAGAGAGCTGGAAGGAAGGAGTCGGCGCGCAAATAATGAAGGAGCACGGGGCCACCTTCAGTAGCTCCGGAATCAGCGGCGGCAGCGGGGGCTCGGCTATGGACAGCCTGCAGCCGCTCCAGCCTAACTACATGCCTGTGTGTTTGTTTGCAGAAGAATCTTATCAAAAATTAGCAATGGAGACGCTGGAGGAATTGGACTGGTGCTTAGACCAGCTAGAGACCATCCAGACCTACCGCTCTGTTAGTGAGATGGCTTCGAACAAGGTAAGAGATGACCCTGTTCATTAAAGCTCCCCCCGCTCCCCTGGGCTCCCCTGGCCTCTGGCTGCGGCGGAGGGGCACCCGAGGACGCCGGCGGTCGGAATGAGTTTGCTGAGCTGCCTCAGAAGATTCTGTCCCCAAGTGCCACACTTTGCTTGTATCTGGATGCTACAGCAAAAGTTAAATAACCCTCAGTATGGTTTAATTCTCAGAAACCAAACTTCGTTGTTATTGATGTAGTTTGGGAATATGTTTAAGGGGAGAGGTGCTTATAAATCTTATTCATGTACAAATGAAAATCCTTTTTTAAAAAACAATTATCAGGAAGATAAAATCTGAATGAATTCATAGGGTAAAATGGATAAATCCCCATTGCACTGCATTCAGGTGTTAGACGTGTTTTTTTGAACAAGAAAATAACAGTGCTCTCCATATATCAGTGGAGAGAATGGGCTGCTCTGAAGTTTTATGAATTCTGAAATTCTTCGCAGAGGGACATTCTGGGATTTTCTAACATTTCTTTTGTGATGCTGGCATGACCTAAAATAGAAAGAAAGAAAGAAAGAAAGAAAGAAAGAAAGAAAGAAAGAAAGAAAATACTTTATCTCCATAAAAGAAAGTTATTTTCTAAAAGTTCACTGCTTTTCAAAGTAGAATAATTTGAAATTAAGTTCCACCCGTACTGCAAAGAAATAATTTTGTTTACAATCCCCAGACAAAACTTAGTGTGGAAGAGTTTTAATTATCTATCATTATATCATTTGTTTAATTAACGCCTGGATTTAGAGTGCTAATTTATGTAGTGAGAGTTGTTGCTTTTCATTTGTTTTTCCCCCCTCGGAGAATGTTAACTTTATAAATATATATATGATGTGCGTGCATATATGTATATACGTGCTGCTTTGTTTTTAATGGAAAACCTTACCACTGTACCCTTTTAAGTACACATTTTAAGAATCCTCAGTCATCCTAGCCTGAGGTATTGTCTTACTGTCTTATGGTTCTGAGGCCGGGAAAAGATTTTGCTCCACACCTGCCAACATGCCCTTTCCAGCACGAGGTTCACTAGGGAATGTGTGTGCCTTCTCCCTCTTTCCTGGGGTTAAAAGTATCACCTTCCTATCAAGGCTTACTGGCTCTTGCTGAAAGGATCCAAGAAGAGGGAGCATTGTGTCCTTAGGTCTTGAAGGGGGCTAGGGGTGGGGGGATAGGCTCTTCTAATCTACTTATTGGTTAATGAAAGGGCAAAAAATGATTTAAGTCTCTTTCTCAAATTTTAGTTTAGATTCAAGTTGGAAAAAAGAAGCAAAGTTTTGAGATTTAACTCTTTGCTGACTTTTTTCTGAAGTTCTTAATTGGAAGCCAAATTCTGGGATTTTCCAGGCTGTGGTAAATCTCAACCAACTGCTTCCCCATGAGGAGGGCTTAAGTGCGTAACTTCTCCAAACCACACTGGGTTCCGAGTAGAAAGGTTTTCACACATGCTTTAGCCTACTTAGGAGCATTCGCAGATCCTCTGTTTCCCGCGTGTTGTGAGCACTGATACCCATGTGAGATGCAGACCCAATATCTAAGGGTAGTTTTTCCGTAGGTTTCGCCATAAAAGACATGCTGAACTTCCTTCTTGAGTTGCTAAAATAAAGGAGCCAACTAACTCCAGGGGAGAAAAAGAATACTCACTGAGAAACTGCAAATTGTCATGATTTTTCATTTTGAGTGTTGATGCCTTATAGATTCTAACCAGGTTTGTGGCCGGAGTACTGAAATTATACATCGTCTGTTTTGCAAATTTACTTTAAAAACTTCTCGTGTTCAGTGTAATGGTCAATCAGGCTCTGAGACCAAGGACTGTGTAGGTCCTGGTGAGAATTCCAATCACTTCAGGCTTCCGCTCCTCCTTTATGGTGTCCTGTGCAGGAAGCAATGAAAGTTGAATAGAGCTAACCCTAAAGAAAGGGCTAAACCTTAATGCTGACACAGTTAGCTTAAGTAGAAGGCATGCCCCTATTTTCTACATCTACAGTGGAAAGGTTGTAGGGCGAAGCAATTATCCAGTGGATGAATAGTGCTCAACTGACAGCGAAAGTCAATTTCATTTGTAAAAAGATCTTTTTCTTTTTTTACTTAGCAACCATGTCCCCCCCCATCTTGATTATGCAGATAATTGTCTCAGGTAACGCTTAATCTGTGGCACATATGACATAATATAATGAGAGTATTTTTGTGGCCACCAAAAAGAAATGGATCTATGTCAGCTACATTTGATTTGTAATAAAAATAAAGTCCCACATTTAATTTCAAATGTTGTTGAAATTATTTGAACATTCCATCCAAGTCACTGTTTAGAAATGTCGTCGCCATTATCATCATCATCACTATGTAGTTGTATCTGCTCAGCTTTTGCTTCCCCTCACTGAACAAAACAGCCATGGCAGATCTCTGACTTACAGACTTGGAAGTGAGTCTGAAGATGTTCTATACAGGAAGTATGTGAAAAGCGTGGGCTCTGGAGTCAAAAGATCATGCTTCAAATCCTATCTCTAGCATTTACTAGCTACTTGACCTCAGCTAACTTACATGACTGTTCTAAGACTTGATTTACTCATCTGGAATACAGGGAGAAAAATGGTACCTACCTTACTGGGTCGCCGTGAAGATTAAATGAGATAATGCATCTGAAACACTCCACAAGGCACCTGCTGGGTAGTAAAGATTCAATAAATGATGACTTTGTAATAGCATCCGCTACATCTTTGCAAAAATATATGCCCTTAGGTTTGATCGGCTAAGTGATTTACTGAGTTTTTACCTACTCAGCAGTGGTGATGGGAAAGCCAGTGCTTTACGTGGGGGGTGTTTGGGGACTCGTGAATGGTAGAGAGTTGACTGTGCCCAGTGGAGGAAAAGCAAGCAGTCTTTCATATTTACCCCACCTGGGTAGGGTTGTGTGTTTGTTGTTTTTCTCAGTCCTTTTATATTTTGAAGAAAATTGTGAGTCAAAGATTATAACTGGTTTTCCCAAGTATGTTTCAGAGCCTGAGAGATAAGGAACTGTTTTTGTGACCTATAGAAACATAGTCTCCTCCTTGGCCCCAATTTCCCTCATCTCTGAATGCTGGCCACAGGCCAGGTGGAATTCCAGGATTACAGAGAAAGATGTAGCCAGGTGGGTGAATATAGTAGGTTATTTTTCCCCAAGAATTACAAGACGAAATAAGTTCAGCAGTTTTATGAGGCAATGACACTGTTTTGCAAGATGAAAAAGATTCGAGTGAGTCTTCTGCCAGCAGTCCAAGTTCAGTTAGACGTGTTAGAACTGTTTTCTGTAACGACAGATTGGCTTCTTAGACTTGTTCATTAATTTTTGTTTCAACTTTTATCGCCTCCCGAATTAGAATTGTCTTACACTTCAGCGAAGTGCATCAGAGCATGAGTTCCTCGGTGGCAAAACAGTCAGATGTTTTCAAAACAGGATGCTTTGGCTCTGCGTTATAAAAAGAGGAACGGAAAGAGAAACAGTATAGCAAGGAAGAAAGCAAATAGCCTCAGCAGGGTCCCCAGCCCAACAACGGCATAAACACTGACCTATCTTCCTGACCTTCACTGTGGCTCAGTTCCTGACCTCGTGTCACCAAAGCCAACCGACGTCATTGGAGGAGGATAGGAGGAATGGCGCAGCTGCTGTGCGGGTGACTAGAATTTCCTGTCTCCTTCCTGACAGACTCAGTCAGAAAAGTACAGAGTTGCAACAACAGTGACTGAGGAAGGACCAACACAGGCACAAAACAGTCCTAGTGAGGCGTAGTTGTGACTGACAAGGACAGGGAGCTTTTACTGAGAAACACAGTCTCTCGCCTCAACTTTTCAGGTGAAAGTGTCAAAGGGGTCATTTGTACCCAGCATGTGGAAGGTTTTCAAAAGAAGAACAGGCTGTGGTATGCAGCAAGGAGCTATGTTCAAGCAACTTGTCACTATCCTGACTTCCCCACCAACAATCTCCATTCTCCTGTTCTTTCTTGACTAGCTTTGCCCTGGGGCTGTTTTATGTAGAGGACAAAGGTTTGGGGCCCTATCTGTGAAAATGGATGTTTCAGTTGTTGAAAAGAGCAGTCCTGCATAATATCAGTAGTCTCTTTAGAATGAAGCCTCAGGACGTAGCACTTCAGTCCATGTTTGCGAAGGAAATCTGTAAGATAAGAGCGGGAGATAGAAGGTCCTTTTGCTTTGAAGGTACCATGGAGTCAGCTGCAGATACCATCACAGGGGAAGTGAGTCCTTCTGGCTACACAGGTTTATTTTTCCGGTTCTTCAGGTGTGTCTGTACCGGTGTATTGAAAGTAAAGTCAAATAATTGCCTGTGCTCGTGGGTGGGAAGGAATAAACTCATATAATTCTACCAGCCTGGAGCCACTTGGGACTCAAGCTGCTTGATACTGGAATGTGACCATGATAGGCTGTTTGCCCTGCACTTGGGTGAGTCATTTTCTATCTAACTGAATAATCAATAAGTATGGGAAATGTCAGATTCAGCAGAACCAAAAAAGAAATAGATCTTCTTGGCCAACAGATTTATCTCAGAGCTATGCCAGGAAGATGATAGGCAGGTGACCAATCATTGGAGGGGATTACTTCTACTTTTGCCCCAAATTATATGATACGACTAGAGCATTCCCACCCTGAGGGCAAGAGGGTCCTTTTCCAGGACGCTTTGCTTTAAGAGAGCCCTATCCTGGTCTTCCTCCAGCTGCTCTCTGCTCCAGGAGGTGGGGAGCCGGTGGGCCCCAGGAGCAGCTGTGGTGCCTGCTCCAGACCAGACTGCATCCACTGGACCCCCTACATTCTCTGCCCAGTGGTTCTGAACCCTGTTCCAGGGCCTGTATAGGCCACTTTCCTGGATGTGCTGCAGGAATTTACACCCTTAGGCCCCCAAAGCAGCCAAGAGGCAGAAGTTGGGCTTGGAAGAAGTATGTGAGAGGAGCTTGGACAGGCAGCTGGTGGCAGAAGGTGTACGAAGGCCTGCCCATGAGTTCCTTGAGGAAGAAATGAGACAGGGCACAGTCCCAGAGCTAGGTCCCCATGCACTGCCATAACCAAGGAATTCGAGAATTCATATTTCATGCTGGCCTTCCAAGCTGCTAGGGAGGGACGTCTGTTGAGGCAGGAGTATTGGAGGCAGCTCGATTCAGATCTTTATTCAGACGTATGTATGTGGCCCCACATGTGTTAGAGGTGAGCTGGATTCAAGGGAAGAATAGGAAGAAAATCAGTTCTGACAGCCTGGTGGGGCACTTGAACATTTTCGATCCAACTTTTCTCTCTTTACCCTCAGATTTATATAGAACTGGAGGCAGCAAAGGGAAAAGAGCCTAGGTAGAAGACATGAGTTTGAAGTCTAGCTCTGCTTCCATTTAGAAATATTATCTTAAACAGTTAATTCATTTGGAATCTTTGCCTTTCTTTATCCACAAAACAAAATAGTTGGAGAAGACTGTGTCCATGGTCTCCTGCAGCTCTTGCATTTATTGTTGAGACAGTAAGAGTCGACAGCCAGACTACTTTACAGGTGTCTAGTATCTGTGCAGACATGGTGCTAAGCTACATTCTGTCATTATTACTCCCAGCAACCCTTGGAAATACATACTGTTATTATCTCCATTTTATAGTAAAATGAGGTTTAAAGAGTTGAATTACATTGCTTAAGGTAAAGAAGAGAACAGGATTCACACCCAGGGCCATCTGACTCACCATCAGTGATCCCAGTGGGACAGATAAATCTAGAGAGGTATTTAATAACTCTTACAAGGGAATTTTTCATTTCTGGGAGGTCTTATTCTTCTAACTCTGGCCGTCATTGCTTGTTTAGGTCTGGTTCAGAATCGTAATCTGCAATTACCATATTCTGGACCTCTAGGCCAGCCATTAATAACCTTAAACTCAGTTGTCCCAGCTGGGAAGCAGTGTCTGTTAACAGATAAGAGGGAGGAGAATAACCATAGCTATAGAAGATGGTTGTAAAGCACTCATCAAAATGTAAATAACTATTAAACTAATCTGCTGCTTCTAGTGGACCCCTTTGCTAAATTCAAGATCTATTTGTTCCCCCAAATTCTCTAACATGGCCTAAGAGAAGACAGTGAAGTTTTGTTTAAAAGACAACCAACCCCCCCAATTCCCTTCTTACCTCCCTTCCCAACATAAAAAGAAAATGGAGAGAGGCTATTCTTTTTCTGAAAATTATCATCCAAAAAGATGGAGTGATTTCATCATATATTACATCCTTTCTAATACATACCCCAAGACCATGAAACAGAGGAGCAATGCTTCAGTAGCAATAATTAATACAGGGAAATTTCCTAGAGGTAAGATACAGACTGTCTGCATTAGACTTTGTCTTCCAACAAAGAAGAAAGAGAGGATTAAGCTGTTTATCTGGCATTATTTCAGTTACTCTTTTTTTTTTTTTTTTTTTAGATTTTATTTATTTATTTGACAGAGATAGAGACAGCCAGTGAGAGAGGGAACACAAGCAGGGGGAGTGGGAGAGGAAGAAGCAGGCTCATAGCAGAGGAGCCTGATGTGGGGCGATCCCACAACGCCGGGATCACGCCCTGAGCCGAAGGTAGACGCTTAACCGCTGTGCCACCCAGGCGCCCCTCAGTTACTCTTTCTATGATAAAATAAGTTGCATTATTGAGAGTGTAATTGCATGTTCTAAGTTCTGCTCTTTGAAAACTTAACAAATCAAAGATTTTGGGGTGCCTGGGTGGCACAGCGGTTGAGCGTCTGCCTTCGGCTCAGGGCGTGATCCCAGCATTATGGGATCAAGCCCCACATCAGGCTCCTCCGCTATGAGCCTGCTTCTTCCTCTCCCACTCCCCCTGCTTGTGTTCCCTCTCTCACTGGCTGTCTCTATCTCTGTCGAATAAATAAATAAAATATTTTATAAAAAAAATTAAAGATTTTGAAAGTTTAGTGCTTTGTCATAAGTTTGATTTTTAATCTATTTTGCTTAAGTTAAATATTTCTTCATTGGTATTTACAGAACCATTTCCTTCATTGAGTTCTAATCCATTCACCCCAGTCTTTCTGCCAGTTCACTTGGAAGTCCCCGAGTGATCAATAGGAATGAAGTCAGGGCAGGTTACCTTTGATTGTTGCACCCCTGACTAGCTGGGAAGACAAGATTGTATTATCAAAATCTGATAAATAAGTCATTTTAAGGGGAGCCTTTCTCTCGATATGGAAAAAAAAAAATCAGACAACTAAGTTTGGAGTATCAAATAGAAATCCAGAACACTAGTTGTAAAAAATAGAGTTACAGTATTTTAATGGAGTAAACGTCTGTTTCACATTTTTTTATACTTCTTTCTTGTCTTTTATTTTTCTTTTTGAATGTGTCCTAATCTAAAAGGCTTCCAAAATCGATGCCATTCCTATCTATGAAAGAAAACCCAAGGGTGGAGCTTAGCCTTGTGCTGTTCTTCCCAAAATTTGACTCCTGAGTGACAGTGTGCTCAGCAAGGGCAGATACATCAGCTTTCTGGAAGCCAGGACTTACCAAACCAAAGCTACGAGGGCAGACTTGTGCCACAGTCAATAGATTTCACACTCCAGAAGGCAGCGTGCCAACAGTGGATGTGCGTCCCAGCACATCCCTCCACTTTAGCATTTTTCAGGGACCTGCCAGCCCTCTCTGTCTTGCCCATTTGTACGTGATGTTTCCCTCAACTGGTGCCAAACTGTTTAGTCTCCTGGATATTTTACTGTAACTTCCTTTGTTTGATTTACTTTAAAGTAGCCAAGTGTTTCCACAAAGAAAGGACTGTTAAGTTATTTAGAAATGAAGAAGACAGTAAAACTTCTGTTTCTTTTGTTTCTGTTTTGGGAAGTGCCTGATAATCTTCTTCTCTTTAAGAAGTACCTGATAGTCTTTTTCTTTTTATGAAGCCACGTTTAAAGGCTATAAATCAGGCATTTCTGCTCATCAGTCCTGTGTTTCCTTCTGCTAATTACTTGCAGTTTAAAAATGTACCACCTTTGAAACCTAAAGCCTTCGGAAATTGAAGTTTAGTGAATTTATTGAAAATAAATTTCATCTTCGTGGCTCAGTTTCACTTCTTTATATTTTTTAGCTGTTCAAAATACGGCAATCTTGAAAATGTTCCTTAAAAACTTTAAAGTTCCTTTCAGCCTTTGTTAGCAGCACAGTGCACGATGTTATAACCTTCAGCAATTGTAAAAATGAAATTTGGGTACAGATACCGGTCATAAAAGTGATTAAATGATTAAAAAATGTAGATTTAGGACAAGAGTTTTTGTCATTTGCTATCTGAAAAGGTAAATTTTAGTAACTTATTTTGGAAAAGAAAACAGTAAGAAGAGAAGTTATCATTAAATAAAAATACCTTTCCAACTCAGCCATATATAAAGCTCATCAGACAGGGCAGAGTGGAGTGGTAATTTGGAGACCATGTAATGTCTTTGGTCAGTAAGGATGGCAAAAATTGATAAATCAAGCCAGAAAAAGATCAAAATATATTCTTTCCAGTTATAGTCTCACATGGCTGCATTAAACAAAATCCTAGAACTTTAAACCCAGTAGGGAACCGTAGATATCATTGATTTGAAGACCTTGTTTTATAGATGAGGATGATAAAAACTGAGGATTAAATATCTCATGTATTCCAAAGATCTCTGTAAAATATAAAACACCATCTAAATGAAATATAATTTCATTATGACATGGCTTCTCCAGAGTTGCAAGGTTAATTAGTGGAAGATTAAGGCAGTAAAATGCAGGTCCAATTACAAATCTAGTTTGCTGTTCATCTTCAGCAAAAGCCTGATTACACTTAAGAAAGACATAGGACGGTCCCTCTGTCAGTTGCATTGATTTTTAACCTTCTTTCTCATTGTCCTTCTCATAACTTTTCTTGAGTAAAAGCTATACATGTCTTAATCGCTTCAAGTAAAGAGAACTAATTTAGGAAACTTGTGTGCTCAAAATCCAGAAGGAAATCATTGGAATGGATTACTTTAAATGCCTTTGGCATTGCTGGGTTTTTCTTTTTTTTTTTCCCACTTTTTACTGTTTTATTTCTAAATTAAAATATGCGTATATATCATCAAAATATATATATGTATACTATCAGGAAAGAAAATCTCATTTTACAAAAGTAGCCGGGATTAACATTTTTATCCTTGGGTATTTGAAATGATACTCAAGGTGTAGTAGGTCCTATTGACCAAATGGTGAACTTCCAACTTCCTCTCTTCCCTTGATGTCAGAAGACCTATTGAAAACCTGGCTTAGGAGTATAAGTAAGAGTTTTATGATAACTTGAGAATGAAGAAATACAGACCTTTACCCTCTCTTGCCATACCATTGCCTTAAGACTTCCCTTGGCTCAAAACATCATTGGGGCTATACTATGAACCTACTATTCCTGGTATGCCACACTTCTTGGCTTTCTTTTTTTTGAAACCTTGACTTAGGTACTCTTTGATCAGATTTTCATAATTCATTTTCTTACCTAGCTTATTGGTTAATATCCTAGCTAATATTTTAGTTCTCTGAGGTTTTATTTATGTCTACTCCAGATAGAAAGCTCTTGAGGCCTGCAATCGTGTCTTGGATTCTTTGAGACTCCATGTATGTTCGTAGTAGTAGGACTAAAAAGTGTCAGAGTCATAGCTCTGATTCTGTCTAATGGTCAGGAGAAGAGCAAAAAACAAATGAAGGTTTTTGTCTGTTGGTGTTAGTTGATTTGGGGTTTATCTATTCTAAAAAGCTCTCTGAAATTCTTCTTGAGTTGGTCATTTAAGAAATGTGTTGACATGAGGAGTTTTGATGGACACTAGGACAGGTAATGACCTCACTACTGGGCACAGCATGATATTAAAGACAGAAATATTTTTTAGTGTTTTCAAAAAATTTAAATTCATGGCACATGCTTAGACTATCCAGTGGTAATATGAATTTCTGGTATACTCTTGCACACCCATTGGACTGTGAGAACCTACGGACCGATAGATCACTAATGAATAGTCTCCAACCTCTGCTCTAGATGGTCCACTCATAGCCCAGACAGGTCAGGTTAGCCAGCCAGAGGCTACCCAGCTGAGAGGCCACAGTGCCCTCCCTGCCTCAGCCCCTGTCCATTTGATTGCTATTGCCAGTTCCACTCTGTAACTGAGTCAGAATGATTTAAATATATCTACATTTACTTGGCCAAGTCCAGTACATCATTTATGTTTATGACAGCATGAGCTGTCACTGAATTTTTCCATGCTGTATTTTAACACATTCAGGATCTAGTTGCACAAAACTCATTTGCATCTTTCTTACCCATTGCATGGAAGATTCCCTGATAATATCCGGTTTACCGGTATGATTTTTAAAATATTTTTAAATCAGTATAATTTAATTTCAAAGAATTTATCTAATTTTGATTACAATAATTAAAAATACTATTTTGTTAATACTCTCTTTCTGTATGAAGATAAGGTCATTGTCCAATGCTGCATTGTAGACGGGGCATAGAACAATTTTCAAACTAAGAAAGGCCATACGTTGCTTTTCAAGAAACACACTTCAGAGCCCTTAGTAAATCCTAAAATAAGAGAGCTTTACCAAAAAGAAATAAAAACATCAACCCCTGGACGGGAATGGGTTCTTTTTCTTTAAAGCAAGAGAATGTATTGGGTTAAAATGAGTAAAATACGAGCCCTTTTTCATAAAGGTAATAAAAGACGAGGAGACATCAGTGAGGAAGAACTCAGGAAAGATTTTTCTGTTTTGATCACTGCTTTTCAGATCTAGCCCTGTGATCCAGGACTATATTTCCCAGAGAACTCTAATTCTGCCTGAGGGAACATTAGTTTTTTAAGATCCTTTTCTTCATTGTAAAGCTTATTTGCTCTCAAAGTTCCCTATGGTCCTGGGATAGAGCATTAAATAAAGGACCACTTTCTCTAAGTGTATAGCTATTTGTTATTTTTGTGTTGCCAGATCCAAGGTAGCAAGGTAAGGAAACATACCTGAAGAGGGCTTTCCTGCTTACACAGAGCTCTCCCTATGTGACCTCATTCTGATGCTCACCGGGAGGAAAGTATTACTATATCCCCCTTTTCAGTGTGAAGCAGGAGGCAAGGGATGTCACTGATTTGTCCAAGCCCGTCTGCTACTCACTGCTGATGCCCTAGAATCAGATCTTGCTCTTTTTGCTCCAAAGTCAAATGATTTAAAAATCAAAATTAAAGGGAAATCCACAGGTTATTTATTATATTCTTATATGATTTGGTAACAGATCATATAATCACAGACTTTGAAAGCTAGAGCTCAATCAAAGTCCCTTCTTTTTTTCAGGCCTCAGTTTAGATGTTATCTCTTCAGGGAGAACTTCTCTAATTATCCTAACCCAGTACCTTGTTGGTTTTACAATTGGCTATCACAATATATGATTTTGATTTTCTGTTGTGGAACTTGGTTTTTACTCATCTCCTCCCTTAGACTGTAAAGTTACTGGAGACATGAATTGTGTCTACCTTGTTCGTTATAGTAGTCCCAACATTTAAAATAGCTCTAGACACATGGTAGTCATTCAAATAAATATCCCTTGCATAAGGCTCTGAAATGTAATCTAATTTGTCCAGAACCAATGATGTTGTTAGCCGCAAATTCATTAGAACCCAGGAATCCTGTTCCCTGTTGCACTACACCGTGCCACATGCAAGTGTTTGCCATGCCCAGTTCATTTTTCTAATTGTCCAGCTGAATGAGAAACTCCGTCTGGTTTACAGTGACTCTTCAAGTACCCTCAGAAGGTGCAGATGCTTGCTCCGGAGCCTTCTCCCAAATTCAAAGTCAGATAATAGAGAACAAAGTCATCAGGGTCAAATGCTCTTTCCTTGTGAACAGAAATGTGAAGCACATTGTGAGTGTTGTTTGGTTCAGCATTGGGACATTTGATTTACCTTTCTCTTGGAGAGTGTGCATCCTGTGGCCAAGGATCTAAGCCCTTCAGAGACTGGCCATGCACGCTCAGCTGGGAACATGCGTATGAACACGTGCTGTGTCTGAAACTCAGCCACTCTACATGTCTGTTGTGTCTGGAGTGTAGCCGTTGAGTCCTTCTGTCATTGTCTAGTTATATTTTTTGTTCCTGACATATTGCTGATACTCCTCTCACTGTTCTCCCAGCCACGTATTCAATTAATTCAGATATGTTACTGGACTGACCTCAACTGTGGCAATCTGAGCAAAATGAATACTTGGTGCAGTTATCCTTACGTCAGGCAACTCGTGGCCACTCATGGCTTTGGTTAATACATGAACAGTTCCAAAGTCTTTTAGTCTCTTAATTTGAGGAAATTGGCTAAGTCATGGAATCGTGAATGGATAGAGTTAGCAACAGCAAGACATGTCAGAATAGGCCTTTTTTTTTTTTTAATGATACAGTTTTAACACCAGGCTGTTTTGAGTTATGGTTTCATTTGACAGGCTTCATCTATCTTTCTGGCAATTCTGGTTTACACTCCTTAGACTAGTGAATAATTTAAATGTCAACCAGAGAGCCAGAACTTCTGTGAGTAACTCACGTGTCATGTAATCAAAATGACATAGGACTGCGTCACACCTGCAGTAGCTTATTGTGGGAATTCTGTAGTTAATTATACCAGATACCGTCGACTACAAGAAGAGTTTAGATGCCAAAGAGCCGGCTGAAAGCTCCACCCAAATGCAAACCCACCTGAAAACTGTACCTTTTAAAAATCAGAGCCAAAACTGGGGCGCCTGGGTGGCTCAGTCAGTTGAGCATCTGACCCTTGATTTCTTTTTTTTTTTTTTTAAGATTTTATTTATTTATTCGACAGAGATAGAGACAGCCAGCGAGAGAGGGAACACAAGCAGGGGGAGTGGGAGAGAAAGAAGCAGGCTCATAGCGGAGGAGCCTGATGTGGGGCTCGATCCCATAACGCCGGGATCACGCCCTGAGCCGAAGGCAGACACCCAACCGCTGTGCCACCCAGGCGCCCCGACCCTAGATTTCTGCTCAGGTCATGATCTCAGGGTCATGAGATCCAGCCCTGCAACGGCTCCTCACTGGGAGTGAAACCTGCTTGAGATTCTGTCTCTCTCTCTGCTCCCCCCCCCAATTAAATTAAATTCAGAGACAAAACTGAGAAATAAAACATCAGCTTCAAGTATAAATCCTGTGGCATGAAGGACGGGTGCTACAGACACTTTGCCAGTTCCTTTACATATATTATTTCTAACCTTCCCATTTTAAAGTTGGAAAAACAGTCTCTGAGAGGCTCAATGACTTGCCAAGTTTCTCAGACTAGTATTTTATTTCCAGACTGAACTGGATGCTCACCTGATCTGATGGCATGTTCGTATGATGTTGAGTTTGCTGTTAGAGCCCTCTTTATGCTGTTAGATCCCCCCGGGCAGGCCAGCTATGACCAGAACCCCCTCTACGCCGTGGATGACCTCTACCTCCAACTCTGAAACTACTTTTATAAGCCTTCCATGGACCGACAAACTAAACGTCTTGAGGTGCACCGTTGTACAGAGCACTCATCCATCTATTTTAAATTGTAGTAGCTAATAATAAGAAAATGCGATACACATGCAATTTTTTAATAGAATAAAATTAGATAAGACCACTGTTTTCATCCTTTATAGTTTAAAAATATATTCTAGCCTCCACCATGTGGCAGATTCTTCTTGGTTTGCAAGTGCATAGTCTAGTGTGGGGATTATCAAAATGCCAAAAGAGAGAACACGTATTTTTTCAGGGAATAAAATGATACGTCTATGTAGCCCGTGGGTTTCCTTTATTTATTAGATGGTTCCTGGGGTTGATCTTATAAATTTCCAGCCCTGGGAAACTGTTAATCCAGAAGTAGTGATTTCCACAGCAGGCTTTGAAGCACCACGTTGTCTTTTATCTCAAAGGGTATGTGAACATAGTTAGTAGAAATCAATATAATTAATATTAAACACAATACATGTCACATGCTGTATTTAAAGGGGTAGAGTAGTAATCTCAAAAACAAGCTATGGTAGATTTCTGTGGCTGCAAAAATATTGAGAATTCTAATAAGGTAATACTTAGTGCAGAATTTTAAACAACCCAGGAGGTGTTATAGAATAAAATTGGAAATCAGTTTTAAAGAGAATCATGACCAAAGCTTATGGGGTTATGAAAAGAAAGCACATGTTTGGGGGGTGATTTTTCTGTTCTGTGTCAGTGGCTTTCAAGTCAGATATGAAGGTCTTGAGGCAAAGGTCTTGTTTTCTGCTAGTTAGTAGAGGGTGCTAGACTGGGTGGTCTATGGGTCTGATGCATGGTAAGATTTCTAATTTTAAAAATATAATAAGTTGTAGAACTTCTGGCCGTGAAATGGTTCAACAGAAGCCTTAGTCATCTGCTTTGGAATCACATTAACACCCCATGGCCCTAGAACTGGCTTTAGAAGCTTAAGATTAAATATTAGCCGTTATGCACAGAAAAAAATTATAGATCGCTTAAATGCAAAAACAATAGGGTAACTAAATAGTGTGCCTCGATTCCTTGCTTTTTCTCAGTTGCTGCAATGATTTATGTCATCTGCTGAAGAAAGGCCTTTGCTATCTTTGTCAGGCCAGCACCCCAGATTTGCCAACATACCTCTTTTTTTTTTGGTCCATTTCTATTAACAGCCAGATTAAAAGAGAAGGCTCAAATACGTAAAATGAAATTGTGAAGCTCTGGTAACAGATGCAGTGTTGCCGTGTTTCTCACCAGAAGGGAAGACCTCTGTGAAAAAGTACAAGTTTGAACATTTTCAATTATCTAAAAATATATAATACTTCTAAACCTGACACGATATGAGTATAGGATTTTGAAATCCAGTCTCTTTAGGGAGTATTTGGGACGTGAAATATCTAGAACACATTTATACTAAAAAAAAATTGTTGTTTGTCTAAAATTTAAATATGTCTTTGGGTATAAATATACTGCCTTTTGTCTATTTAATTGTGTCACTGCAGCAACTTTCGGAATTAAGGGAATGTTAAGTCATGAGAAGTGTCTCTAAACATTCTTAAGGGAATTTGTTTGGGTGTAGGAGAGGTCAATTTTTTAGTGTCCCAATAATGTGTGCCATATCTCCTCTTGAAAAGTTTCAGAAATTCCAAGAAAAATGGACCGCAGATCGGTAGGAAGAAACAGCTAATAATTTTGAGGGCTGTTGGAGACCTACTATAAAGTTGTAGAGTGTTGTGTTTCAGTTCTTTTGAGGTTGTTTTGTTTTGCTTTGTTTTTCAATTCTGTGTATGAAAGCAGTAATGGTCTGGCCCTCTTTTGACTTTTAAAATGTCACCGGAGCAGATACTTGTCCTTTAAGCAGCAAAGGGAGTTTATTCAATTTTAGCTTCATCATAAATACCAATGTTTTGTTGCAGAATATGCCAGAGATGTTTGTGCTTGTTTTTCATTCTCTATTTGTTGTGGATTACTACATCACTGGGCAGTTAAGAAGATAATCATTCAATTCTGATGTGTTTAGGTGCATTTTGTTCTGATGTGGCACATGGACAGTTAGAATGACCGAACTTTATTCCCTGGTGTATCAACGGTATGCTCCCGATAGGCACAAAGCAGACCTTCTTTTCTGGGATGGCGCACCATGGAACTATGGTTTCTAGTGGAGTAGATGTTAATGGATAACGAGTTCTTCTATCCTGAATCCTGTTACCAACTCACTCAGTTCAATTTCATCTTCCTCTCAAATAAGAGAAAAAGGTCATTAATGCAACTGTGACATCAGACAGATGATAGATAAGGAGAGATCAAAAGGCGACAAGAGATGGGACGCTCACTGTCACATGATCTGAAATGTTAAGAGTTGTGGAAATCGTGAGTTTGATAAAGGGTTCTAGAGAAAGTACAGTATATCCGTGTTTTTTTTTTGTTTACATCAGGTTTTGCAAAGGTGCTTAGCAATTAGAGGTCTTCACGTCTGCGGGTCTTCTTTCCCTGTGAAAATAAGGGTATGAAAGAAGCAATGTTTTGGAATCAGAAAAGAACCTTCAAAATTAGGCATTTTATTTTTTTTTTTTATTTTTTTTTTTTTTAAAGATTTTATTTATTTATTTGACAGAGATAGAGACAGCCAGCGAGAGAGGGAACACAAGCAGGGGGAGTGGGAGAGGAAGAAGCAGGCTCATAGTGGAGGAGCCTGATGTGGGGCTCGATCCCATAACGCCGGGATCACGCCCTGAGCCGAAGGCAGACGCTTAACCGCTGTGCCACCCAGGCGCCCCCAAAATTAGGCATTTTATAGCTAAAGAAACTGTGCCCATCACTAAAAACAACCTGAGCCCCCCAAAGTCAGTTTATCTTACCCAATATCACACACGGAGTTCATGCCAAAACTGAGACAGAGACGAGCCTTCCTGACGTAAACGTTGCCCTGAGCTGTGCACCTTCCCTGAGCCCTTGTAACTCCCTCTACCGCCACTAGCATTCCGAGGAAGAATTTTCAGTCCCTTTGCTTTCCTGATGCCCAGGAATTCTGATTAAGTTGTGACTAACAAAGTGTAAAGTATGAGTCAAAATGCAGTCCCTAATAAAGTCATTGTGACTTTAATGACGGGCAGTTGTTTCATACTGCGAAAACAGGAAGGTCCCACACAATAAGGCGCCTGTCTCACAGATGGGCTCCTGCGTAGATGGCCACCCACAAGGGTAACTGCTGGAGCTCTCTTCCTCTCTTTGGCTCCTTTTTTTTTTTTTCCTTTCTTTCTTTTTTTTTTTTTTTCTCCACACGGTTTTCACCTACTGACTTCAGCATGAGGTTATCAATGAGAAGAAGGTGTCTGTTTATCTAGCTTTGATCAACTAAAGATACACTGGTCACTCAAGATCCACTCCTCGGTGACATGCAGGTCACCCCCTCCCAAGCCCAGATGAGTCTTAAAAGTAGCTCTTCATCGTGCTTGATACTAGCCCCTCATAATGATTACTCTTTTATTTTATTGTTTTATTCTTAGAAACATAAAACCCCCAAGTTTTAGAACTGGGATGAGTCTCTGAGATCCTTCTACTCTGCCTCCTGTGCAGTTAGTGTAGCTAAGACCTTTTTACCAAGAGAGCTCCTAAGTGCCTTGTGAATCTTGGCACAAAGCTCAAACCAGTCCTCTCATGAGAAAGCTAGAAAAATGGTGAAGTGTTCCGTCCTGTCACCAAAAAAAAAAAAAAAAAACTGGCTCCGAAGAAAATAATCTCTGTATGTAGCACTGAAGGTAAAGAAAAATCGAAGCCATAAAACAACATGTTCATATCAAGTGTAATTGAATTTCAGATTTGCTACTATATATTTTAAATAACTTCCCACTATTAAAGGTAGCCTATCCAAAGACATTCACGTGTGATTTTATAGAAAGATGTGTTCGAGGCAAGCAAGATTAAAGCATTTATAGAGAATGATATCTTTTCCATTTCCAAAAAGATGCTGCAATTTCTAACAGTGTTCGCAAATCTAGTGGCAGGCATAAGCTTAAGGAAGCAGTGGAGGAATTTGTGTTACTAAGGGTCCATTCACAAACTGTGCTCGTCTGTACTCAAAAGGGGCTTTGGCCATTTCCTCTGGGGACATTATTTCTAGGTAGGCTCTAACAGGATTTTCTTGTGAAGGCAGATTCTTAACAGAAAAATAGGATCTGTGTACGTTAGGTAGTAAAGACAACATTTATCTTTGAAATAGTGTGCTTCTGTTTGTGGATTTCTCTACTGCATTTGACAAAATAAATAATGTCTGTTCCCTTTCAACCTTGTAACTGCTTGGGATACGGTGTCACGGTTTCACTTAGGAGCTATTTTACTTTCCTATTTAGACTGAACACCCAACCTGATAAGTAGACAGGGAGATTGCAAGAGTCTTAGAATATCAAACTCTGGAGGCATTAATAAATGCTTCGTTTCCATTGTTGGTGACTTATTCTTACAGCTGAAGCGTTTCCAATTTGGGTTGTTTTTCTCAGTAGTATTGAGAGAGTTTTGTTTTCTGGGAAATATCAGTTGCTGGTGTATTGTGTACAGTCTATAGGAGACAGCCGCGGAACTTGTCATAGAATCATGACAGGTTCAGACTGAAAGGTTGAGAGCTGGAAACCATGCATCATTTTCATGTTATGTATGAGAGGTGAAGTGACTTCACAGGGCTGTTGGTGAGAGCTGACAGTGACAGTCAGGATTTGTCAACTACATTGTGGCTAACTCTGGCTCAACAGAAGCAGCTCTCATATAGGGGTCTGACCCTGAAAACCCAACTAAACCAAATTTTCCAGCTGTCCCCTTTGCCTTAACCTCAAACACAGCTCCTATCCGTTCCATCCCTTGGTGTGTTGCATCACACAGGCCAACACTAATCATACTGATTGTCCTCTACACTTACTAGAATGTGAACGATGCTCGGGTCTGCTGCCTTTCTTCGTTTACACTGAGCCCAACATAAGTGGGCCCTTCACAAATGCCTTTTGATGAGAGCAGTGATGGCCTTAGTCAGTGTGGCTGGGCCCTCCCTTATGGAGGAAGAAAACCAACGGTTGTTGCTAAGCAGCATTTTAGGATTGGGTCAGTTTCTGACCCTGAGTGACCTCCATATGCCTACCTCATCATGTTAAATGCTTTATGGTTACCTTAGGATGACCTGGCTTTTTGGTGGCATTGCCGTGCCCGTAGCGAAAGACCCATAGAGCAATTTTAAGCGTGAGAAGGAGGGAGGTGGTATTCATCTGTCACTACTTATATAGCTTTCTCCTCCTGTAATCAGTGCAGGAAAGGTGAGGAATTTGTCTCCTTCTCAGCGCTGTAGCTGAGAGCCACTTCCCCTGCTCCCACGTTGGGACTGAATGACGGTGTTCCCCAACAGGATTTTTGTGGCCATGGGAAGTCATAGAAAGAAAGGAAAGAGAAAAGTCTTTCCCTTCCTAGCCTTTTATTATTGAATTTCTACCTGCTCCTATATTCTAAGCAGAAGAGCCAATATGACTAGTAAACAACTGGCCCCCTCTTTCCAGACTAATAACTGTTGCGGTCAACTAACATGCCCTAATGTATCTGACTATTCCTACTAGGATGAAAACTGATTAAAAGAGTGGGTTTTGGTTTTGTTTTGCTCTTTGTTTTTGTTTTACTTCTCTATCTTTAAGGCTTTGCCTGGCATATTTTAGATGTCCAAAAAATATTTATCGAATACATGATAAAATAGTTGTATTTGAACTAGTACACACCTGATTGATTCCAAAATCTTCCTGAATACTTTACTGACCAAAGGAACCAAAATGAGGATGGAGCGTTTGAATGTTACATTTGGCTAAGTCTTATGCAGAGACATAATTAAAGAAATCATCTGTCTCTGCTTTTTTTTCAAGATATTTTTGCAGTGCTCCAAGTACAGTTTCCCTCTTTGCCCAAAATTAGCTTATCAGTCGGAGCATACAAACCTGTCTTTTCCAGCTTCTAAGTCTTTAGCGAAAGTACCTGACTTTTGAGAAGTAAAAATGAGAGGCCACTATGACCAAGCAGGTTTGTCTTCAAAAATAAAGAATTTGGAACTTACGCGATTGACTTGGAGTTCAAAACTGCATAGAGGTTCAATCAGTACAACACACTAGCTGAGACAATCGATCCTGACATCCCTGGTTACTGTTACTCACATATTGTATCATGGGAAAACACACAGACGCAAGCAGGGTTCCCCCAGAACCTCTCTGAGGACAATGCATGGTGCAGTGAGCCAGCAGGCAACAATGCTAAGTTGCGTTGCTTGCAGCTAGAAAGTCCAGGTCTCCTGGGCACAGGCAGTGGCCTGCCGGGGGCTCGGATGCTTGAAGGGGAGCCATTGTTGGTGCAGGATGCTCATTTGAAAGGAGAAAGCCTCACAGGAAAGAGAGCCAATTGCATGTGGGGGCTGTTGCCATGGTGCTTTGCTCTGGCTTTAACATGCTGTACTTGAACTTCTGGGAGTCCAAGGGTGGGGTAACAAAGAGGAGAGGAGGGAGAAGGAGGGGAGTGGGATGGGCCTGGGAAGCTCACTGCCTTAGGACTCTCCTCTCTGCCTTTCCTCTTGCCTGTGCTGAGGCTGACAAGGAAGGGGGGCGGGGGTGTGGAGTCTAGAGGAAGGGAATGACTTTCTCAACATGCCCTAGATTGCTAAAATGAAATAAAATTTAGTTTAACTCCTAAATATTTCTAACATGAATTAGAAGATGTTTAACACTAAAATACCAAAACATTGTAGTCCTTCAGAACCCAGATATGCAGCAAATGATAGCTTACATTTCCTAACACATTGTAGATCCTAGATTGAACATGTTAAATTCATTTGTCGAATGCGATCTAATATGCATATTAATGAGCTGATGGAGTGGAGAAAACTGCATTCTGCAAATGAAGTACTGTTTTAAAAGAAGTAAGTTAATTCTGTTCCCACTTGTTTCATTGTGAAGGAAGTCTGAACGTACTGTCACACACCATCAGTGTGCAAAAAATCCTCCCAAAAGCTAGCTTTACAAAAAAAATCTTTGTATTCTGAAAGCCTAGTCTGATGACAGGCACAGTTCTAACCTGTTCTCAATTTTCTAAAAAATGTTGAGAAAGTAAATGACTCAAATGCACCAACACTCTGAAACCAGTAGGACGGTCTGTGCAGTGGAGAGAGGGTTAAGAACACCTAGTTGAAATGGGGGAGGGTACTGACTTCAGATTTACTTAAATATTCATGGGGCTTCCTCCATTTTAATCTTCTCCTTTTTAAAAGATGGCTGTGTTTCCCAGTCTGGCAACCCCTCAGGAAAGAAGAATCGCTCCTTCCTTGCAGAGTTGAGCTGAGCAGGACTAATCTAGAGTGGAAGCCCCTTCGGCCACCAGGACTATTCATAATTCATAAGTGCTGCAAGCCAGGCAGCTGAGTACATTTAGACAGGCTCTTGTTTCTTCGTGCAATTCCTGATTGCATTGCTCTCTCTGCCAGGAAAGAAGCAGGGAGCATAGGCTTCTTGTAAGAATGGAGTGCGAAGATGGGCTTTGTTTGGATTAGGAAATGCCCTAAATTTTGGAGACTTTGTCTTTTCTAAGTTTTGATTATTTTACCACTGAATCTGCTCCTGCTCGGCTTTCCCGGTCCTTTTCGGGGGTGCTCTCTCAGAACAGTGAATTCTTTCAAAGGGATTTGTGGATTGTGGCAAGGAGAGCATTCCAAAATGCCTGAGGCAAACTATTTGTTATCTGTATCTTGGGGTTACATCAAGGTGGGTTAATTTGATTCTGTTATGTGTCTTTGATAGAATGTGAAACATGTACCTCTGTATGCTTTCGGTGAAGTAGAAAACATCTGTAATGATGTAATTTGTGTTATCCCTTAGCCCACGGAGGCTGCTTACCGTGTAATAAGGGCATGCTATTTTACATCGTTTTTAAGTAGACTGTGCTGTATTTTAATCCTATTCTTTTTTTCGAGTTAATTTCCAATAAATATGTTTTAAGAGTTGTTACATTTTCAAGTGGAATGATCTTGACCTCTATTAAAATTCCTTTTCCTATGTTTGCATCTTCAGAAGAAATCAAATGTTAATTCTAAGAAATCTTAGGAAAACCTCTTTTTTCCCTAAGGTGACGATGGAATGATTTCGCGTTAAGGGGGTGTTTTGTAGAAGCAGTAGCATTTATTTAATGGTATCTGCTCCTCCGATCTCCTGGTTCTTAGTAAAGTTGAAAACATCTTAAATGATCGTTTGCTAGTTTTTAGGTGATTAATACATTTTTCTTCTTTATATACAGTTCAAAAGAATGCTGAACCGGGAGCTGACACACCTCTCAGAGATGAGCCGATCAGGGAACCAGGTTTCTGAATATATTTCAAATACTTTCTTAGGTAAGATATTAACTGGGAAACCTGGCCCATAATTGAGATTTTTCAGTATTAATCTCTGCAACCCATCAGCAACTTCCCTATGTGAGTTTGGAATGGGGTCAAGTCATAGAAAAAGCCATTTCAAGTAAGAACTAAGGAGACAACATTTAAGGTAAAAAAAAAAAATAAGGAAGGAAGACGTTAAAAAAAAGAGAGAGAGAAAAGAATGACATCAAAGACAGAAGGTTATTATAGGCTGATTATATTTCTATGTACCTCAGGTCACCCCTTATCCACCCACCCACTTCCATCTTGGCCAAGACCTCTGAAAGGGGTGGGGGTGGAGCCCGGCCAGTCATCCAAACTTGAGGGACCAGTCTGATGGCTCTTCTGACATAGTATTCTTTACATTCTTCCAATAACTGGACTTGGAGCAAAAGATTTCCTCTTAGGTGGTTTGTAAAAGATATGGTTGGAAAATAACGGTGTGTTGATTTGACCCATGGGAATAAGCTTTGGAAGTAATTTGACTATTGCTTTGCTAAGTTATTTCTTAAAGATCAATGGGAAGAAAAGAATCTTCCTATCTCTGAAAGATTTGGCTTTCTGCAAGCTGTATCATTATCTTCCGGATCTGATGATTTTTATCTGTTGTGCTCTGTTGTCACATTGCTGGTATGTAACACCTGACACTGTCAGAAAAGGTTTGCATCACAGAGCCTCAGCTACTGTCAGGCATCCTGTTGGATTACTCGGGATTTCTGATCTCAGGTTTAAAGTCATTCTACTGTATTGTGAACCTATTTGGATTATATTTTTCTTTAGTAAGACCTGCAAAATATGCAAATCTGTACTTTAATCTAAAGGTAGCCTTTAGATTCTGATTCTGTTGACTTTCAAATACTGCTGAATTATGCCCCTTTCTAGAACTCCACTATGCAGGGAACCAACCTGTTCTTACAGCTGGACTTCACACCTCCCTTCTTTTTGGCATCGAGACACATTCATTAAATCTATGACCATTTGCTTTGGGGCCTTATGGAAACACACACCTCTCTCTTCTGGTTTTATTTTTAAAAATCAGTCCTATTTCTCGAATTCCAAAGCGGTTTCTGCTGTCAGCCGATCAGTCTTTGATCAGCCCAGTGCAGAGCGCGTGGCATTACCAGGCAGCAGGCGGGCAGGGGCACGATGAAGTGCCTTCCCTGCTGTTTCCTCGGGGTGGGGGGGGTTTGCCTTCCACACCTGGTTTTCTGCAGCGCAGTTACAACACCTTTGTCAGGGAACAAAGGAGAAGAATTTTCATGTAGCCTAGCTCCGAGAGGCCGCTAGAATCTAATTGAACAGCAAGTGTTACACACGGATCCTTTTTTCTCCATCATACCCCCTTCATTCCTTTGAAGACACACATCTTCCACTGTCCCTGTCAGACGTACTCTGTTCTGTGCAACACCCAATTATTTTTCATAAACTGGGAGTCGTACATTTTCCAGGTTAATGACTGTGGGAGAGAAGAACAAAGTCGAGTATTGCAAGAACTCATTTTTGTTCTCACAAACATTGCGTTTTAAGATGCCGGGGCTTGTCTGTCGTCTCGGGAGAGACTCTCAAGGCTGGAGTAAAGCTGCAGGGGCCCTTTGTCGTCCAAGACAGCACGGAAGCAGCTCTGTGCACCTGTGGTAGCTTTCACCAGCGCCTTGCCAAGGACGGCAAGGGCAGTTTAGCACGCTGATCTCTTTTTTATCATCATAAGCTATTAAGTGAGAAAGCTGATAAGATAATAAAGTTGAGCTCTCAGGGTCAACACTGTGTATCTTAAGAGCAGGCAAATGTCAACGCTTTCTTGAATATTTCATTTGCAATTTGGCACATCTCTCGAGGAAAACCAATTTTTTGGCTTCTTCTTATTCCAAAAATTCAATTATCAAGAACAGGTTGTGGGGGAAGGTGTTAGAATCTCAATTCTTAGAGACTTAGCCTTAGGAGGGTGTGCGTGTGTGCGTGTGTGTGTGTGCGCACGCGTGCACGCACAAGGTGGTCCTGATCAAACAGACTAGACAGATTAAAATTTTAAATATTCTTGGGAAAATATAGGGAGAAAAAAAATCCCTTGTATCAACAAAAGATACATCAGTTGCCTCATCTGTACAATGGGAGCACTGGAACAGGCGACATTTCAGATCCCTTCCGACTCTAACATTCTATGACTCTGATATGGACTGAGTTGATCAGTTTTGCTAAGACATACCTGGCAGTCTGAATTCTCTATAATGGACTGTAGGGTTGCAATTGGATAGTCCTAAAAAGCAAACAAACCAAACAACCAACCTTGCTTCCAAACTGCAAATGTGGGACATGGAACTCTTAATCCTATCTTGTGGGGTGAATATTCCTGGAGGAATATTCCTGGAGAAGCATGAATGAAGCCTTCTTTATAAACTGTCAGATCCACAAGGGACCTTATTAGCCTTGTAGTCTAATTTCCTCATTTTATGGGAGAGAAAACAGGCCCTGAAAGGCGAAGTAACCTAATCAAGATTACTTGGCTGCCATATCCCTGAGCCAGAACTAAGGCTTTGCTCTCTTGACTCCCAGACCTAAATACCCTGTCACTTCTTTAACTAGGAAAGAAGGAATTGTTAGGAATTGAGACCATATAGACGAAAAATACATCAAAGGGCGTTTAAGTGATAGCTATATTCTTTTGGAGAAAAGTCTTTAGGAATCATGATTGTTGGACCTAAACATAAAATATGTTTTTAACCTTTCCCAGCAATATAAAAGAATCTTGTCAGAGCACGGCAGCCATCTCAGTGAGCAAAAAATGGGAAGACCTTCGAGCTTTAATTTAAAATTAAAGAGCATTTTTGCAATAAGAGCCATTGGATGTTAAAATGTGTCATCCGGGAAGGAGGGAATCCCTACTCCAAGGATCTGTGAAACTTGTGCTGTTTCCATCGAAGAGGATGGTGTCTAGCTGGATAAGTCGAAAGGCAGGCAAGAGTCCGTTTGCGAAAGCAGGCACTTACTGATGCTTTTTCATGAGAATGAGCTCCAGGCTGCTGGCCCGAGGAAGTAAGGCAGGATCTGCAGGAAGGGAGCATAGGCAAAGCAAGATATTTAGATATGATATTATAATTTAGTATGTATTTTTACAGGCAGAGAAAGCTCGTTCTTGTAAATCCCTGACTACGTCTCAAAAGCAAAAACATAGAATTTCAAAGATGCAAGGATAAGAACTTAGAAAATTTGCATGATCAAATGCCGTGCTCTAGTAAGAAAAGCACTTCAAATTATATGTCCTTAACAAGGGGGAATGAACCATGAGAGACTATGGACTCTGGGAAACAAACTGAGGGCTTCAGAGGGGAGGGGGGTGGGGGGATTGGGATAGGCCGGTGATGGGTATTAAGGAGGGCACATACTGCATGGTGCACTGGGTTATATGCAAATAATGAATCATGGAACATCGCATCAAAAACTGGGGATGTACTGTATGGTGACTAATATAACAAAATAAAAATTATTAAAAAAAATTATGCCCTTAACAGTGTTTTGACATGACCATATTTTACATTCGTTTTGTTTGTTTGTTTCTTTGTTTTATGCTGGCCCACTATTTCCCCACTGTATTCTAACCATTCTGTGAATATAAATCCACTAAGTGTTTATGGTGATTCTTTGAGTCTGTGTTTCAGGTTATTTCCACAATGCCCCGGCTAAGCTTTTAAGAGAGGAAATTCAGAATAGGGAAACCCATCAGCTCTTCCAGTGCCTGCCTGTATAGGGAAACACCCATTAATGTCAAATTGGCGCTGTCTGTGAATAATGGCTTTCTTCTTTACTGTGATGTTCCAGATGCAGTAGTGGTTCCACTCGATTACTGGCTGTTGCAAGAAATCTTTAGTTACCATGGGGGAAAGCTGCTAGGCCCACTAGAGGTTTCTCTATCTGCTGTGGCCTAGGGGAATTGGACAGTCTCTTAGATAACCAGACGTGAGGAATGGTGAGGAATGGGATCGGAAAAGACAGGGGCTACCGTGACCTTTCGTTTTAGCAAAAAGTTATAATTATTAGGAGTGAAGTGACAGAGAGAAAAGTAATGTCAGAAATAACATAATAGATAGTGTTTTTTGCCAGAGATTGTGAGACCAGAAAGAAATGTTTAACAGGAACTTCAAGGCCTGGGTTCTCTGCTATGAAGTCACTGTGTCTGGAACTGAGTAATTGCAAAATAAATATCTGTTGAATAAATTGCCCTTTGAGCTTGGACAAATTGCTGACTTCATCTGAAAAGTGAGAGTGTGGGATTATTATTGGTTCCCAAACCTGGCTCTGATCGTCAGCGTCATTTAGGAAGCTTTTTGAAACATACTGGTTCAGTAGGACCAGGTAGGGCTCACGAATCTGTGATTTTCTAAAGTTCCCTGGGTACTTCTGATGCTGATGCAGGTTGGAAACCCCTAAACAAATTGAAATGACCAGTAAAATTCCTCGCCAGGCAAAGGCCATGGACTGAAGAGGCTCAGCGCTTGCGGGACCCTAAAGAGAACACGGGGATGTTAGGGGGAGAGACTAGCCTTGCTCGAGGTGCTGACATGTCCAGGGCCCTGCTTCTGTGTCCCTGTGCTGGCTCGGCTTTCCTACGTTGTCCACAGGGCCCTGGGAGCAGGCAGAGGTCTCTGGGGGAAACATGTGACCTATGCCATCATCTTGCAAGAGTTGGAAGCAAATAGTTTAGGTCCCAGCATGCCATCTGGAAATATGTCATTTTCTAATGGAGAAGTCGTCTTTGTCCTGATTTTTACTGTAACAAGCAGAGATACACGTAGGAACTTCTGAGAGCTGCATTAACTCTTTCAGCCACAGGTGTCATTTAGTTCAGTGAAGTAGCTGTTAGAGCACTTTAATGAATGATTGCCTCCGGGCACTCACGGGCAAGAGTTAATGCATTAACTGTGGCCTGAAAGAGTTAATGCATTTTTTCAGAAGCACTCAGGATAAAGCCCCCTGTGAAGTGAAATGGGATATTTGGTTGCTGATACTTTTAATAGCATGATATAAAGGGAAGAACCTCTATGAGAAGGTAGATACTTTCGTCCCTAATCGTAGCTCTATTACCTTGTAGCAGAAATTTTTAAACGATTAAATGAGATCAGCATACATATTTAATAAGCATAAATAGTTTAATAAATTTAATGCCTGTGACAAACGAGAGGCATCGTTTATTATTAATTAGCAGAATGAATAAAAATAAAGCGTGAAGTAAAACTGATGTACTTTTCCTCTGAACTTCAAATGGTGGTAATAAGCCAAGGCTTAAAGTCATTATTTGTAGATTATAAACCATTTATTTCTCTAACTTACAGACTGCTCATCTAAACTGAAATGATAAGTTTTATCCAGTTAAAGTTGTTTGGATTTTTTAAATTAAAAAAATTAATACAAACATGATAAAAAGAGCAGAACATAAAGCCTGTTTTTATTAACCTGGGCCTGGCTACGTGAACCTTTTCTATTATACAGCCATATAAGTTATTTAATTAAAAAAATTTACATGTACATATTGATGCCCTACCTTGAAAATATAGAAGCGTAATTCTAAATTATGCTACAGATAGAAGGTGGAGGATTGAGTCCTACCTGTCCTGCTTGGACAACTTATTTCACTCCTTTGGGCCTCAGTTTATTTAGCAATAAATTGAAACAAAAAAATTTTCCTATTTCTCCCATCGGGCTCCCAGGGTTGTCCTGGAGATCAAGTGAGATAAGGTAGGACCGTCCTTTATAAGATGTAAAATCCATTACAGGACATTAGAAGTTGTTTTGGATGTTGCAGTGGGTTCTCATTGGCACGCAGGGGCTGAAAAATGTTTCCCCTTGTTGCAGACAAGCAGAATGATGTGGAGATTCCATCTCCAACCCAGAAAGACCGAGAGAAGAAGAAAAAGCAACAACTCATGACACAGATAAGTGGTGTGAAAAAACTGATGCATAGTTCAAGCTTGAACAATACGAGCATCTCACGCTTTGGCGTCAACACGGAAAACGAAGATCATCTGGCCAAGGTATGTCTGAGCTGGGGGCATGTGCATGCAGCTCTCTGCTCTACGGCAGGCAGCTGCCCAAAACTACCTATTAGAAAATAGCAGTGATCATTGTTGCTTTATGATTAAATTATAGAAGGCGGCTGGTGTGGCCTCTTTGTCCATTGCTGGGCACCGAATTTGAGACCCTTTTCCGACAACAAAGGACCAATTTTTTAAATTCAGAGTTGGATTTGTAAATGGAAGTTCCTCATGAATGAGAATCCTACCGAAGGCATACTGGGAAAATCCACAGGGTGGCCAGGAGACAGGACTGAATTGTCCCAGAGGACAGATCTGGGACTATATGCCAAGGACTATTTGGAAAATCTGTACTGATTGGCAGAGCTAAAGAAGAAATGAGAGAGGTCGACTGCACTGACTCAGAGTCCAAACCCCACCAATGGAGGAAGGCACAGAAAGAATTCACACGTCCCCTAGGGGGTCGTCTAAGGTGACCACTGAGGTCCTTGAAGCCTTGTGACAGTAGGAAATGAGCTCCTTGTGAGCAAACAGACATTCAGGGAGGCTTTCTGAGAGATGCCATTAGAGCAAGGGGCAGGCCTCTGGAGAGAGCCTAGATCCCTTTTTCTGGGCAAGAATTCAGAATGGAATAAATTGTGCCTTTAATCAGATAATCTTGGAATAATCCCACCACACAGGACCAAATAATGTTTCTCCCAGGTCTATCTGTGGCCCAAGAGCTCTAAGATAGAATAATCCATGGTTGACATTCTTCATGACCTTTTACATTAAGTTAGGGTTGACTTCTGCGCATTCTAGCAACTGAGTTTCTCCGACCTGGCCCTTTGTGGTAATAACCAAAGGGTAAAGGTGTTCCCCTAAGATGGTTTTCTAGCAGTTACTAATGGGCCAGTGATCAGTGAAGAGGAGAGACAGGGAAATGGAGCTAAAGGGACCCTAGCCACTTGCAGCTACCTCTGAATGCAACTTGGTTGAGGACTGATGTGTGGCAAATACAGGTCAGCAACTAAATCTGTATATTAGGTGCACACTCTCCCTTTTCTGAAAAAAATATACAGAAATTTGTAACTAAAATAAAGAGGATACCCATCCTCCTAGGCCATTCCATTTTCAAATTTTCCTGCAACTAGAACACTCTAAATAGACACTCTAAAGACTTAGCCAGCCATTGTCCAAAAACTAAATAAAAATAATGAAGCATGCTAACAAAACTGGCCTTATTCCTAAATTCCTCTGATTTTGATTACAGGAGCTGGAAGACCTGAACAAATGGGGCCTTAACATCTTCAATGTGGCTGGCTATTCACACAATAGGCCCCTCACCTGCATCATGTATGCCATCTTCCAGGTGAGTAAAAAGGCGAGAGTATTGCTTATTGAATTCGATGGCTCTTTATGATTTTTTTTTTCCATCCCAGTTTACTTTCCTGATTTGACTTTTTCCTCATTTTTGGACATCCACTTATTTATTTTCTAATCCATTTTACTACATAGGAAAGAGACCTCCTAAAGACATTCAAAATCTCATCTGATACATTTGTAACCTACATGATGACTTTAGAAGACCATTACCATTCTGACGTGGCATATCATAACAGCCTACACGCTGCTGACGTAGCCCAGTCAACCCATGTTCTTCTTTCTACGCCAGCATTAGATGTGAGTAGTTATGATCTGGTTTGCATACCTGCCCATCCTCTTTTAAAAGGTGCTACGCAACATGTAACATATTTACAGAAATAATTGCACGTGTTCGAGCTGGTTCCTTATTATGTATAGCATCCATCAATTGGGTCGCTAGTAAAAACGAATGGCACTTCTTCTTACGCTGCTTTCGAATATCAGAGTAACTCTGTCTTATGTCTCTTACGATTGAAATTGTTTAATTATCAAGCAATTAACAGGGTGCTTTATTTTTTTAAGATTTATTTATTTATTTGTGAGAGAGAGTGCGCACAAGTGGGGGGAGGGGCAGGGGAGAGGGAAAGAGAGAATCTCAAGCAAACTCCCTGCTGAGTGCAGAGCCTGACGTGGGACTTAATCTCATGATCCTGAAATCATGACCTGAGCAGAAATCAAGAGTCAGACGCTTAACAGAATAAGCCACCCAGGTGCCCCCAGGGTGCTGTATTTTTCATTCATCTCCAGTATCTAGTAAGTGGCCAGTTCAGCATCTAGTATGTAGTTTATGCTTAATATGCATATCCTGATCTGAGAGGCCCACACCATCCCAAACACTGTGAGGGATAGCACAGAAATATACTATAAAATGTCTTATATAGTTCCTATTGGGAGTAAGCATCCATAGGCTTATTCTCCTAAGAATTCATAAAACTGATTCTATGGGTTGAAGAAAAAGTAAGTGAATATCTAGAACTGAATATCTATAATTAATAATGCTGAAGCAAAGGGGAACAACGTTCCATTTTGCTAGACATCTTGCTGAAGGTGGCTGTGACTCCTTCCTTAGTAGATTAATGCATTTCCATGCACCAATATTAGCAGCAATGTGCCCAGCAGGCCATATTCTTCTTTGACATATAGCAACGGTAGTCAGGTCCTTCCAGAATGTGTAGGCTCACTACAGAAGGGGACTTGTCAACCCCTATCCAGCCCCACCAGATTCACAGGTTCAGTTTGGAAGGTGAAGAAAGATTCAACTGGCCCCAGCTCTATCGTTTAGGTTCCATATTTCCTGAGAAAAGAAATCCAAGGGGGCGCCTGGGTGGCACAGCGGTTAAGCGTCTGCCTTCTGCTCAGGGCGTGATCCCAGCGTTATGGGATCGAGCCCCATATCAGGCTCTTCCGCTATGAGCCTGCTTCTTCCTCTCCCACTCCCCCTGCTTGTGTTCCCTCTCTCGCTGGCTGTCTCTATCTCTGTCAAATAAATAAATAAAATCTTCAAAAAAAAAAAAAAAGAGAGAAAGAAATCCAAGAAGATAGGAAAGTGAGATGGAGCTGAGGCTGTTTTATCCCCTGAAGGAGACAGTATTATTTGTATGTTCTGTATAAGGATTATAGAGTGGGTCAACACTGTTCATCAACTACCCACTGTTATTGATAGGATACCTATTGTGTAGCCAGAAATTGACCACTGGGGGCCACGAGTGTTTAGAGAAGGGAAACCTCAACGTGTCCTTAAGCAGTTAGCCTTCACAGGAGAGGTGGACACTGAGCTGGCATTTGAAGGATCAGGAGATTTAAGTAATCACAGAGAATGAAGAAAGACATTACAGCCAAAGAAAGACCTTTTAGTCAGAAGGAATATATCCCTCTACAAATACTAGGTTTAAGTTATCGTGTACAAGTCGGGGCAGAAGAGGCTTCACAACATGGCATGAAGGAGTAGAGCAGTGGGGCATTAGGTTTCCCTTCTTAGGAATGTTCTCAGATCTGGCCCATAGTAAACATTTAGTGGATAGGAATTGAAGGAATGGATGAATTATTGAATGAATGAATGAATATATGAAAGCTTCTGACCACACTACAAATTTAGCTTTGGGAAATAATTTATTGCCAGTCTTATGAGTTTAGAATTTAGCCTTTCTTCTTTAAGTTACTCAGCCTGAAAACATGAATGTTGTTATATCTCAGAGCAGATCCAGTCTGACTTGCTTTTTTTGACTTGTATGTGCTTGTGTTACATAAGCACCATTCTGCTGTACCACTTACCCAACAAACAAACATCAGGCCCCACCTGATCACTCATCACGAGCATGGTGCTACTGCCTTCCTGTAAGCTTGATGTGGGCGTGGGCTTCCGCCAGCATCCCTTTCACACTAGACCTTATGATGATGGATAGAATCTACATTTAATTGTGCATTGAGACAATATGTACCTCAGCAAACAATCCTTCTCTCAAAAGAATGAAACGGGATACTTTAATATGAAACTGAACAAGCAGGATAGGCCAGTGGGACATGGAGTTAAACGTGCTCGTTTTGCTCGGCAGGCTGTCTTCACCGATTTGGAAATTCTGGCCGCCATTTTCGCAGCTGCTATCCATGACGTTGATCACCCTGGAGTCTCCAACCAGTTTCTCATCAACACAAGTGAGTTCACTACTAGAACAGTCATTTGAGATAATTGTATGATTCATTGCTTCATTCCCCCCCCCTAATGTTTTCATTATGGATGATAATAAGGGTAATAATGAGGTAATCCTTCCATTCCACTTAGGCTGGTCAGACCTTTCCTGGATACTGTGTCCAGTCTGGCAACATAATTTTTGAGCTGCATAGAGAACTTGGGAAGGGTCAGAGGGGAGCCATAAAAAGTACTCAACATTTGGAAAATACAATACATGAGGAAAGAGTAACAGATGTGGAATTATCCAGTAAGGACAAGGAAAGGCTTGGGGATAACGTGATAACGATTTTCAGTGTTATGCAGGACTCTCACATAGAATGATGCGACTCACTAGTGTCCCTCTCTACTGAGGAGGCCCAAAATGAGCAGGCCCAAATGAGCATGGGAACCTCCAAAAAGAAATAAGACTCCAAAGAAAGCACTGGAATGCTTGGTCTATAGTAGGGAAGATGACCCCAGTGACATTTAGCGCTGGTCCAGCCTTATGATCGCAAGCTATACTCAGTGATTTTGTCATGCTGAAAGTGTTCAGTATCCATGCCAATGAAAATCCATGAATTTCTGTTAGTGCACTATTTCTAAATGCTAAAAATCTCAGTACTTTTTCTTCTGAGAATATTAGCTATCCAGTTGTGGTCATGATTAACATCAAGTCCTGATGGTTTTATGGAAATGTTTGTGCTACTTGGCTATAAAAGAGTCCCTGTCCTGCTTCATCATCAGAATGTCTGCATGATCTGGATGTGGGGTAGATTCATTTCTAACCTCGTTCTTCTACTGAAAGAATATTAACTTTGGGCAACTACTTGGCTATTGGGTTGTGTCAGCTGGCAGAGTATGTGTCACAAATCAATCTATATACTGGCCAGTTAGCTTCACACAGAAAAAATGGCCTTTCTGCTACAGCCACAGAAAGCACTAGAACATATACAGCCAGTTTGCCAAGCTGGGTTTGATCACAGGGTGAACAGGGCCACGTATTCTGAGGATGTAACACAAAGAACACAGTTAAAGCAATGGTATATGAGTGACAACATGTGCAATGAGTAACCTGTCACCACACCACCATCATCACCATCACCAAAGGCTATTATTCTTTATTAAGAGAAAATGTTCCTTCCGGAATTTGTTGGCCGTATTCTCCAGTGCAGACCAGGGCTCTGCCTAACAAAAGATGTCTGATTCTTCTGTGTGAATGGCAGGCTGGAAGCTATCATTTAGGTATCCAGATGTTACTATTTCTGACTTATAGGGCCAGAGGACAGAAACTCTGACATCCAGATTGTTCTGAAAAACTATTGATGTTTTGTTGCCATATTTGTAGAAAGCTCCAAAGAGCTAAATTATGTGGATAAAATAAAATTTCACACTCACACAGTTATCATCCTTGAAAAATCAAAAAGTCACAATGGACAAGACTGGGGAATCTACAAAAAAGTGAAACAGTTTGAAAATCCTAATACATAGGATAAAGTTTAGTGGCGTTTTCAGTTTCTTCCTTTCCAAAGCACAAAATGTGTGAAGACATAAAGGAAATTACAAACTGAGATAAAAATAGGGTTTAGTTGCTTGGAAATGAACTGACCTAATGTTAAATTCTTCATCTGAAATGAAGAAGGAGAAAAAGGATTTTAAAATACCGTGAATTTTAGTCAGAGAGAAAGCTTAGGCACCCACATCTGCGACAAGCGTGTTTTGCTTGGAAACGGACTACTTCCCTTAAAGAGGGAAACGGTTTCTCTGATGAGAAATGACATGTGGATCTTGGTTCCTGACATCATTTGGAGAGAACTGGTTCTGATTTCACACTGAGGTCATGCCAACATTGGAATTCTGTCCCTTTCTTACTAAGTCATCATTTCCCCTTGTTTACTAGATTCAGAACTCGCTTTGATGTATAATGACGAATCTGTGTTGGAAAACCATCACCTTGCCGTGGGCTTCAAACTGCTGCAGGAAGAACACTGTGACATCTTCCAGAATCTTACCAAGAGGCAGCGCCAGACCCTCAGGAAAATGGTTATCGATATGGTAAGACTTCCTTTTGAACCCTTCACTTACTTTCCCTTCCCAGAAGGAGAAACGCCATTCTCTCTGATAAACTGAGTTTCCTGAGACTCGTGTTCCTTTTACCCTAGGTGTTAGCAACTGATATGTCCAAACATATGAGCCTGCTGGCAGACCTGAAGACCATGGTAGAAACAAAGAAAGTTACAAGTTCAGGTGTTCTTCTCCTGGACAACTACACAGATCGCATACAGGTATTTGATGAAAGCCTTTGATTTAACACAGAGCCAAACCAAACTAAACCAAACAACAGTTAAGAAATGAAAACAAACATGGGTTCAGTTAGTCGCATATCTGGTTATTATTACGACTTGGGCTTATTTTAAGAACAAGCTAAGGAAAATGGACATTGAAGTTTATCCTCGAATTTATGAAGAAAAACATAACCCTATTTATTGAATTGCTGAGTTCTAAAAATAAATGGCAAAATTCATTTGTAATAGGGGATACGTGACTGCTGGTCCCAAAAGCTCGAGTTTGGATATAAATCCCATCAACTTGAAGATTGTTAGGTCTGTTTTGATTATACAAACTGCCATCAGCTGGTCTCTTTCCACAAGTGGAAAATATGAAGACATCTACTTTGAGTAATTCTTTGCATTTTTTCCAAATTGGGGAAGGGAAACGATGGCAGGATTTGACCTCTAATGTCCCTTTCAATTTTTACATTCAGTGACTGTCAGTCCGAGAAGACACACATTTTCCCTTTCAGGACTTCTATAATGGTAAATAACCAAGTCTGGCCAGCGTCACTGTAATACCATTTTTTGGTCCACACACCACAATTATGATGCAACTAAAACATTCTTGGGGTTGGTACCAAATGTACTAGTACAAGAGACATGAGATGTTCTGGTAGTATTTACGCTGTATTTTATGGGATTTTCAAAACTTGATGATTCCAGGTCCTTCGCAACATGGTACACTGTGCAGACCTGAGCAACCCCACCAAGTCCTTGGAATTGTATCGGCAATGGACAGACCGCATCATGGAGGAATTTTTCCAGCAGGGAGACAAAGAGCGGGAGAGGGGAATGGAGATTAGCCCAATGTGCGACAAGCACACGGCTTCTGTGGAAAAATCCCAGGTATCTAATATGAAATTTGCAAAGTTCCTGTGAGCTCTGCCGATTGTAGAACTGGAGGGGTCTATCTAATTCTGAAGTTCTAAGGAAGCAGCAACCCATTTAGTTCCATTCTGTTTGTGACTCATTTGCCTTCTCCATTACACTCAATTTCACAGGGTGGAGGCAAAGCTGTCCTCGGAAACTCATCGAAGTTTGGTCTGTGTATTCTCAAGCAGTTTAGAGAGTTGTCTATGACCTTAGCAAATCCGGCTGACTGAACTCAGAGCTGCTGCCTCCCCCCATCCCTGCAGGTTTCTCTTATCCCTGTCCTTATCCAGGAGCTCAACTCTTCATCCTTGCTTCCTCCCCGCCCCCCGCCCCCGTCTGTTGTCTCTCCGTAATCAAGTGCACTGCCAAGGGTGAATCTCATTCCGCATACCTGTTCTACCTCACAGCCGACGCCCTGTCCTGTGTCCCCTTCCAAGGTTGCTTCTCTACCTCTGAGAACACGCTGACATGTTTGGGTTGTGTCCAAAGCTACAAATTCCCTGTGCGCCGAGGACTGGGGACGATATGCTGAAGGCCGGGGACGCAGAAATGCCTCGGATACCTCTAGCTGATACTAGAAAGTATCAGTGTTCAGGGCATGCTGAAATGTTATTTTTTTTCAGGGCAACAAATGGCTTGAGCCAAGTAGTCCTGAGTAAGAATGGGTCTATAGGCTATGCCAGGTCTTTATCACAAAACCATGAAGGATGCTTTTTGTTAGTGTTTATCCTATTTCCCCATTACCTGCTACCCCCAAACTTACGTATACTTGTAATTGATGCAGAGTTCCCTTGCAGTTGTTTTTTTGTTGTTTTTTAAAGAAACCCGGTCAAATGAGTTTGAAATCTGTGAAAGTGCTCTAAAATTCTAATAAGCTATAAAAATGCATCCTAACATTCAGTTGTCAGGGCCAATTCAAATTCCCTAAAACCTTAATTCAATTAGTTGTTAGTTAATTAGTCAATTAGGATAATGCCCATTTATTATCAACAGTGATGTTTTATATTTATATGGTGTTCTATGTGGTTTTCCACACACTTTCCCAGACCTTGTCCTATTTGAACCCCCACACAGCTTTGTGAAATAGATACAGTGGCTGCTTTTCCAGTGCATCAGGTGGAGACGCTGTCCCCTTGGCTCATTTCACCAGTTCCTGAGTGACCCAGCTACCCTCTGCCCAGAGCTCTTCACTCTCCATCACCGTAGGCAGGTCTCCCTGTTGCCATGACATCATTGTCCACTCTGGTGTTTCCCGCAGATGGGCTCTGGCAAGCATTGTCTGAGTCGCCTGGCAATAAAGCCCTTGACAAGGTGCTCTTAGGATTTGTAGAGCTCTCTCCTCCCGGAGCCCAGCAAATAAGCAACTAGAGGCTACCTTTCAAAAAAGTGCTGAGCATTTAGCAGAAGCAAAACAAATAAAGAACGGAAACGACTGCACGGTGTTCAGTTGATTCCATTTTCTCCATTGCCTTGGCTTGTTTTTTCAGGTCCCTGGAAAACACCTTGAAAATAGTCTCTAAAATCGATTAAATACACATAAAGAAGGAAAAGGGAGGAAAAGGGATTGGGTGGAAGCAAGAGAAATATCTGAATCATCTGCAGTCAAGTTCACGTAACCAGCGCAGATCAGAGATGTCACCGACTTTGGTGTGAGTTATGTTAAGACTAAGGAAGCACCAGGGAGGAGAAGATAAATGATAGATAGGTGATAGGCAATGAGATAGATAGATAGCTAGATAGAGGATAGAAATATATAGCTATAGGTAGATACAGATATAAGAGAGTCACATAGGAACTTTGATATATTGAATGATTTGCCGAAAACCAGAATGTTGTTACAGGAAAGCTTTCCAGTAGTGTGGAAGGAACAGCTGTACCATGTCCCATGGATGCATATACGTTGCTCTTGCTCATTTACCTCCAAATCCAGACCCAGCATCTCTCCAGCCCCCCAGACCAGGACAGGGGAATTCCATTCCCTCATTCAACTACTGCCTATTCTTTTTCACAACCTGCTCCCACCCCCAGTGTTTCCTGTTTGTCCGACAATGGGGAGGTCAGCATAAGGCCACGGAGCCAGCTCATGCAGGATGCATAGCCCCTGTGTAAACCATAACAGAGCCATAAGCCTCGTATTTATTCACAGGAACACTAGCAAGGAACTGCTTAATTGTTTTTATTTTCCCTCCTTTCTCCTGATGGAAGTGACTGTACCCTGTGGATCTAAGACAATTGCAGACATGTCCACAGAGAGGATATTTGTTTGTTTAGGCACTAGAAGTATCTTCAGATGTTTTACCAAAGTCATCTACAAACAAAAGCATTCCACGGAACTTGAGAGATTTCAGAGTCGTCAGGGGCTGTCTCCTCTTCATTTTGGAACAGCGGCATATTTTAAATTTATCAGGGAAAGAATCTTGAGTCAGAACTCATTAGACCTGGAGCTTCCTTCTTCGGAGAATGACTCACAGAATCCAAGTAGTGACAAAGTCATTCCCAGCCAGGGTTACATCCAGACTTCTTATCTGGCACACAGAAGAGGAAAAGTAGTCAGTTACAGTGAGACAAACACAGGCTTCAACACTGGGTTGAAGTCCCAGCTCTACCACCTACTGGCTCTGTGATCTCTGACAAGATAGTTCATCTCAGTGAGTCTTAGTTTCCTCCTTTGTAAAGTACGGGTAACAATACTTTCGGACATAAGAGCAATAATGTATATATTACATCCAGTGCAGGGTGTACCGTATAGTGTATGCTCAAATTGGGGAATCCATCATTATTGATCTCTCTTGGTTTCTTGTGGCTCTTTCTTTGTCTAGAAAGCAGGACAGCTTGTTTGGTTTTCAAGAGCCCATCATAATAATCGATATGTAACCTTATTTTTTTTCCAGGTCGGTTTCATTGACTACATCGTGCATCCACTGTGGGAGACCTGGGCAGATCTGGTGCAGCCTGATGCCCAGGACATTCTGGACACATTAGAAGATAACAGGAACTGGTATCAAAGCATGATACCCCAGAGTCCCTCGCCCCCACTGGACGAGCAGAACAGAGACTGTCAGGGTCTGATGGAGAAGTTTCAGTTTGAACTGACCCTTGAGGAGGAGGATTCCGAAGGCCCTGACAAAGAGGGAGAGGGTCACACTTATTTCAGCAGCACAAAGACACTTTGTGTGATCGACCCCGACCATAGGGATTCACTAGGAGAGACTGATGGAGACACTGGGGCAGAAGACAAGACCCCGATCGACACATAATCGCCTTCTCCATGTGGAGATGAACATTCCACCTTTGACAAGCATGCCAGCTGGATGGTAGGGCCAGCCCATCACGGGGGCGTAGGCCTGCACGGGACAAGGGCCATGTGGCCTTTCCAGTTACTTGAGTTTGGAGCCAGAATGCGAGACCGTGAAGCAAACAGCAGTTCAGAAAATCCCACGGTTGACTTGCCTTGTTTGCAAGCTTAGTGGAGAGCTGAAGCTTTGTCTGGTACTGGAGGCCAAGATCAGATCCTGAGTAAATGGCTGGAAAATGGAAGACACAAAACTGAGAGATTTTTCTGCACTAAGTTTTGGGAATCTGTCCCCTCTAGTGACTGAACTGACTGATTAATAACTTCATTTATAAATCTGTTCACCTGTCCCCTTGTCTGCCAACCTGTGTGCCTTTTTTGTAAAACATTTTCACGTCTTTAAAATGCTTGTTGAATACCTAGAGTTTAGTATCAACTTCTACACAGAGAAGCATTCAAAGGTGACATAATCTTTTTTGAGTCTTTCTGGGGAAAAAAAAAAGGAAAGAAAATGGTCTTCCTTCTTTCTTGGGCAATATCTTTCACTTTACTGCAATTACTTTTGCAAATAGGATAACCACATTCTACTTCCTTCCGCTCCCATCCCATCCAGCTTCACAGTTGCCTGTATAACTTATCTCTGTCTGCCTGCTTATAGCAGTATTTTTTTCTCCTCTTAGAACTTCACTTTTTACGCTGCAAACAGAATAAAAGTGAACAAACGAAGAGGTAGGAAGGGGTAGTCGTGTCGTTCCCAGTAACAGTCTGTGTAAAATTCAGCTCTATTAGGCAGTGCGCCATGTTGTGTCCCGAAGCCCTGAGCCACTGGGCGCTGCACGCCCCCCCTCCTGTCCCCTCCCCCACATCGCTCTCTACCCAGTGACACACCGTTTTCAATTTGATGCTGCCGTCTTTCTCTTGCACTGCCTTCTGCGCTAACACCTCCATTTCTGTTTATAACAGTATATTTATTACTTCATGTATATAATGTAATGTTTTGTAAGTTATTAATTTATATATCTAACATTGCCTGCCAATGGTGGTGTTATATTTGTGTAGAAAACTCTGCCTAAGAGTTGCGACTTTTCTTGTAACGTTTTGTATTGTGTATTATATAACCTGGACGTCGCTTAAGAGAGACATACGACCCCCCCCGCCCTGGTGAGGACATTTGTGGGCTTTTATTGAGATGGTCTGCCCTCTTCCCTGTCTGAGTTGCTCATACCACACAACCCCTTTGTGAACCAGTTTTGGCAACAGGATTCTCACATTCGATACTAAATGGTTTATACTGAGCTTTTACTTTTGTATGGTTTGATAGGGGTAGGGGGCAAGGGGATGTAGTTTTCACCCACGTTCTATCCAAATCTGTGTACGCATGAGTTGGGTTGTAACTGGGTCCTGCTATAATCGTGGCTTTGGTTTAAACAGCAACACTACCTTTGCTCACAGATGGTTCTTCGGAGTTTCCCAAACTACTGACTTTGAAGCAAAAGCCTCCTGCCTGCCATTAAGCAGGAATGCCATGTTCCAATTAATTACAAAAACAAACACAATAAAACAATGTGAATTTTATAATAAAATGTGAACTGATATAGTAAATTATGCAAATGTGAAGCTTCTGGTAACACTTCTTAGCCCTCTTATTGGCTTCAGTCTCCATTTGTAAAATATATTCCACGCTTTCAGTTCAGCATTGTAACTCACTAGTTAAAGAAATGGCACAAATGTGCATGACCAATGGGTGTGTATGTCTATGAACACTGCATTATTTCAGGTGGACACTTTCTTGTTTTCAAACGTTTCTCACAATGTATGTTGTAGTATTATTATATATTGTGCTCAGACGCATTCGTAAGAGACTTTTATATGAAGTGAATAAACAAAAGCATGATTAGATTAGACTGTAGGCCCAATTATTTTGCTGTTAGTTCTGACCTATTAAAAGCAGATCTTTCTTTCTCTTCTCTCCTACCCTACCCCACAAAGAAAACCAACCACTTTGCCTGACCAACCTCTCAACTGAAGTTTCAGAATCTGTGTCCAAAAAGTCCCGTAGCTTGGAACATTTCACATGTTCTTAGCAAATATCCGCACAGCTCAGTGATGCGGGAGGTGGTTAAAGAAAAGTAAACAAACCACTTTAAGAATCTGAAACGTTTAATCCACTAGATAAACCAAGGGAATCTCCAGCTTGGCTGGGTCCTCCAGAAAAATGAATCACAGAATCACAGAACATGAGCTTCATGTAGTCAGATGGTCCCACTGATTCATTTGACACATGAAGAATCTGAGGTCCAAAGAGTCATCTTCAAGCGCCATTGACAGAGCCGTGGTTGACTCTCATGGTCTTTTCGGTGATTCATGGAGTCTCCTATTGATCATATGGTTATGCTTTTCTTTCTGGAAAGAGCTGTAGAAATATCATACGCAGAATACTTCAATGCTTTGTTGAAATTTTAAAATCAGCTTTAAAAAATGTTATCCTAAGAAGTGTGTGTGTGTGTGTGTGTGTGTGTGTGTGTGTGTGTGTGGTGAGGAGGGCCACAAACAAGAATCAGAATATTTTAACCATAGGGAACAGTGAACTAGTAAGTGGGTCTGCTCTAGAAGAATTCCCCTCAAGAAACTAAAGTTACTGAATTTCTTTACAAAGACAAGTTGAGCCAACATTGCAGAACCAGTCTGTCTGCTGGATGCAGAGCTAATGTTTGCAGCACCTAGCTACCATCCTTGATTTCTGATTCCACGCCCACCATCCCTGAGCTCTTACAGACTAAGTAACAAAAGTGAATTGGTTAGCATAGTCACAGGTGTGACTTTTATAATGTCCACAGCTATAAATATTTATAAATATGTGCAGGTATTTTTCTATAGAGAAATGATTTTTAATCCTTGCTACAAATGAGAATCACCTGGAGAATATTTTTTTTAAAAATATTAATGGCTGGGTCCCACCCACCCTCCTAGATTCTGTTTGAATTGGTCTTGGGCACCAAGAGCTTTGGGAACCAGATATTTAAAATTCTCCCCCAGGTAATCCTACGTGCAATCTGAGTGGAGAGCTACTGCTCCTGAAAAGAGAGCCATGCTTGGAGCTATGGCTTTTTTTTTTTTTTTTTTACAATTTTATTTATTTATTTGTCAGAAAGAGAGAGAGAGAGACAGAGACAAAGAGACAGAGCACAAGCAGGAGGTGCAGCAGGCTGAGGGAGAAGCAGGCTCCCCGCTGAGCAAGGATCCCAATGCGGGGCTCGATCCCAGGACGCCGGGATCATGGCTTGACCAAAGGCAAGAGGCAGAGCAGACTGAGCCACCCAGGCGTCCCTGGAGCTAAGGCTTTTGTCAGTCCATTTCCGCTGCTATAATAGAGTACCACAGACGGGGCAGCTTACAAACAACAGGAGTTTATTCCTGACAGTTCCAGAGACTAGGAAGCCCACGATTAAGTGCCAGCATAGTCACGTTCTGGTGAGGGCCCGCTTTCTGGATCATAGCTGGTGGAAATAGGCTCCCCACTTGGTGGAAAGGGCTAGAGATCTCTCAGGACCCTTTATTGTAAGGCACTAATGCCATTCTTGAAACCCCCACCCTCATGCCTTAAGTACTTTCCCGAAGGCCTCACTTCCTAATACCATCATCTTTGGGAGCTGGAATTTCAACAGCTGGATTTGGGAAGGGACACAAACATTCAGGCCACAGCAACTTTCTTTCACTACGGCTGTCTTCAGATACTGTGCACCCACCATGGCCAGGTGCTGGTTCAGGAACAGAGATGAGACCGGGCACCGGAGCTGGGTAAGACAGAGCTCTGCAGTCCAGGAGCTTGCAGTCTGCTGCGTTGCTCACCATCGGCCCTGCAGACCACAAAATCATAATTATATTCTCAGGAAAACCACAATGAAGATAAATCTAAAAGAAAGTTAATCATCTGGTTCTAGAACATAGGCCATAAGGGTAACCATTCTCTTATCTATGATGGCATATCGGCGTTCCTAATGCCAGGGAGCTACTGCGGAAGCAGAAATTACAATGGCATCTTTGCCAAGGCTGAGGGTGATAGCTTAGTACTTAACCAAATTTGTAGGACCCTCAGGCTGACCTACAGAGTCAGGAGCTGTCAGAGTTATACATGGTGGCCTTCCCTTGACCTTTTCCCACAGGCTTATTTTGACATGAGTTGGAAGTCATGGAAGTTCTCGGTCCACTGAACAAAGCCTAATGGAGTTCAAGTGAAGGAGGGTGGTTTTTTGCATGGGTTCTGGAGTTAAGTGGCCTGAGTTTACATCCTATCTCCTCCATTTACTAACCATACGACTTTAGACAAGTCACCTACTCTCTGGGCTTTAGCAAAATGGGGATTAATTTGTTAGGTGGAGGTAATAATTCCAGGCCTTTTCCAACCCTTCCATTGCTACTTCTCAGAGCCTTCGTCTTAGTGATTGATGAAATCAATGATCATGAGCTTTAAAACCTGTGAAACCCAGGTGAAGCAGGAAAGCTGACAAATTCCCTTTATAAACCCACACTTTGTGCATCCTGTACCCCCTTGTGAAGAATTCTGCAAGCTGGTTCTCACCCACATTCCTCAAGATTCAGATCAGGTGTCCTCCTACAGAAGTTTCCCTGATCCCTAAGTTGGGATAAGGACTCTTACTTGAGCTCCTAAGACATCCTGCGCTTTACCTGTGTAATTAGCTATGAGACCTTGGGCAAGTCACTGAACTCTCCTGTGCCTCAGCTTTATCATCTGTAGAACAAAGAATTATAATAATACCTAGATTATAGCAAATTACGCAAGAATTACGTGAGTTGATATACATAAAATTCTGAAAAATATTGTAATTATTAACACCTACTGCTATATGTTGAAGTAGGGTTTCTGTCTTTTCCAAAAGACTGTAACTCATTGAAGTCTGAAGCTGGGTCTTATTCCCTGTTGAACTTCCATGTCCAATCCAATATCTGGAACAAATACACATTTGTCAGACTGAACTGAATCAAGTGGTTTTATGCTAAAGTAAAATGCAACCCCGTACCTAAAACTTTTCAAACCAAAAAAGGTGTTGGAAGGGGCACCTGGGTGGCTCAGTCAGTTAAGTGTCTGACTCTTGATTTCCGCTCAGGTCATGATCTCAGGATCATGAGATTGAGCCCTGCATCAGGCTCTGTGCCCAGCTGGGAGTCTATTTGAGATTCCCTCTCTCTCTCAAATAAATAAATAAATAAATAAATAAATAAATAAATAAATAAATAAATAAAAAGGTGTTGGTCTCTGAGTCCTGAAATGAGGAACCATGTAATTTTAGAACCAAAGGGTCCTCAGAGATCATCTGGTCTACCCCTTTACTTTTATAAATAAAGGAACTGAGGCTCAGAGATGGCCAGGGACCCACCTGAGATCACACAGTGTATTAGTGTCACAGAGCCACCATAAACAAGCATTGTAAACCACAGTGGGGGTTGGTGAGTGGGTTGTGGGGGGTTAAACAGTGGCAATTTACTGCCTCACAGTTCTGGAGGCTAGAAGTACAAGGTTATGGTGGTGTCAGGGACAGTTCCTTCTGAGGGCTATGAGAATCTATTCATGCCTCTCCCCTAACTTCTGATAATTTGGGGCAATCTTTGACATTCTTGGCGTATAGATGCAGCACCCTAATCTCTGCCTTCATGCTTATGTGGTGTTCTCTGTGTTTGCATGCCTGCATCCAAATTTCCCCGTTTTGTAAGGACACCAGACATATTGGGTTAAGGGCCCACCCTACTCCTGTATGACTTCATTTTAACGAATTACATCTAATTAACTAATTACATCTGTTTCCAAATAAAGTCACATTCTGAGGTACTGGTGGTTAGGACTTCAACACACAAATCTGAGGGAGATTATAATTCAACCCATAATACACAGTTACCAGAAGAGTTCCCAATTCCTTACTCAGGTGTCTTTTGTTCACATCATGGAGTTTGGGGGCCTTAGACACCTGTTCAACTTCTCTGCACCTCAAGCTTCTCTCTAAAATAGAGGAAGAGACTATATGTCTGAACAGGTAGTACCCAGTCATAAAAAGTTTAATGCTTTATACCGAAGCATTTTTGTTTTCTTAAGGTCTTTCTGAGTTCTTCAAACTTATTAATTATTTAATTATTAATTCTTTCCTTGGTGTAGCTAGGTGCCACATGGAGAAGAGAAAGAAGAACCTTAGGGTAGTAGGAAAAACATAGCCCAGGGGTTAAAGCTTAGGCTTCGAAGGTGAACAGATCCCAGGACAAATCCCTGCTCTTCCACTTCCTAGTTGTGTCACATGGGGCAAACAGTTAACCTCCTCAAGACACAGTTCCCTCCTCGCTAAAATGAGGAACCTAATAGCAACCTTTCGATGAGGTTGCTGTAAAGACTAGTGAACAATGCCTAAAAAGTGCCTCACTGTCAGCCATGATGTATGGATATCAACTAAGGCTTCATTCCTTCCACAAATATTTCTAGAATGCCAATGATGTGCCAGGCACTGTGCGATGAGCAAAACACACAAAGTCCCTACCCTTATGAAATTTATATTTTTTGGTGAGGGAGAAAGACCCCGAGGAAACAAGAAGATAAATACTACATTATCTGGTAGTGTGATATGTGCTATGGGGTTGGCAAGTGACAGTAGTCTAAGAGCAATGGCTCTGGAGTTCCACAGCCCATGGAATCCCAGCCTCACCCTTTGCTAATGGTGCAGACCGGGGTACAGCAAACACAAAGTGCGCCTGTCAACTTCAAAGAACAGTAGGAACGCCAGCTAAGGGAGAGGAGCAGGAAATGAAGTTGGCAGCCAGGTCACAGAGAATTGTTAGGCTTTTGTAAGGACTTCAGAAAGTCATCGGATGGTTTTGAGCTCAGGATTGACATGAGCAGACCTACATTTCTTAAAGATTACTCTGTGAGGAGAATAAACTATACTGAGGCAAACACAGAATTGGTGAAAACATTTAGGAGGCTGCTGCTGTCATCCTCCAAAGTGACAGGAAATTGACAAGATTAGCAGTGGTAGAGATGGTTGAGAGTTGGAAGATTTGGGATATATTTTCAAGGTGGGGCCAACAGGACTTGCTGTTGGATTTGAAGATGGAAGCACAGGAAAAGGAATGAGAAAGATCCCAAGAGTGTGGCCTGGGCAGCCCGTTGAATGGTAGGAATGTTTCCTCTGATGGGTAGCATTTGGAGCGGAACAGATTTTGGTGTGTTGGAGGTGCTTTTTGGTCATCCAAGTGGACATATTACGGAGGCAATAAGGTTTGAGTCTGAAGCTCAGGGCAGAGGGCATGAAAGTCCTGAACTTATCAATGAGCAGGCTCCCCATTTACTTGTCCATGTGGACTAAATCTGTTTTACCCCAAATCATCCCTGACCCAAATGTGGCCTCTTCAGAAGGTTCCTCAAGAAATTTGCACACACCAAGCCTTTTGTGATCTTGTAGAATTTTATAGAAGCAGCCGTTGGGGCTGGGGAGGTCGCTTTCAACAACATGGTGCTCTCTGGACTGCACAGCTGCCTCATTCCCTCTTCTCCCTTCACTCTGTCCTTGAACCCACTGCACCGCCCTCTCAGGAGCAAAACCAATTATTTTTCGTGGCGTTTGCACCATATTTAGCATTCATCTATTGTTCATGGGGTATGATTTGGGGAAATATGCCTTCAAAACTACAGAGCTTCTTGATATGTTCTTTGTGCAATTATATATATTGCTCCCCCAAGAGAATTTCAGTTATAAGAACCTTTCTCCATCTTATTCTCTCTTCCCCCAATAAAAATGGGAGGTCTCTCTCACAAACTTTCTGAGGTAGGTGAGGAGAAGACAAAGCTAAGGGTTTCCTTATGGCTCCCAAGCCTTCCCTACCACATGGTCCAACCCTGCCCGTGTCCTTCGTCAGATTTGTACTGATGCCTTGAGCATTGCCCTCCAGCTCTGCTCAGTGGTTAGGACTTGGGCTCTCAGGTTATGTATGATCTTATCTCCTGTTCTTTTTGCCTTCCCCCAAATTTCACGCCATCACTTCAAGGGCATGAACTCCTCTCCATGTCTTTGATAGAACAATTCTACCAAGCCCTTTTGTTGCTTGAGAATACTCTTTGCATCTCCTGCTTTACCCTAAGCAGCTCTCACATCTCTCTGTAGCTCAGTGTCCTGAGTGCAGGCTCTAGTGTGAGCGTTGAGTGGAGATGCACAAATAAAAACAAATAAAAAGTGGTTTGTTACAATACAGGGGGAAGAACAAAAGTGGCCATTCTGGATGCTTTGAGATACAGTATGTCATGTCCAGTATAGCTATGTTCAATACTAATTTTGTTTGCATACTATTTTTGTCTTTTTCATAGACTTCTAACCTAGCTTTCAAGTAAGATGTGTCTCCACGCTCTCTAGCTTCCTACATGGAAATCTCAAGAAGAGCCCAGCCAGGGTGCCTGAAACCAAGCAACTGTAACCTCTGTGAGGGCAGGGACCAGGTCTGGTGCTTTGTTCTTTGTTTCCAGAATGCCTAGTGCCATACCTGGCACAGAATTGATGCTCAAACATTTATTGAATAAACCTGGATGTTGATTACAGAAAGAGCCCAGTTAATAGGAAGTTAATAGGAAGAGGAGAAGAATGTCCATTCCAGGCAAATTGACTCTTAGCTTCTCTCACTGGATTGCAATGATCTGTTTCCAGCTCCATCTCCCTACTCAACGCTGAGCCCCTCCAAGCTAAGACAATGTTTTTCATTTTGTTTCTTTTTTAATCTTTGTGTTCCTCATCACCAACGACACTATGCTGGCCCCAAGTGAAAGGAGTGTCCAGTGAGGTATGTTGAGAGAGTGACTGAAGAAACAAGAAAGAAAACCTTGCTATTGAAATTATTTGTGAACTGTATCCATCTACTTGATTTTCTTGGGGAAGGAATAGAGTGCGCTGGGGAAAGCAAGTTATGCTCAATCCGTGTTACGGGCCTTGTTCTGCCCCTTCCTAGTTGTGGGAATTTGGGCATCACTTAAATTTTCTGAGCCTAAATTTTCTCCTAATTGATTGGAATGAGCAATAGGCAACTAAACTTGGGATCAGATATAACATTACATACGGTAGGTACTCAACTGTCTGGATGTATGTTCTTATGGACGGAAGGATAAATGAATATTAAAATACTTTTTAAAAAATCACCTCTGTCTTTGAAAAGCATAATGCAGCAGTATCTTTTGATCGATTTAGGGTTCTATAATTAAACTCCAGTTAATCTAGATTTTTCTAAACATACCTCAAGGTTCCAGGGGGATAAATGCTCACATTCCACTCCACCAATATGGGGCCATGCTGACATTAATGAGCTCAAGGAAACAGAAAGAAACACGTCGATCATATTAACTTATGCTGCTCCAGTGCAGCAAATCCCTCCAAAATACACCTGACTGAAAGCTTCTACTAATAGAAAACTCAGCAAAATTCCTTTGAGATATTGTAAAGCAATATTGTTTTTGAGATGGAATTCAATTGTGCTCTTCTAGAACATTCTCTCTGGTTTATTTTTTTTTCTTCTGTTGCCAAGTAATGTATATAATTCCTCTTCTAATTTCTTTTTCCAATTGAAGACAGGAGCCAAACTTTCAGAGTTTGTGACTCTGTGACCCTGGGAAGCGTGCTATAGCCACTCTGCGCCTCAATTTCTTTATCTGTAAAACAGAAGTGATAATAACAAAAGCTATGTCAAAAATAATTATTGTGAGGATTAAATGAATTATGGCTGAAAACTTTTAGATTAGTGTCTGGACCACAGGATACATTAGCAGATGTTAACTATATATAGCTAGAAGTAGCATGCTTGCTACGTTGTAGTTCCTTCAACCATATTTCATATGACTTAAATTTATCATTCTGGTCAAATTATCCTGGACTTGCTCACATTAACAGTGCTTTCTTAGGATGAGTGTCCCAGAAGCAAGCACCATATTTCAGTCATGGTAGAGCACAGTATGACTCTTGCCCTTCTTTGTTCTGAGCACTGTTCCATAGCCCAAGATTTGTATTCATTTGGGGAGAAGTCAGTGACTCACCCTGATGATTCATAAGGTGCTTACAGGCAAACAAACCCTTCACACCTTTTCACAGGAACCACAGTGAAACCACATCTCCTCCTTTCTGTGCTCACAGCATTGGGTTTCTTCAACCAAGTGTAGCATTTACACTTTACTGATACATTTCATCTGAAAAACCAGTGGAGTATAGGGAAAAGCATTTTCAGTCGGGGTGTCAGACTGACCTGTGTGTAAATACCAGCTGCGGCACTAGTTTTGAGACCTTTAGAGAAAGCACTTAACTTGTTTGACTTTCAGTTTTCTTTTCTGTAAAATGGAGGAATGATACCCATATCAAAAGATTATTTAGAAAGACGAAGTGACATAATTTATGCAAAGAGTCTAGTACATTCCTGCATGCAATAAAAGACTAGTAATATCAATGCCCTACTATATATAATAATTGAGATAATATATGTATGGGAAAAATCTTTGTATTTTTCATTTTAATTCTAAAAATATATTGTTTTAGCCTAAAAATAATTTAAAATTATGATTCCAATAATCCATTAGCTTTGACCCACCCCCCAGGATCTGTAAGCTAAATCTTTGGTTATCACGCATTCTATATTTTCATTTACATTGTTAATAAAGTGTTAACCAAGACAAGACAAGGAATGGAAATGTGTTAAGTTACCAGCAGCCTTCCAGATCAGCATCAGTCCATTAGTCAGTGTTCCCTGGGCCATGACAATGAGTCTACTATAAATTCACTTGTGTGCACCAACTATAAATTCACCTATGTGCACCAGCATATCAGGAAAAACGTGATCAAAAGCTTTTGTGAAATTGAACATACCATGTCTAAAGCACTTGCCTCCTTGGTACAATCTACTAACCCTAACCGAGAGGAGAAACCGTTATAGCAGGACTTGATCTTAGAGAATTCCTCTGCCAAATGACCTACAAACCATATCTTAATAATCTGTTTTAGAATTCCTCAGACAATTGATGTCATGCCTGACAATCTGTACTAGATTCTGTCTTTCTTTCTAATGACTGGGATAATATTTGTCTATCACACACACCCAGGTTTATGACATATTTTATGTTCTCTCTGATTTCTCAAAGATCAGCAATTCTGAGTCAAAAACACATTGATAAGACCTTTCAATACACTGGCAAATAATGTGCCTAGAAACATGAAACCACTTAAAGAACAGAGATGCTCTCCTGACACCGCTTTGCTTTATTTGGCAAGTCTAGCAGAAGAGCATGGTACTTGTGTACTCTTGGCTAAGGGCTTATCTCCTTCTAGCTGAAGAAAACTGCCCTTTTCCACCAAATATACAATTTCAGAAAGGATGTCAATAGAGCAGTGAAGGAGGAAAGGGGACCCTATCTATTATTTCGAATAATGGTTCTTTAGCACCTACCATTGTTTAATTCAATAAACATATATTGAGTCCTAATATTTTGCAGACAGTTTAAGACATAGTTCTTGCTCCTTATGTACCGGAGGATATAGGGAAACAGATACGCACATAAAGTATTCAAGCCCTGTAAGAAGGGTTAAAGTAGAGATACGTATAGAGAACACAAAGGCCAGAGCACCTCACTCTTTTTTTGGAAGGAAATAAGAGACTCACTTCTCTTAGAAAGACAAGGTTAAGTATTCAAGGTTGAGTCTTCAGGGATATAAGAGCAGTCAACAGACCAAAAGGATCAGGAGAAGAAGGGGAGGAAGGGCTATATTCCAGGAGGAAGGAAGAACACATGAAAAGAATACATAGGCCTATGAAAGGGTATTGTTGAGGCCCATCCATACATTCATGTTTTCCACAAGTATTTATTGAGTGCATACTGTGGGCCAGGTACTCTACGAGATAGGGCTACAGAAATATGCAGAGAAAAGCTCTACTATCATTGAATAAAGTTGCAGTTAGAGACAGATATTAATTAAACTTTTAGAAAGTGAATGTGTTATTCAGGACTGATTGAACTTCTACAAAATTTGGAAATATAGTTATGTGAGAATAATTAGCAGAAATCACCTTAGACAATTTATAAGGAAAGAGAGAAGGAAGCATTTTACGACTATAAAAAAATGTTTGCCAAAGTCCTGTAGCAGGAAGGAGCAAAGTGCCTAGGAGGGACTGAGAGAGGGCCAGCATGACTGGAGATTATGGAATAATAAGAAATGAGCCTGGTGAAGCAGGCACAGGCTATATCTCACAGGAAATTTTAAGAATCTTGCTCTTACTTACACAATGAGAATCCCCCAAACATTTTAAGCAGGGAAGTGATAAGATCAGACTTGAATATCAGAGAGATCATTCTAATTATGGTGTGGAGGGCAGATCCTGAGAGAATGATAAAAATTGTGGAAGACAAGTTAGCAGGTGATTGCAATAGTCCAGCCAAAATGATAGGAACTAAGGTGGGGCTGTGGAGATGGAGAGAAATGCATGGATGTGGAATTACTTAGGTGTTACATTTACAGATCTTGGTGATGGATGATTTAGAGAAGAAAAAAGGAAAAAAGACAAAGAATAAATTCCAAGTTTTTTGCTCACACAAGTGGAAAGTGGTAAAGTCAGTTTCTGAAAAAAAGGAATACCAGGGAATACTAGTTGGGGAAGGGGGAGGGAATATGATTCCAATTTTGGGTATGTTGATTTTTAGATATCTTTGTGACTTCCAAGCAGATGTGAAAGAGACAACTGAATATGATAGTCTGGAATGCAAAGAAGCCTGGGCTGGGAGGTATCCACAGATCATACACGTGGTACTTAACGCCATGGGATGTCTAACTATATAGTAAGAAAAGAGGGTGAGGGTAGGACTGACCCTTGAGGATATCTGTTATTTAATGGGAGAATATAAAAAGATTAGGCCTATTAAGGAGATTAAGAAAGACAAATAAAGGAACTAGGAGTGTACCAAGAGAATCTGGTGCCTAAGAAGGCTAAAGGAAGAAAATATTTTAAGAAAGAAGTGTTCATTAAAATTGAATCCTGCTGAGAGTTGAAGTAAAATAAAAAAGGAAAAATACTTACTTTAGTTAGAAATATGGATATTACTGGTGAACTTAGATCATTTCCAGTAAAATGATGGCCCAACAGCCAGTTTTCAGTGAATAAAGAGTAAGGGGAGGTGAAAAATGGAGGCAGTAAGAACAGACAAGAAGCTCAGTTACGAAGGGAAAGGTGGGAGAGACTAAGGGAAGAAAGACTGAAGGATTACTGATAATGTCTGCCTGGGAAGGTGGAAGTGGTGTAGTGGAAAGGACTGGTAGAGAATTCTTCTTAGAAGAAAGGTCACTTTCTCTAGTGTACCAGAAAAAGAGGGGAACGGGTTTAAGTGGATTTGGTGGAAGGAAGCTCAAAGAATTCCTTCTGATATCTTTTCTTTTTAGCAAAAGAACATTGGTCCTTTTTCACATACTGTTTCTTTTAACTAGGAAGAACATTTGGTTAAAATCAAGTGAAAACACTTCCAGAGGATTCTAAAGAAATTCAACTATCCAACTGTTATAGGAAAATAAGAGTGCTAAGCCTAAAGAAGTGATAGCTCTACGTGGAGAAGGGAAATGGTAGGAATCTTTGAGTATGTAAAAAAGTCATTTTTACATAAAAAGAAAATTAGTTTATTCTTAATTACACTAAGGGTGAGGCCAGGACAATGGAAGGTATGGGAAGATTTGTTTGGACTCGGCATTTACACAAACTAGATTTTCTAACTGTTCTTGTTGTGCAAAGATGAACTGATCTGATTAAAGGTGTGGTGAATCCTTAGATATTAGAGTTTGTTGGACTGATGTAAAGGGGGAATTCAAGATGAGATCGGAGGCTCTATGTTGGGAGTTCTATTGACTGCTTCTCTCCCCTTTATAGCTTGAAGGCCATTTGTTCTCCTTCTCTTCATCTTGAACTTTATTCTCCCTGAAAAGATAGAAAGATGGGAAGATAGGAAAGAAGAGATGATAAGAAGTGAGAATGACAGGTAGGGTTTCCTGTGAGCTCTTACTTCTACATTATTGGCTGTAAGACTTTCCTGTCCTTCCCTGATGGGTTTGTTTGTTTTTTTTTCTTGTGTGTGTGCGTGTGCGTGTGTGTGTGTGTGTGTGTGTGTGTGTGTGTGTGTTGTTTGACTTGATTTCCATCAGAGCTTTGAATACTCCCTCTATTGTCCTCAGCAGTTTTTCACCTAGCATATTTTTATTGTTTGCTTTCTAAACATATACTCACATTCATCAAGTGGCCTTCCTGCCTCTTTTTTTTTAATGATCCCAATCTTTTGTATTCACTCTGGGAAGTTGTTCCTCTTCCTACCATTTTTATACCTATTATTTTACTACCCAAGCTTTTCAGAGCACATCCTTGGGCAGTTACATGGGTAACTAGGATCCAGGATCCAGGAGTAATGGTCATTTGTATAATACTTTATAGATGTTATGGCATCCTTTCTGGTCATCATTGCATTTGATTATCACAAAGACTCCGACATGCAGATTCTGTGCCACCGGCTCCAACAGCAGCACTACTGCCCATAATCACCATCCTAATCATCTCCACCTTTGTTTAAAGGATAGAGGTCCAAAGAAGACTAGGAAAGTGCCTCAAGTCATTCCACTGCACAGTCTAAAAGCAGAGACTCAAACTGAGATCTGTGCAATCCGAACAGCCAGGCTCTTTTTATATGTAAAGCTGCTTCCCCAGGACTTGTTTCCTCAGCTATTGTAAATTTGGAGTTGGCATAATCACTTTCTCCAAAATCACCTGTTATTTCCTCAACATGCTCTTCCTCTTTGATTGTAATTATGTGGAATTGCAGTTCCTTTAGTCACTTCCTCAATTATAAAGAATTTTAATGAATTTTTGACTGAACTTTCTGAGACCCTCCTTTTCTAAATTCTCATGAATTCTAATGTTTCTTAGGTAGTCTGAGCCATCTCATCTGAGTCAAATTATTCTTCCCCTTTTGAGCTCTCTGTGTCTAAATTGTCTTCAGAGGCATATAAATACCCACTTGGACCATGCATCTAACCTTTCGGTCTGTTGGTCAGTCGGTCAATCAAAACTAAGAATTGCATGACATATTTGGCATATGTCTAGGCTCTTAGTATAGATTAGTGAAAGAGAAATATATAAACCATATAGAGAGAAATTAATCAAATAATTGCAAAAATAAATGTAAGTCAAGTATTTGTTTGTTCTTTTTTGCCCTTTGTTAAGACTTTCATTTTTCCCTTTGTTAGACTTCTTGCAGTTAATATGACAAACCTACCCTATAAACTTATACCTTTAACATACTACAACTTTTCCACAACGTACCTTGCTCTCTTAGAAACCACCTAACACATTTCAAAGGCACATAGAACTTTAGAGTGAGAAGGCAACTTTGAAATTAGTCAGTCTGGCACTTCTCAAACTTTAATGTACATACAAATCAACTGGGGATCTTATTAATATGTAGCTTCTGAATTAGTAGGTCTTGAATGAGATCTGACTCTGCAATTTTAGCAAGGTCCCAGATCGTGTAGGTGCTGCTAATACCCGGACTACACTTCGAATAACAAAGATCTAGTCCTCTGGTTTATAACTAGGAGTATCCATCAGAACATCTTGCTTTTCCAAAATACAGATTCTGAATCAGATTTTAGCAGGGGCTGGGGCATATGAAAATTGAAAACGCAGTCTCAGACTTCCAGTTAATATGAAAAAATAGGAACTGGGTTCACCATTCTGCCTAAAACAACCAAAAGAAAAAAAAAATAATAAAACCTGACAAAATAGGATACAATGGTTTTTAAGATACTAGACATTAGTCAACAAAGGAAAGTTATCTCTGAGAAACAGGAAACAAGTGAGGTGAGCCCAACAAACTTCCCTGAGAGAATTTCCAAGTTATGGCATAGAGAACAGTAACCCAAGCAAAGCCCAGCTGACTCCCTGAGTTGAAGAGAAAGAGCTGAGAGTCAGAGGAGAACAAGGTAACTAGAGTTCTCAGGGAGGAGCCCCAGAAAGTAGGGAGCAGCACAAGGAGAAAACTCCAGAGGTCTGCAGAAAGCCCCCCTCAAGTATGGCAGAGTATTGATCAGCACATATCTATGAGAAAATGACCCAAGGCAAAGGTAGTAAGTACTAGAACAGATGAGTGACAGTTGTGCTCACAGAGAGTTAGAAAGAGTACCTGTAGCTACCATCCAGACTAGAAAACCTTATGATTCATGCGGTATTAGAGTACTCAGGAAGCAATGCCTCAGGCAGGGAATAATTAGCCCAGACTGAGCACTGCTATAGTCTCATCTAATAAATTTGAAAAGCAAGACCAAAAGGGTCAAACTGTTTCCAAGTAACTTAACTGCATCACAGAATAAAGCTTGTGTATGTTTCTAGGAACACAAATTATTCGGCACCAAGCAAGGTAAAATTCAAAATGTATGGCATCTAATTTAGCAGATGTGGAAATAAGTAAGAGAATATCACCCATAATTAGGAGAAAAATCAGTCAAGTAAAATTGACTCTGACCTGAGAGAAATGTTAGAATTAGGTGGTAGGAATACTTTTGGAGTTATATTCCACATGTTAGAACTGGAAGGAAAAATAAGAAAGATATAAAAATACAATGAGTAGGATTAATAACAGATTAGATATTGTAAAATAAAAGATTAGTGAACTTAAAGGTATAGTGATGGGAAGTATTCAAAATGAAACACAAAGAGAGAAGAATAAAAAAGAAGAAGAAGAAATGAACCAGTCATCATTGTCCTTTGAGACAAACTCGAGGGAGATAATAATGTGTAGTGAAAGTCCCCGAGGGAGGGGAGGGGTTTATTAAAATCTTTTAAAAAATAAATGCTGGAAAATTTCCAAGTTTGATGAAAACTATAAACCCACACACACACACAAAAAAAACCTTCTAAAATTTAAGAAACTCAGTGAAGCCCAAGAACAAGAAACTTGAAGAAAACTGTATCAGAGCACATCACAATCAAGTTGCTTAAAGACAGTGATTAAAAAAAAAAATCTTAAAAGCAACCAAGGGAGTGATGGACAGGGCAAGGAATCATGTTATGCACAGAAGAACTAGGATTAAACATGGCAACAGATTCATTGTCAGAAATAATGGAAGCAAGAAGGACAATGGAACAACATCATTAAAGTACTAAAAGAAAAAACTTAACCAAGATTTCTGTATCAAGTGAAAATACTTTTCAAAAAAGAAGGAGAAACCAAAGCTTTTTCAGACATACAAAACGTGACAGTCCAATGGACTCCCAGTACAAGAAATGTTAAAGGAAGCCCTCCAGCAAAAGAGAAAGGAAACCAGATGGAAACTTGGATCTATAGCAAGAAATGAGGAACACAAGAAATGGAAACTATACCATTAAATATGTAATTCTTTCTTATTAAAAAATCATTTTAAAAGATAACAGACTCTTTAAGCAAGCTGAAAATATTGTAGCATGGAGCTTATAAGATATGTAAAAGTAAAATGAATGACAACTATAGTACAAATATTGAAAGTGAAGAAATGGAAGTCTGTTATATGGCTTTTTGTTATATGTGTGTATAAAAAATCTTCAGATCAATTCATATAAAGTCAATCTCATCATTTTGGGTGGAGAAAGCATGAGGATACTACATTGCTCAAAGCTTTATATTCAATGAATAATAATAATAATAACTAAAATGTATTGAAGCTTTATATATAATAACCCACCTAATAACCCATCTAAGCCTTATCATAGCCCATTGAGGCAGGTCTTCTATGAGACCGATTTTATAGAAGAAAGAGCAAAGGGACAAGCTAATACAGAATAGAGACAGGACACAAACCCAGGAGTTCAGTCCTTTTAACAATAGAACATTGAGAGTCTGAAAGCTTAGCCACTGTACACACTGCCCTCCCTTTTTGTTTACTTGGTTTCCTTGTTGTTTTCTGAGAATTTCTGCTTGTTAAAATCTTCCAAGTTAAAATTTTTGTGGCCTCACTGGGCATATCCAAGAATAGGTACCTTGATTGTTTTCCGCAAAAAATCATTTGGGGTCTGTTCTAAAAAACAGCTCTCTCTCTCTCTCTCTCTCTCTCTCTATATATATATATATAGATATAGATAGATTATATAGATTATATATCTATATAGAGAGGGAGGGAGGGAGAGGGAGGGAGAGGCGAGGGAGACCAAGAGAGTAAGAGAGAAAGTCCTGGAGAAATAGAGATCTGTAAAGATGATCTTTGACTTTATGGAGCCCACAATTAATGGGTGGAGGAGGCAGGTAAGAATGTAATGACCACGGCACTTGGTGGCACAGCCGGTTAAGCATTCCATTCTTTTTTTTTTTTTTTTAAAGATTTTATTTATTTATGTGACAGAGAGACAGCCAGCGAGAGAGGGAACACAGCAGGGGGAGTGGGAGAGGAAGAAGCAGGCTCCCAGCGGAGGAGCCCGATGTGGGACTCGATTCCGGAACGCCGGGATCATGCCCTGAGCCCAAGGCAGACGCTTAACGTCTGCGCTACCCAGGCGCCCCTAAGCATTCCATTCTTGGTTTCAGCTCAGGTCGTGATCTGAGGGTCGTGAGACTGAACCCTGTGTCAGGCTCTGCACCCAGCCCAGATCCTGGTTCAGACTCCCTTTCCCTTTCCCTCTGCTCCTCTCCCCCTTAACCCCGCCCCATGCTCTCCCTCTCTAAAATAAATAAATAAATAAATAAATAAATAAATCTTTAAAAAAAAAAAAAAAAGAAGAAGAAGAAGAATGTGTCAATTACCACCCAGTGGAGAAAGTGCCATGCTGGCAGAAAACAGAGGGTATTATGAAATCACAGAGAGCTTTTGCTAGGTTTCTTTGAGAGATGGGAGAAATATGGCAAGAATGCTGGGAAAAGCTGATTAGAATTCTGCAGTTGCTTCACAATTTAGTTCTGTCTCTTAATATTTGATTTAAATCATCACGTCTGTGCTTGGCAAGCATGGGCCCATGTGTGTGCGAGCCCCACAGTGCCTAACACAAGGGGTTGGCAAATAGAGAGTACTCAAATATTCGATAAATCAACAACAATTTACACACACACACACGCACACACACACATATTTAACCCACCAGAAACTGTCTTTAACTTTTTATTTTGTGCCTGTATTTCTCTCTCCACACTTTGGAACACCTGCAGCTTCTCCAGCTGGGACCCGAGGCTGGAGGTTTCCCCTCAGTCTGGCTTACAAACCTGCCACCAACACATGTGCCTCTGGGGCTATAGGGATTCCAAGGGCTGCCAGAACCAGGGATCATGGACTTGGTGACTTATAACAACAGAAACTTATTCTTTCACAGTCTGGATGCCAGAATGTTCAAATCAAGTGGTTGGCAGGGCTGTGCTCCTTCCAAAGGCTCTAAGGAAGAATCCTCCTTGCTTCTTCCAGCTTCTGGTCATTACTTGGCCTGTGGTTGCCTGACTTCATCTCTACTGCTGTCCTCACGAGGCTGTCTCCTCTGTGCATCCATGCCACCTCCTCTTCTGTCTAAGGATATCTGTCAGGGGATTTAGGGCCCACCCAGATAGACCCTCTCTCCGAGCTCCTTAATGATGTCTTAAAGCCTCTTCTTCCAAATAAGGGCACACCCACCGATTCTGAGTGCGAGAAGGTGGGCATATCTTTCCGGGCCGCAATTCGATTCACCACAGAGGCATCTCCAGCAGGGTCAGGACTAGGGTGAGGAAGTGAGGCACTCAACTCTGGTGCAAAGTTTAAGGGAGTGCCAAAAAATCCCCAGTAATATAAAAAAATAACAAATTAATAATACGAAATAAATATTAAAAGTAAACACTGTAACCAAATATTTCAAAAAGTCAAAATTAATGCAGAAAGTAAACACTTTAAAAATATGAAATTTCAAATACAAACAGGATCAGTATTATGGATTTTTTTTCCTTTTAGGTCTCCAATATGGCTTAGCATGTCACTCTGTTCCAGAAGAGCCCACACCTCTGATCCATCGTAAGGAGGAGCTGAGCCAAATCCACCATTTCCCCAGTCACAATTTCAATCACCCTTCCCAGAAACATTGCTCCGGGGAGCTTTACTCAGGAGACGAGGCTCACTAGGCACTGGGCTTCCCGCTTCCAAAGCAGGCTTGTTTGTCTTAGGAATTGTGCAAACACCTCCTGAGAAGCTAATTAAAATGGAAACCCATGCTGCCAATTCTGGGAAGCCTCCAAATAAGCACCATGAGGCTGCCAGAAAGTGTTATTAATACACACACCCAACCTCTCACTGTGGCGGAAGGGGGGCAGAGGACTGTGAAGGACAAACTCTGAAAGGTAAGTGTGAGGTGAAAGTTTCTGAGCCCCGCTGCCAAGCACAGCACGGAGCGAACGGGGGTATTCAGTGAGTGTAGGAATGAATAGTGTTGCATGGTGAGTGGATGCGGTTGAGGAGCAAGAATAAAAGTGTATTTCCTGCTTCCCAGCACCACTCAGAAAGACATGCTAGATACACTTGATTCGTCTGCTAACGCCAAATGCTAAATCAATACTATTGATTGCTTATTTAATGCTAAGTAATCAGTATGAAATAATAACCAGTGAGAAAGTGTAATAAAAAATATCACATTGCAAAATATTTTAAAATACATAGCAAAAAAATTTTTTTTTAAACATAGAAACAGACAAGAGAAAACAGGCAGGAACTACAAGAAAAACAGAGACTCAAGGGCATAAAGACAGACTTTCCAAAGTGGCAGCACACACTACACTCCTGGGTGGGAAGACTCAGTACCCAAATGATATAAATTAACCTCACCTTGACATATGAACTTAATGTAATTTCACAAAAGAATCAATGGTAGTTTGGGGAGGGAGTTTAGCAAACTGATTTTAAAATTCATAAAAGATCAAAGCAGGGACACCTGGGTGGCTCAGTCAGTTGAGTGTCTGACTCTTGGTTTCAGTTCAGTTCCTGGGATTGAGCCCTGCATCAGTCTCCACAGTCAGGGCAGAGTCTGCTCGTTCCTCTCCCTCTGCTCCTCACCCTGGCTCGCTCTCTCTGAAATAAATAAATCGCATCTTTAAAGATAAATAAATAAATAAATAAATAAATAATAAAATGATCAAAGCAGTGAGAACAGCTGAAGATCTTTTGAAAGAACAAATTATGAATAATGTGAACTTCCAGGTAATG